>NC_053116.1:12552172-12900620 GCF_010015445.1 Perca fluviatilis
CACTGGGACAAAGTCATTGTACATTTCCTGCCATGATAAGTCAAAATGTCTGCTGTATCGTAGTTACTGTTACAGGTTTATTAGTCTCGCTTTCCCAGACCTTCCTCCACAGTGCTGCTGCGGAGGGTCTGACTAGTCCACACAGCATTCCAGGATGGGAGAAAAACGTGCTCTGGTTTATTGGCATTTCTTTAAACCAATCACAATTGTCATGGGCGGTGCTAAGCTCCGGGCAGCGGAGCCACGGTGCCTCTGCAAAATAGCCTTGGCTGTGTACGTTTAAAAGTTGTTTTAGTTGTGCAAGAGAAAACTCAGATTGGACAGATAGTCTAGCTAGCTGTCTGGATTTACCCTGCAGAACCATAGTCCTCATAAATCCACCGGAGTTTAGAAATACAACACAAAGAAAGCAAAAGTTAACGGACACCCGGCCGAAAAGAGTGACATCCGGCGGAATATTCGGTGGAATATCCGTCGGCGACGGAGCAATCCCGAAAGTGGAACGTCTTGGATATAGACTACAGGTTTATATTACAGAATATTCCGTTATTTGTACGAGATAATACATATTTACATATTTAATGCCTTGGGCGTTGTGTTTGTGTGTTTGGGGCTGCAGGTGAGCGATCAGCTTGTGGAGATCAATGGGGACAGTACAGCAGGGATGACCCACAGCCAGGCGGTGGAGCAGATCCGCAGAGGAGGCCACCGCATCCACCTGGTCCTCAAGAGAGGAAACGGCTATGTGCCTGACTATGGTGAGACACAGTGGGAGGATATTTCAGGGATGTTACCACCTTGTGTTTACAGGAAATATTCTAAGCATGGAAATACACTGCTAAGCATAACTGAATACACCCATGCTAAAGTTGACTAAAAAGAGGAATAAAAAAATCATCTTTTGGAAATTGATCTTAATGTCTTAATTAAAAAAATGAAGAAAACTCCAACCTTTAAGTAAGTAAATACATAAATTTTCTTCCTTAGAATACAGGGGCATAAGTATACACACCTGTATGTTAAATTCCCATAGAGGCAGGCAGATTTTTTATTTTTAAAGGCCAGTTATTTCATGGATCCAGGATATTATGCATCCTGATAAAGTTCCCCTAGCGTTTTTTATTAAAATAGCCCCACATCATCACATACCCTTCACCATACCTAGAGATTGGCATGGTTTTATGTCAGTTAGCCTAATAGCTGCTTTGATTCGCATTGAGAGATGATTTTATGGAAAGTAGCCCATGCCAATCTCTAGGTATGGTGAAGGACATGTGATGATGTGGGGCTATTTTAATTCCATAGGCCAAGGGAACTTTATCAGGATGCATAGTATCCTGGATCCATGAAATAACTGGCCTTTAAACATAAAAATCTGCCTGCTTCTATGGGAATTTAACATAGGGGTGTGTATACTTATGCCCCCTGTATTTTAAAGAAGAACATTTATTTATTTACGATACATTATTCATTCACAAAGAAAATTTGTGTCCTTAAAGGTTGGATTTTTCCTCATTTTTTTAATTAAGGTATTAAGATCAATTTCCAAAAGACGATTTTTTAATTCCTTTTTTTTAGTCAACTTTAGCATGGGTGTATTCACTTATGCTTAGCACTGTATATGATATTTCAAATTCAAGACATTCAAAAACTTGGAACCTTGTGTCTTTTGCATGTGATGCATTTGTCTTGGGTGTGTTTTTTCTTCTTTACCTGTGGGACTGATTCTAACTAACATACTTTTACCTTTTTACTCTTTCTTTTTCTTTTGTGGGGTTTCCTACCTTTTTAACCCATCTGATCCTCTTTTTTTCTGCTTTTGACATTCCCACACCACATTTTCCCTCTGGATTTGGCCTGTCTTGGTTTTCCTTTTTTTCTCCCAAACATTCCTCTCCTTTCTTTTCTTCTCCTTTTCTCTCTCTCTCTCTCAGTGGAGCTCTCCAGTTTGTCTCTATGTATGACCAACTCCAAACTAGGCGAGCCTTGCTTCTATGTCATTGGACGGACAGAGAATACGCGGTTGGTAATGGTTCCTGTTAGTTCTCCCATTTTCTGTCTCTCTACTGTACATTCCTCTACTCAGTCACCACAGCTGTCTTCACTCGTAGTGAAGCATACATCCCAGCCTGTGTGTTGGACCTCCTTCTTATAAGATCATCTTTATTATCAACTTAAGTGATGCTGTAGGAATGTACAATATTATACTGATTTCTTGCCCAATTTAGTTTCCCTCAAACCTACCTCTGAACAGGCTGCACCAGCTTCACAATTTGTAAGCACCCTGAATTATTTACCAAAAAGAATGGTACCAATGACACTATTATGGCGCATACTGATAAGATGTGTGCCATATTTCAAATGAAGGGTTATCTGAAGGTTGCACTAAAATAGAAAAGCAGTTGTTGTTACACAAGCTGACCAAATGCACTGACAAAAAAACATTTCTGGATTTCAGAGCTCCTTAATAACAGATTACATAATGCTCTCTGCCAGAGATTTTGCTTTTCCTCTCTTTTACCTGCCTATTCAGTCTGTTTTCTCCTCCTCTCTCCAACCCCCTCTCTCCATGTAATGTGTGTCCAGGCCGTGAGCAGAGAATCGCCCCCCCCTCCCTCCTGCATCACCCCAAGGAGCAGGGTTTGGCTGCAGTAGACTCCACCGGGCGGAAGGGGCGCAGCTCCAAGCAGAAGAGGAGAAGCAGGTCTTCAAATGGACGTGAGAAAGAGGAAGGGACAGGAAGGAGCAGAAGAAAACGGGGCTTAGAGGGAGGAGGAAGCCCGGCTTTACAAAGCCCCATCTCTGAGCGGGAAGAGAGGTCTCTGGAAGCCAGGGACAAGAGGAGGAGGGGGGGAGGAGGAGGAGGAGGAGGAGAAAGAAAGAGTCCCAGAGTTTACACAGAGATGCCCTCAGGAGTTATGATGATAGTGACACAGAAAGAGGGACAGTGAGGGGAAGGAAACGGGAGAGGGAGAGAGGGAGGAGCAAAAGCAGAGAAAGCCAAACTGAGGAGAGGGTGAGGAAGGCAGAGGGTAAAGAGTCTGAGGAGAAGGAGGAAGAGCATCAGGTGCCTGCTGTTGAGGAAAAGGTGGAGGAAGTAGAGGAGAGAGTCAGTTTAGAGATAGAGGAGAGTGACGATGATGTTTTCTTACCCATTCCAAGTCTTAAGCGAAAGCTTCCCACACCCAAACAAAACTGGGAGGTGATGTATGATGAAAAGTGGGACATGGCAGCAGAGTACCGGGAGCAGGAGAGGCCACGGGGTGATTACAGGGGTGGCAGTAGAGAGCCAGGGCTGAATGAGGATCAGCAAGACGACGATGCACAAAGCTGGCGTGTCGAGAGGCCTTCACGAAGCGTTGCTGCGATAGATCCGGTGTCACAGAGAAAGCACTTCTCCTTCCTCGCCTCCAAACTGTCGGTAGAGCAGCTGGACGACGATGAGTTAGAGTCCGGAGGCAGCGAATCTGAATCTGACAGCAGCGTGTCAGCTGCCAGCATCTCAGGCCTTTCTCTGGCCGCCACAGAAGCTGGCGGGCACACGGTAAAGGTGCTCCCAGGCCCTTGGCTCCCACCCAGCCAGCAGAGGCTTGCTCAGGTCGTGGAGGGTGACAGGCGCCCCGGGAGGCGGACAGGGCAGGCAGGAGGGAGAAGCGCTGTCTTTTGACTTTTAACTGGAAGTAGAGCATGCAGCAGTATCAGATCCTGTCAGTCTCACACTGTTAGACCTCGACTTGTTTTTCTGCAGCTACCCACACTACCAACATGTTCTCTCAGTCACTTTGATATCTACAGTATGAAGTCATATTCTTTGTGCCTTTTTAGAGCTGACCTCTGGCTGATGTTAAATGTCAATATCACAACTTGTAAATGACACCAACATGGTAAAGTTATGTCTGTTTTGCTGGTGGAAAAAAAAAATAACATTGTCTTTTTTTTCAGAGGCACTGTTGCCCTCACTATGTATCACTCCTCTCCTTACTTTTGCAGCATTAGTCATAGATGTTTCCCGGACAACAAGGTATTTCAGACACCTTGGTTTAACCTACTTCCTATCTCTCAGTCACCTCTCGGCATCTCTGTCTTTGCGCCGCTTTAGCAGAGTAATCCTCTCTAAAGTGCCGCCCTACTGTACAAAGACATTTATGTATACCTCATGAAGATACTGAGCAATAAAAATGCAACTGTCCAAGACTATCAGCCATCCGTTCCCACTGCACTGCACTGCACCACATCGATCTGGCCGGTAACACGTTTGTACAATATCCTCTTTGTCTTATGTGGACACTTGCCTTGACTTGTAATGTTGTTCTATATAACTGAATATTTGATTGTGATAATGCAAATCCCTTTTAACAGCAGGTGTGACATCTATATTCTGTAAATATTTGTAGAGAAATAAATGACAGAACCTATTATAAATACTATACTAACTGGAGCTAAGCCCTGATCTGTATTACTTTATTGTAATACACCATGATAAGTCTATATATATATATATATATATATATATATATATATATATATATATATATATATATATATATAGACTTATCATATATGCAGTATATCTATATATTACATAAAACAGCTTCCCAGTCATTTTATTTATTGTGTGATGAATTTTTGTGAAAATTGGTATATAGCTTTCGTGATGGCTCAAACTATAAACACAGACTAAGAACTATATTGTACATGCCCTATTCATAAATGAATGTTTTGTAATATGCTGCTTGAGTGTGAATTAGGATACTCTATGTTGTACCCTACTTCAGAGATCGGTAAAAGATGCCCAAAATATGCATCCAGTGTGCATATTTCAAGTACTGTTAATATTGTGTATGTGGGGTCAGAACAAAAACACTGTCTAGATTCGAGAGAGTGCTGTGCCCTTCGTGCCACGTACAGTTGCCTTGGTAACATAAACCACTTTATCCTAACCACTGATTTTTCTTACTGTGAAAACCATTGCTCTGAGGTCTCTAATACGACAGTATGGTAGGCTGTTTAGTTTTTTTCAGTCTTGCCAAAAAAGAAGAATAATCCACAAGAATAATCATGATTCATAATCACCTTTGCAGGATCTGAGCTCAGTGTTGCATCTAAGATGGCAAAATAGCACATCATTTTCTTTTGCTCTCTTTATACACATTCTGTTATAAAGAAAAACATCCAGGCTGAATGGATATTGTGAGATGTTATTTTTCTATGAAATTGTCTTTTTTGACTCAGGTTTTTGCTCTAGATAAGCCATTAGGAAGAAAAGCTACAAAGTGACTTCACACCATTTTCATAACACAGAGTGGATTCACATTATTTAAACGTTACGTTGATTCGTTATGGCAGCATTTGGAGATGCAGACTGTTACGGATGTTTGTTACCAGCCCATAAATATTAAGGTTGATGCTATAAGTGAAGTCCTTCATTTGTACACAAACCACAGAACTGAAATGAAGTGCTTAGTGTGCCCTGCCCATTTGTTTGCATTGCTGTGCCACCCAGAAATGGTAGTACAGTGACCAAACCAACACACTGTATTCCCCAACCAATGACCATACAGAGTAGCTGGGTAGCCTATATGTAAGACTTATTTTATAACGTTTTCTAATGTTCTTTTTTTAGACTTTCATTTCCTAAGGGGGATCATATGGCCGAACTGTAAACACATTCTAATAAAACTGCAAATAAACTGCTGAACTCATTCCCTCTGTGGTCATGCATGTCTTTCTTTTATTGCTTTTTTTAACACCAGAAGAAAAAAAGTAATGGACAGCAGATGGCAGCAAAATGATAGGCTAGTATATTTAGGAGAGATGGGGTTTCTGTGTGTGTGTGTGTGTGTGTGTGTGTGTGTGTGTGTGTGTGTGTGTGTGTGTGTGTGTGTGTGTGTGTGTGTGTGTGTGTGTGTGTGTGTGTGTGTGTGAGTGAGTGAGTGAGTGAGTGAGTGAGTGAGTGAGTGAGTGAGTGAGAGAGAGAGAGAGAGAGAAAGATTTTAAGGATCCCATCGGCTGTATATTCAGAAACAGGATGAGATGTGTGCATGACAATAATAAAGATTGTAAAACCCCGCCGTGGTTGTTGGCGTACCAATCTGATTATTTTCCAGAGATCAACTACTAAACCTACTTTTTGCGAGAACGTGGATTTTACATTTCCCATGTAGCCTACGCTCACCACTCCTTCCAATTATAGTTTCCTATACTGTAGAGCAGAGCAGCCTCACCTGTGCGATATATAATATTAAAGGCAACAGAGAGAGAGAGAGAGAGAGAGAGAGAGAGAAGCGGGTGAATTTATAGTCTCAGCTCACATATGAGCACTTAAGTACTGTCACTAAAAATAACATCGCTCCGAGGCCTGCCTTTCTCCCATGTTGTCCTAAGCCGCATCCTTCTGTTCCTGTCAGCTCAGACGTCAAAAAGAACCGCACTAATAACAGCGCTGCTCCCAATTCAGGGATTAAATTAGTATAGACCTAAACTATTAAACGTCTTCAAGTCAAGATTATTATAGGTCATAGAGAATTGTTGAACAGAGTAAAAGGTGGCACTTTTTCGCATTACATTACAGCATACAGTATTGTTTTCTACATGTACACTTGGGATTCGTAAGCGCTCAACAGGGTCCCTGAAGTGCGCAAAGTTACAAACAACGATGCAAAATGAGACTTTAATTCTACCTTCAAAATAAAATGTCATCAGTAGCCTACACTTGGCCATAAGGTCTTCATTCTGCTGAGCATTTCCTCCAATAATTTGTATCATAAATGGACTTGTTTGTTGTGTACCTAAATTAGCGTGTTAACAGAATGATGAATGTATGCTGTGTAGAGAGTCATTTTTGGGAAAATGCTGATAGCCAGTGGCGGACTCAGGCTGCCTGAGGGGCAGGGGCGAAAAAAAAATAATTAAAAAGGGCATCAGCTGCATGCGATGGGGCACCAGTGGGTACAGTTTATTATATTTTCTTGCACCAGTGACCTGCAATATTATTTTGTACATTTTGAGGGGTTTCACACTTTATTAATACTTTAATCCATTTAGGTTTGTTAGCTCACCTGGTTGAGCGTGCGCCCCATGTACTAAGGCTCAGTCTTTACTAGGGGTGGGGGAAAAAATCGATACAGCATAGTATCGCGATATCTTTCGTGGCAATACTTTATTGATACACAGACGCCAAGTATCGATCTTTTATGATATATGTGTTGGTCAGTTTGTCTGCTGACAATCCCCATTTTGCAGCAATACAATTGAAGGGAGATGAACAAACAGAGAAATGTATCTTTTTAGATAAAACAAATGTTGACAAAATTGTCCTTTGGGGACATCATTTGAAATTGGGAAAAATTTAAAGTTGGAAAAAAGGTAATAAATTGCAATATATCGCAGAATATTGCAATATGTTTAAAATCGCAATAATATTGTATCGTGACATAAGTATCGGGATGATATCATATCGTGAGGCCTCTGCTGATTC
Source organism: Perca fluviatilis (assembly GCF_010015445.1). Lineage (NCBI taxonomy): Eukaryota > Metazoa > Chordata > Actinopteri > Perciformes > Percidae > Perca > Perca fluviatilis. The sequence goes on from NC_053116.1 coordinate 12,559,650, forward strand.
CCACCCCTAGTCTTTACCGCAGCGGCCCAGGTTCGATTCCAACTTGCGGCCCTTTGCTGTGTGTCATCCTCCCCCCCTTCTCTCTCTCTCTCTCTCTCTCTCTCTCTCTCTCTCTCTCTCCTTTCCTGTCCTATCCATTAAACGCCAAAAAGCCCCCCAAAAATTATTATTATTATTATTATTATTGTGAAAAGCCTTTTTGAATGAGCCCAACAAACTAATCCATTAAAATACCACCAATAACAGGAAAGGTAGGATTGGCTCAGATGAAGGACCAACATTTATTTATGATGGTTTAAAAAAAATAAAACAAAATTAAAAAAAATAAACTTAAAGGGAGGAGATAATCAATTAAACCCCATTAATTTCAATCTATTTATTCATTCATTAATTAACCTGATGATTTAAATACTCAAATGGCTCAACAAAACTCTGAAATATTCTGATGTAAGCCTACAGATGATCAAATATTGGCTTTTCAATTGTTGCGTTTATGTTTGCAAACTCATCAAGATGGATTATTTACCTAGTAGCTTACTCTGATTTCTCCTGTTTTGTTCAGAATATTTTATGTTTATCAATTGTATTGTAGACATTGCAAATACATTCTTTGTTTTTCACCTGCAGTCAACACACAGATTGAGTCAACGCCATAGAACAGTCACGCGGTTACTCTTTTATTTTGAAACTCTTGGCCGGATGTTTGATATCATTGTGGCTGCCTTTACAGCGACCATGACGCGCTCAGAGGATAAACCGCAAGCATCGCTGCAGCTCAGACGCTCGAAGAGCGAAACGTCCGTGTGTTTGTGCGCCACCTCAGAGAAGATTCACCGCTCCACTCCTGCGTGGATTACCGACCTGACGCAGCCGGAACTCGTCTCAGATAAGTAGGAACAAACTCAACCTGTTCGTTTTAAAAACCGATTCCAGATCAGCGCCGAAAGCGGCAAACACCAAAGTACAGTTCAAAGATTTGGCACAGCCTAATTGAGACTTTTTCGGGCAGTCGATAATATTCCGGATAGCTGTTGGTCCTTAAGAGGTGACAAGTTTTTTTTTAATTTTTTTTTTTTTTATCTTCAAGCCCAGTGTTTATGAATGCGTGACGTGGAAGTAAAGTGCATTATTCTTGGATGAAAAAAGCCCAGAGACACGCACACTTTGGGAACTAATCTGAATAGAAAGCACTAGGATGTAGTTTTGTCGGACCAGAAGGGGAGGATCTGGACCTCGGGAATGAACTTAGTAAGCCACCTCTGCTTACTTTCTGCGCTATAAAGACACACCAAGCCATGGGTTGAAAGTGACGATGATAGACTGCGGGGATGTTCAACGTGGGAGGGAGCAGAATTTTCAGTGTTATGTAATGATTGACAGTGCCTGATAATTAGCGGTTTTTTCTCATCATTTACACCCCCTCCCCCCCCCCCATCACCCCTATTCCCCTTCCCCAGGAGGCTAAAGAGCGCTTGATGTGTATGTGAGGTGTTTCATAATGAACTTGAAGTTAATGAGCAGGATATGTCACAGGTCACTGGATAAATTGATAGTCTGCTTATTCCTTTTGTATATTTCTTTTTTTTTTGCTCAGAGAGCCATTTAAGCAAATTCGTTACGGATCTGTGATCAGCCTCATTTAGACAATACTTACCTCTGTCACCCCCTCCCCCATCCAATCTTAGTCTGTTTTTAAACATTTTGCTTCACCAGTTATTATTCATCATGATGCCCCAAACTCTTGACCCGCTCCATGCTGATTTGGCATGGTCTTTCAAAATGACAGTGACTTCAGGAAAACAGAAAATCCACAGTGTCTCTTTGAGCTTTGAACTCTGTTCTCGGCATTGCAATGTTTTTAATGGCTACTAAGATGCTATAATGCACATTTTTGCCCTCAGATTTGGGGATATGTAGTCATTCTGAAATTCTCAACCTCTTTAATCTCTGTGACTTCCTGTTTCTGAAGATCTGAAGCCATTAGTTAATCTTCACTAAAGCCTTCGTTGGTCCCTCCCTCCCCCCCACTCATCAGGGCTGGTGGGGGGGGTGGATCTCGGCCCCCACGGGGTCGAAACTGTGGTGGTGGTGGCCGGTGGTGGTCATACCCCCAGAGGCAGGGCTCCCACCATGGAGACCAGCCCAGAGAGCCCCAACCGGGCAGTGGAGTACCTCCTGGAGCTCAACAACATCATTGAGAGCCAGGCCAAGCTCCTGGAGACCCAGCGCCGGCGCATCGAGGAGCTGGAGGGCCAGCTGGACCAGGTCAGCCAAGAGAACCAGGACCTGAGGCATGATCGCAGCCCACGGACGCCTGCTTCAGACACTCCCGAACAGAACCACAACCATAGCCAGCCTCTGTCCCTCCCCATCCATCACGGCGGTGGCGGTGGCGGTGGCGGTGGCGGTGGCGGCGGCCGGCGGCGGCGGGAACGGTAGCACTTCGACGGCTCAGGCAACAGCTGCATCAACCGCAACTCCAGGGCCCAGCAGGGAGAGGAGGATTCACACCAGGCTGACCCGAGGTCTCTCCTGCAGCTCCTCCACCAACGAGCGAGACCGGCTCGAACGCACCGACAGCACAGACACCAACGCCAGCTCAACCATACGGAGAAAGTAAGTTCTTTTCTAACACAGAAGCCTCGTCTAGTGGTTTGATCTTCCACCAATGAATGACGGCTTCATGTCATATCACAGGAATGTCTGAACAGCTCGTCCAAGTTGCTCTAAATTGTAGTGACGAACACATTCTGCACAACATCACAACGCGTGACACAACATGTGTGTGCTAAGCCCACATAAAGATATGAAGCTGCAGCCTTTTCTAGTCAGATAATCCTCACAGAAATGGCTCTAAACCTATGAAGGGATTTTCTTTTCTTTCTTTTTTTTTTTACACACCACCATGAGGAAATATCCAGAGTGCTGGAGGATTATGGGTAGAGTGTGTATAAGTGCGTAAGGTGTCCATTTCATCGTGCTGTGTGTGATGTTTGCCTGCAGAGGGATGGATTTGTGTAATGATCACAGTGCATTATGTGCGGTGCGTAGGAGTTGCATCGTAGCATGCTGAGGAAAACGCGAGTCCAGGCAGGAGGGTTGTGGGTCTTTTTTATGGTCATCTCTGAACTTTCGGGACCAGTGAAGCCCTTCTGTATGAAAAATCCGCCCACTCTTTGTGTTGTGTGTTCCCCCCTCCTCCCCCCCAAAACTCAAGGCTGACCTGAAGTTAAAGTGCTGCAAACACAGCTTTGGCAAACATCAAGTGCATCTGTCTTCGCTTTCACTTAACCATGCACACGCACGCACACACGAACACACACACACGCACACACAAACACACGCGCACGCACGCACACACACACACACACACACACACACACACACACACACACACACACACACACACACACACACACACACACACATTTCGCTTACTATCTGTTTTCTTATCCCAATCCTCTCGTCAACGATTGATTCAGACTTGACCAAATCCCTTATCGATTACAGTTGTCTTTTTCTTCGCTGTCTGCCTCTCCGGCCCCCTCCCATCATCCCTGGGGGTGTCTTAGTCATTAGAAAGAAGCACATATTAGTTATTTATGTAGGTGTTAAATGCAGTGATGAATTGTAAATGTAGATTGTGCTGATCCTCCCTTGGTTATTGCCTTTAGCGGTTGTAGCTGACTTTGAATCCAGGCTCAGACAGGCGTATCATATGAAGTGTCACATTTAATAAAGAGTCCACCCGCACAGCAGAGCCGGATTGTCCCTGTCTGGCTGGGACTCAGCCTAACCCAAAACTGGCCTATTAGCTCAGGTCAGTGACAAAACCCTCTCCTCTGATCATGGATCAGATATGAACATGAATTTCTTCATCGTCAGTGCCAGTGACACTGCAAATATGGCTCAGATCAGAGGAAGAGACAGAAGGAAGATGTTGGAGAGGCACGGGGGAAAGGAAAAAGATGACAAGAGGGAGGAAAGTGACTGGGCGACCTTACTGAGTGGGCCTCAGTCTAAAAGAGAAAAGATGGAACACACACACTGATTTGCCATCTGTCAACAGGGTGTGTGTGTGTGTGTGTGTGTGTGTGTGTGTGTGTAGGAGAGGGAGAGGGGAAGTCCGGGCCAGAGAAGGCAAGGCTCTGAGAGCTGCCTTTGTTTTTGTCCAATTAGTTTTTGTTCCTCCAGGAGGAGTCCTTATCTCTGCCCTGCGCTCCCTGTTCCTCACATAACTCGCAATTTTGATTCCGGACAAAGGAAGTGAATCGACTGTCCCCATTTCTTTTAGCTATGCGTGCAGCAACTGCATCGAAACAAAGTCGCTCCTCTCCTCTTCGTTCTCCCAGCGGCACGCCAAAAAACAGCTGTCCCAAAATGCTACCCTATTTCATTCCTCTCCCCCTGTTAATGGCAGTGGGAACAATGTGAGTCTGAGGCCTTGGGGTGAAAATGATTTTCGACATAACCTCCTCCAAGAAGTAGCAGGGTTGAGGGCATCGCCACAGCCCGCTGTGCATGTGGCAGATGTTTTTTTGTTGTTATTTTGGGAGAGGTCATGCAAGTGCATTTTGGATGCGCCTGTGTGTGTGTGTGTGTGTGTGTGTGTGTGTGTGAGTGAGAGAGAGTGTATCTTTATATAATGTCTGTGCTGCTGGTACAAAAATGTGGGAAAGAGGGTGGTAGGTACACACAGAGTGCATGAGAGATTAATCAGTGCGACCAGAGTATAATTACCACTGGCCCGAGGGTGATAATTACTGCTGTGTGTGTGTATACAGTATGTGTGTGTCTTTTTTTGTGAGTGTGCACTGCACTATAGGATATCACCTGGAATGTCCGTTATTAGACAGCTAATGTGACCCTGCAGTCTGTCGCGTTGCGATGATGTGACAGGCCTCGCTGCATGGGTGAGAGATTGTATCCTTCATCGTGTGCTGCGTGCATGCAGCTGTCCTCACAGGATGAAAGGCAGGGGCAGCTAGAGGTCTTAGCAACAGCCCCGGTGGTGCTGCTACTCAGAGCGCTATTATTATATAACGGCATCAACCAAAAAAAAAAAGAAGAGGACCCGAACCCGAGCTGTCTTTTCCCTTCCACTTCACTGTCACAGTGGGAGTTCTCAGAAGCTCCAAAGAGCCCTGCAAAGGTGCTTGTGTCTCCGCTCGTCTCTCTATTCCATCATCCCTCCATCCATCTCCTTCTCCACGCAGGGCAATGTGGGTCGTGTGCTCTACTACTCTCTCTGAAATGTACTTTCATTCTGTTTGGGGACTATGGAGAACGGTAATGGACTTTTGTTTCAGAAGGTGCTTTATTTGCTAATTGTGTGCAGCTCTACTACACATAACCTTTACAACCCCAATCCACTCCTTCTTTCTCTCTCTCTCTCTCTCTCTCTCTCTCTCTTTCTCTCTCTCTCTCTCTCTGTGTCTCTCTGTCTCTCTCTCTTTCTCTCTCTGTCACTCTCTCTTTCTAACTCTCTCTCACATACCCACGTACACACACTCACTCTCTCCCCCTCGCTGTTTCTGTTTCCCACTGCTGCAGATATGACTCAGAGAAGCTGAAGAAATTACTTTTGTGCTATTCTCTTTCTCTTCCCCGCTTTGCTAAGCCGCTCTTATTCCTGCTATTAACTCGAGCACAGTTATTGTTCGCGATTAAGTCGATTTGAATATTCTTTCTTCACGCTAATAAAGAGCTCATAATATGTGTTAATTTTGACTAGCATTTTACCTCCTTTAGTAGCTAAGATAGCGCAGATGCAACTTCGAGCAGTAAAGTGGCCCCTGGCACATGTGTGGATAAGCACAGCAGTACTGACCTGCTCCAAACAGTCTGTGTGATGTGATGGGAGGTACTGTAATCTATCCTCTCTGGACTCACCGTGAAATACAGTGAAGCTGCCATTTTCTCAAGAACCCAGTTCTGCTCCTCTTTATATGATCTATATTTAGGATACGTAGTGGATTAAACAATGTTTAATTTGGGCCCGTATTAGAATTTCACCAAAAGTGCTAATGATTACTGTGATGCAGTGTAGCTTGATGTAAATTTAAATGATGGATGTGTGTGTGGGAGGCACGTGTACGTGGGTGGTGTTTTTTTGCCTTCTCCTCGCACGAGTGCAGTGAATGTTCATGGCTTCATACAGTGTGTGCAGATGGAAAATCTTTTTTTCATTTATATTTAGTCGCATGTGACCCAGGATTCACGAGAATACATATAGTCCAAGTGTTAGTGGCCCAATGAAAAGTGAGAGTCTGCATTTCATCCCCATTAGTAGACTGACCAATGATATCGGTCTCTCTCTGCAGATGGTCATATTGATCACAATGAGGCGCTCAGGATTTTAAGCTTAATGCGCGAACTAGTTTTTTTATTAATATGCATATTACATAAAAGTAAGGTAGAAGGATTCGCAGGCTTTACAGTTAGATTTGATATGTTACTGCAGTGTCACGTTTCATCTACTTTGAACCGTTTCTTGGCAGCATACTGTATACTTCATTCATCATTCATCATAAGTGACTTGATGTGGCAACAGAAGCAGAATGTCAGCAGAAAGACAATAAAAGTCATGGTTTACCACCTACAATAGGAACATAGGAGTCTCAGGCTGCATATTGTTATACCTACAGACATGACCTTACCTCTGCCTTCCTTATTCCATACCTAGCTGTCTACAAGTATCTTTCTCTCACTCTCTCCTATCTATACCATCACATCAGACTTTCTTGATGAACGTTAAGGAGACAATTGAGTAGCTGTAATGTAAAAATGTTCACAGGAAGTGAAATGCTCTTGGACCTGGAGTGCTGTGAGAGATATAGTTGCTGTGGAAACTGTAAAGCTGTCCTCCAGGCAGTTACAATATTGCATTTCCGTCCTCCCTCCATCCTCTTCACCTCCAACGTACCTCACCTATCCAGGGGTGGGAAGGGAGGAGGAGGAGGGTGGGGGCAGCTAAATACCCTGATCCTGACACAACCTCCCCCACGTCTTTTGCTTCATTTTAAATAGCAGCTGTGTACAGATAACAGTGTCCGAACAACAGCCGTGGTTAATTAGCGCAGAGATAAGCGGTCTTGCTTTGTCATTAGCGAGGAGGGCAGATCGCTAAGCCTTCTGTCAATTCATCAGTGGGTTAAACATCACTGTGGATCTAATCGTGCCCCCCCCCCCCCTCTCCAATGTCCTAGGCTTTCCACATCATACCGCTCCCTCGAGCAGGTCACCATTTGATCAACACAGGTGCATTTCCATAGTCTTCTCCCAGCTGTTACTATGACTTTATTCATTGTCTTTAAGGTTCAAATGCAGATAAGTGGCACTTTTGAGGCAGGATGTTTGTCAAACACTCATGCACACGTTCTGTGGAGCAGAATAGGGAGACTGGTTACCGTGGGAACGCTGTGAGCTCTTCTGTGAAGAACTCTGTGGGCGAGAGACACAGAATAGAGAGATGGAGAGAAGTGAAGAGAAGAGAGGGTAGGAGTGGGAGCAGGAGCTGGGTGAAAGACAGAAACAGGATTGAATGACGGCTTGATGGGGATGGATGAGAAATATTGAAGACAGATGAGTGCGTTTACATTTTTTTGCGCGTTACAGGTTCTCTTTCATTGAAAAGTTGGGATGTGGTTCCTCTGGCTGGCAACCACAGACAATTATTCATCTGCTTTATGACCGGGATCTGTTTCTGACTTTACAGAATATTCCTTTGGTGATCTGCAGGGATATCATTTTCTCAAATTACTCCTTCAGTGTCTCCCACATCACATTTAAATGAAGTCTAACTGTTCTTCATTGGATGAATCATATCCAGTTGAAATCAAACACGCACGCACACCTATACACAAGTGCGCGCACACACACACAAACATACATACACACACACACACACACACACACACACACATGTGCAAACTAGCTTACAGGGCGCAGCAGGTGCCTGGTGTGCTTAGTTCGTAGACTCGTAACTGTAACTGTGCCCCTCCTTGTCAGTGCTCTCGCCTGGCACTCCATGCCAAACGCCCACACAGGCAGTCCACACTGTTGCCAAGCAGCAGGAGACTCAAGCTCACATTGGAAGGGAAGGGGAGGGGGGTGGGGTGTATAAAAACATGCTTAACTTTAGGCTACAACGCAGCGTGTGTGGTTATCAAATGTCTCTGTCAGCAGGAGTCAGGCGGGTCACACGTTGGAGGTGGGATGACGCAGTGTGCTCCCACACTCTTATTTCATAGACAATGGCAAAAAAAAAGACGAGAAGAAAAAACAGTGAAAGCTCAATTTGAAGTGGGTTGTACCATAGCTGAATTGGACGGACAGATTTTCAAATTATACCCCCAGAAAAGCCACGTGGATGTTAATGGAAATGCTCTCTGTCCGTGTGTAAGCGTACAGAAAAAGCCCTCCACGAGCGGGCAGGTCACGTCTTCCTGTGATCCCAGCAAGGGTGCCTTGCTCCCACTCTCCTCGCTCATCTATACATAGACTCACCTACACGCTGACACCCCCATGCCACTGCACAGGTTCGAGGAAACACTGATTCTAGCAGCAATCGTCACTCCCATTCTGTTTCCATTTTCACATTCCTCCTCCCCTCTCCGTCCTTCTTCTTCACTCCTTTCCTCCTCTCTTGATTATTTTCACCCTTGCCCTCCTCCATATTCAACCTCTCCCACTCTCATGTAGCTCGCTCTCCTCCCACTCTTCTTCCTGCCTCCAGCCTCTGTCAACTCACCGCTTTAAATACACGCCACCTCACACATTCTCCCAATGTACCACTTTTTCCTTTTGGCTTCCTGTGTCCTCTCTGCTCATTAACATCACAAACATCCTTTGACTCTGATTCATATCTTGATCTCTTCTCTTCATTATCTGTGTGTGCCTGCTAATGACCGAAAGAGAGATGTACACATATTAAAAGTGTGTGTGGGTAGTATTTGTTTTTAGTTTTTCTATGGAGGAGTAGAAGAAGGCGGAGAGCGATTGGGGAATTGTTTGCTTTTTTTTAATGACACTTAGGGATTCAGGCATAACTGCTCATGAGGCAGAAATCAGATCTAAGATGAGCCTGTCAACACTCGCCACACTGGGGATAGTTAGCGCTCGTAAAATACAAATCTTGGCAGTGCAAGACCACACAGTGTGTATAAGCATGGCTCAGGCTCACATAACAGCGCCTCTGTTTCTCTTCACATCTCCATCCAAAGCTGAGCAGGTCATCGGGTTCACTTATCTCAGAATATTTTCTTTCTCCGTGTTACACAGACCAAATACAGAGACATTACCAACACACAGATCACATCTTGTCAGGATATCCAGCAATATAGAATCTGTGCTTGTAAATAAAATTTCACTTTATGAGGTTTTTTAACATTAATATGCATTCCTCCAGCCTGCCTATGGTCCCGCAGTGGCTAGAAATGGTGATAGGTGTAAACCGAGCCCTGGGTATCCTGCTCTGCCTTTGAGAAAATGAAAGCTCAGATGGGCTGATCTGGAATCTGCTCCTTATGAGGTCATAAGGAGCAAGGTTACCTCCCCTTTCTCTGCTTTGCCCACCCAGAGAATTTGGCCCACCCATTAGAGAGAGAGACATCATGGCTTTCAAACGAGCAAAGTGGTAGTTGGTCAAGGCCACACCCCCACCCTCCACCTAAGGAAAGCTCATTGTGGGATTGACTCTAGTGGCTGTAATTCTGCACGAAGGCTGAATTTCGGGAAAAATACTTCATATACAGTATTAGGGGACCACTAAGGCCTATATTAAAGCATTCAAAGAGCACCATGTCATGGGACCTTTAAGCCTAAACCTTCCCAAGGCGCTGACTTGTAACCTCTGTGTAATCTTTTCTAAATAGGAACGAACAAGGCGCTCTTGTTCCACACTCTGCAGTTAAAATAGCCACTGACAGCTTATTCTCATGTAATTGGAACTTTTTATCATTTGCGCTAAGCAAACGAGCACTCCGCCTACATGATTACATCCTTAAACTCTCTAATTTTTACCACTCTCCTCATTCCCCTCTGTTTAGAAACCCTTGAACTCTTGCTAACAGCCCTGTTTAGCGTGCCAGACATTCAAAAGGCAGAGTAAATTTTATATCCTGTCAAAATGAATTGTATTTGGGTTTATGATCAGTAGGATTAAAGGATAAGCCTGGTGATACTATGTACATTTGTTATTTTTAACAAATCCCATGAAAAGGGGATTTTTCTCAATGTTTCCAACTTCTCTGTGGCTCTCAGGCCCGAGCCCATTTTTCCAGAAGATAAATCTTTAAACCTTCAATAAGTGATTTCTTTTTGGCCACTTGGGGGCCGCTGAGACAAGTTGTGAACACAACATTATCATTTATGTGGAGTCGTGTTTCTGGCCACCGAGTATTCCTATATTCACACTCTTTAAGCTCTGCTTTTGGTCTCCTGAGGGAAATATCTGGCTCTTCAGCTGCTAAATGCTCCACTATGTTCACCAGCTAGTCTCTAACTGTGTCTTTTTGATGCTAAGCAGATATTGTACAGTGGGTTTTAAAGGCCCCATGGCATGAAAATTTCACTTTATGAGTTTTTTTAACATTAATATGAGTTTCCCCAGCCTGCCTATGGTCCCCCAGTGGCTAGAAATGGCGATAGGTGTAAACCGAGCCCTGGGTATCCTGCTCTGCCTTTGAGAAAATGAAAGCTCAGATGGGCCGATCTGGAATCTTCTCCTTATGAGGTCATAAGGAGCAAGGTTACCTCCCCTTTCTCTGCTTTGCCCGCCCAGAGAATTTGGCCCACCCATGAGAGAGAGACATCATGGCTTTCAAACGAGCAAAGTGGCAGTTGGTCAAGGCCACACCCCCACCCTCCACCTTGCCCCCCCCCTCTCCTACTCAATAGCTACAGACACAGAATGGCACATCCTAAGGAAAGCTCATTGTGGGACTGGCTCTAGTGGCTGTAATTCTGCACCAAGGCTGAATTTCGGGAAAGAGACTTCAGATACAGTATTAGGGGACCACTAAGGTCTATATAAAAGCATCCAAAGAGCACCATGTCATGGGACCTTTAAGAGCTTTTTCACTGAAAACAGACTCTATGAGAGCGGTGAAAGTGAACCAAAACAGTAAAGTTGTTGGCCGGACCGCTAAACAATGAACTAAAACTCACTTTAGCTGCAGATTCGGATGACAATTCTCTGTAGGGTCACCACGACGAGCGACCCCTTTCACATTGTTGTTTGATACATAAAGATATTGAATGTAGCCACTTTAAGAAAAGGTACATCATTTCAATTTCTAAAAAGACTCAGTAATTTCCTAAAACAGCTGGGCACTGTCATTTTTAGCAGACGTTCCTCAAACAGGAAGGAGTAAAAACTGTATTTGTTGGGGACATTTTTCAGCCGGATTTGGTGCATTAGTGAGTGTCTAGCAGGAGGGTGTTAGTGGGTTTGACTCAAAATAAATTACAGTGCCCATGTTCGTGGTGATGAAGCAACATGTTACCCAGTGCAACAATGTGGCTAATTGATATTCTTTTAATAGTTTTTGGACACCAAAAACTGTCTACGGCACAGACGGAAATGAGACTTTGGCTACACATGCAACACTTGTTAATAGGATCAAATTGTTTATTTGTCTTTTTATCGACAATAAGAAAATCACCAAACGTATCCTGCAACATAATTGCTTGTAGCTTCTAATAAAATTAGGTTTCTTTGATGCAACCGTTGTTTTTCAAGTGGATAGCACACTCTGAAATTCTGTCTGGTCGCCTCATCTTACACAGCTGGCCATAAACAAGCTGGGTAACTCCAGTGAACTGCTTAAGTGATGCATTATCTCACTTCCTTTCTCACTCTCTTTACTGCATCTTGTCTCTGAGTGTTTCCAATGCTAAAATGACAGGGACTGCTTGTCCTTGACAGCAGCTGGCCCCAGTGAGAAACCAGCCATTTACATGCTAATCTCAACCACTGCTCACTCTTCAGCTGCTCACTCACCGTCTGCACATGGAACATCTCTAATTCCTGCCAGAGTAGAGGGGTAGCTGAGAGGCTTTTGTGTTATATGTGAACTTTTGCATGCATAAGAGAAAGTGGTTTCACATTTTCATGATGATCCACAGAAGAACCCCGCAGTAGACCAGTATAGAGGCTTTATGTAATCCATCAGAGCGTGGTTGGAAGTATCTCGCACAAAATTCTCGTTTAATAACTCTGGCTGTGAGAATTGTTTTCTTTCTTGATCTTGGCCTGAACTCTTCTTACACCTTAAGACACCGAATGTAAGCTATCTGCCAGGAGTTGATTTCAACAAAATCCGCGGTGTTTGTGACAATACATCTCTGGAAGATGATAGTCACCTTGCTGTCATCAGAGTCTGTCACACATCTACCTTCCTTTTCTCCTTTTAAATGTGTCATTCATTGTACTACCATTGACGCTGTATGATTTGCCACTATCAATGTGCAGCTTCAAATCAGTGCGCTCTCTTTCACCCTCTTGTTTTGTCTATCTTTCTGCTTTGCCACTGGCTGATTGTTTGTGTGTCTGTTTCTCTGCTTTCTCCATGTCTCTATGTGTGTGTCGTCCGTCTCTGGTCCTTCCTGTCAAGTGTCCGGCCGCTGTCTTTCTCAGGGCAGCCCATCTCGGCTCCCACCACTCCCACGCCAGCAGGCAGCGCCGTCTATGCTACTCTGTTCCCCACCAGTCTGACCGTTAACAGCTTCGTCCGTCTCCATCAGTACTGCTGCCCCTCTACTGACCAAAACTTACAGCAGGAGGACAGGTAAGGGCCCCTGCAGGGCCTAAGTACAGTGAGTACGGCACATTAGGAATAAAAAAAACAACTTCAATCTCCATAAGAAGTCTTGCAAGTCACCTGCAAGAACCTCCAGATCTCTCTCTCTCACACACAGTCACCATCACTAGCTTTACATTTCATTCTTCTCTGCTTTACCTTTCTATCCCCGCCCCCTCTTAATCTAAGCGCCTGTGCTTCAGTCTCCCACCACTCCCAGGTGTGACTAATAGCTGGAGTTAGGTCCCTTTTTACCGGCTTGAAAAACACATAGCTCCTTCACAGAGAGCAAGAGGATAGCAGTCATCATCTTCTATAAGCTATGGGACCTAGGTGGACTGAGTCACAAGTGACCCTGGTGAATTCTCACCCTCTTTTCTCTCCTTCCCTTCATTTATCCTCAACCTGATGCTGTTCTCAGACACATCAGCGCATGATGCTCCAACACTGCCATCTAATGGCATTTGACAGCTGTGTGATGTCCACACACTCAGTGTATGGTAAACACAATTTATTTTTTAAATAAAGATGCCTGTTAAGTCCCCCCTTTTAGCTAAGAAATGCACCCCGATTTATGCTTTTCTAGTTTCTTTTTTTTCTAGTTTGCTTTCTGCTTTCTTTTTATGTCACATGCTGTTTTTCACTCAGTCCTCCTCTTTCTTTTTCTCTCTGTCTTGTCTGTCTGCCTTTCTTGTGTTTCTTTCTGTGTTTTGACTCGTCCCGTGTTGCTTTCCAAGAGAGGAGGGTGAGGATGAGGGTGCCCATCAGTTCTGTTGTGCTGCCTCAGGCTGCAGTAGCCCCTCCTCTCGCTGAGCTGAGGTGTGACTGTCCGTGCAACGACTCACTCGCCCATTTGCTTGTGAAAAGACTATCACAGTTTATGCTGCCAGAAAAACTGATATCTCACTGTGTACCAAAAAGGCAAAGACTTGCTGCATTTTAGTAGGACAAAATAGAAATGCATGAAACTTGTAGTCATTGTGACATTGTGTTATGTACAGTATGTGCTATCATTGATTTATTCATGTATCACATGGTTTGTGCATTCATTTACATTCTAAGGAATCTTTTGATGTTGTCTTCTCTCTGTATTCTTTGCAATGTATTTCTTTTCTTGGAGCCATAACAAGATGTCAGAACGCATCACCATCGTGTGCTCATTACTGTCGCTCTCATGCTTATCTTGGATCCACTAGTTGAGTCATGTCGGTTCGAATGTGCTCAGTAGTCACCCTTTGTTATCTGTGCAAATAGCTTTAAAGTCCCGTCATGCAGTGTCAGAGAAGCTAGCCTCCTATGTGATTTAAAGACATTAATTGTATGCAGTCTGTTTAACATGCTCGTTTGATGTATTCCTTAACATCTGATAATCAGTCTTATTGATAGTAACATTAGTCATGAAGATATTGGTTTAATTCTCAACAAAATAAAGATCTCTAGTTTTGGAAGACACTTCATTTCTGTCTTTTTAAAATGTCTGAAGGTGAAATATGTGTTGCTGTAATTGCTTTGTGTTATTTCAGTCATGCTGGAATGCTGCTCGTACACACCTACCTTACTCATCTCCACCTGGAGCGCAATGCACTCGTCCACAGGCAGAAATTACTTATAGAAATTCTATTTTCAGTTTTATATTATTTGGTGCACATAATCGTTGAATGATAATGCTCGTTCCTAGCGAACACAGTATCTGTTTAGCCAAATGTTGTAACATTTTCTGTGTGTGTGTGTGTGTGTGTGTGTGTCTTTCATTTGTAGGTCAATCTTAAATACTTTTGCAGTTGTTGTTTCTCAGGACATTTACTTTCTGTGTACACTGTAATATGAACTACTGAACCACAAAGAGCGTCATTTATTTTTATCTAGAGTTCATGATACTTGCATATTACAGAAGATTTTTTTGGACAATATTTTCAATGTTAGTTTTATAGTGCATCTTTAAAAATACTCCTGGTCAATTCCATCCACATTGATTATGTCTCATTTTCCGACTAAAAGCCGTGTCGTCTATCTCAGGTGCTTTAACGCATTAAGGGTCACCATGTGTCCTTACTTTCAGCTGCATCCATGTTGACAACCCAGACGTCAAGGTTAACCACTACAGTGGGATATGAAAGCAGAAGGGAAAACAAACAAACATTTCTTATATTTCACCTTCCATTTTGTTTGTTTTTTCAATAAATGAATGCACTTCTTCTATGTGTCTCTTCATCTGTTCCTATTGTTGCTGTGGCGTGTTTTTGGTATGTTTGGTGTTGTGTAATAAAAGTGACTGCATGTGTCAGTGATCTGGCACACATAGGAGGGTGGAGGGAAGTTCATAGCTGTCAAAAGACTTGTCAAGAATGTAGCTTGTACAGCTTTGCAGGGCGAACATGAGCCACTTTGGAAGTGTGTGTGTGTGTGTGTGTGTGTGTGTGTGTGTGTGTGTGTGTGTGTGTGTGTGTGTGTGTGTGTGTGTGTGTGTATGAAAGCGTGCAAAAGAGTGAGAGTGTCAGAGAGAGGGTGTGTTATATTACGGTGCTCCAGTTAGTGCGGGACCTTTCTATGACAGTAGCAGCCTGGTAAGAACTCAGCTTTTTCCACTTTTATTTCGCAAACTGTCACAAAAGAGCATTTAGTTTGGCACCAGTGAGAGATGACATTACTTGTTACACCGGCGTGTTTGTATGGTGGCCCACGCTGCAGTGATGTAGTGTCTATGACATGCGGTTTGTGCTGTAGATCACCAGTCTGTGTGTCATATGTTTTTAAAAGAAATAACTGTTTTGTGAAGAAACTGACACACAACTGGAGAGGTACCTGTGTGTGTGTGTGTGTGTGTGTGTGTGTGTGTGTGTGTGTGTGTGACAGAGCGTACATGCTGTTCAGATGACAGATCACATACCTTTTAAAGTCTGGATGTGCCAGCCGTAACTGTCATGGATGTCACTACAACGCATGCACAGCATACAGAAGTGCAACAATTAACAAATTGCTTCTTGGAAAATGTTTGTCATGACAGTTTGAATTAGGAGGATTTTTAAACTACGCAAGAACAAGCTCTGGAGAGGACAGACAAAAACCTGGAAGTGAATCGGTCAAAACATGTCAAGATTATGCATTGGGAACATTGTCAAAAATAGTGGATGTCAAACACAGACAAATTATCAGTGCGCAGAGAAAGGAGAAGTAACTTTCTAATATCTACTTTGTCTACCTGCCTGTTTAGACAAGACTCCATCTCGTCATTCCTTCATGCTCTGTGTGCCAGAGATTATCTGATAAATTTATGCTTACAAAAGACTTTTTTCCAAGCTACATCACTCTGTGGCCCTGCAAACAATACAGTTGTACAAGGCTTTTTATCTCTTTTTTTTCACTAACTGGATTCAACATGAAGTGGCATTCTTTGCTGACAAAACCACAGAGCCTTTTTGAGCTTTGAACCAGAGGATGGTGTGTATTTGTATTGTATTTGTGTGTGTGTGTGTGTGTGTGTGTGTGTGTGTGTGTGTGTGTGTGTGTGTGTGTGTGTGTGTGTGTGTGTGTGTGATGGGAAGCTTACAGCGAAGTGGCAGAAGAGTGTTGGCGGTGGAGGAATGCTCCAATCTGACCCATGAATGATTTGATTGTTTCTTTTCAGTTTGGCCATTTGAAAGAATGGTAATCACATGTGACAAAGAGAATACAGATTGTTCCGCTGGTAGATTTATTCTCATGATGGAAACCATTACTTACATCTCTTTTTATCTCGTTAAGCCCTGACATTGATTGTAATTATCACGTCACCAAAGTAGTTAGCAGAGATCTTGCTGTAGGCCTTTCTGCTCCTTTAATCATTCAGAGTCCATATTTGTGTCACAGGGGTTATTTATATTGGCTGGTAAGCTTTGGAACAAATGGCAGAATTGACACAAAAGTTTAAGATGAAGAGATTAGAGAGGATATGACATAACTAAACTGAGTCAATGCCCAAGTGGAAATGAGTCAACAGACAGATCGATGCAATAATTCGCTCCTCCATGGCAGGCAGGCATGAGAGGTTAATCCCCCAGCCTCCTTGTCTTGCTGCGGGTTCGACGCACACACCACGCTCTTTCATACACACACATACACGCACGTCAACATATCAATATTATATGAGCGAGGGACAGGAGGCAGGGGACTGCAGTTGACATTTTACTTCATTGCGCAAACCCCTATTCACTTTCATTTTCTCTCACTGGAGCTCTTGTCAATTTCTGCCCACGTCTTTTATTCTCATAACACTATCAGCGATCACTTTCCTGTTTATTATATTCCAACCATCTGTTTCAGCGCCAATTAAATGGTTGGAGGTAGTGAAACTCTGGGCTGGTCTTTATGATCGAGCCTCGAGAGAGAACCTCTCTCTGGCACTGTAACAGGAATACAGGCTTTCTTACATAAGTAATGAGGTGCAGATGCCAGCTGCGATATGGCCACACTCATGTTTTATACAACAAACTTTTTACTCGTATATCATCCTCACCTTGTCTCTCGCTGCATATTACCGCCTGCCTCTCGCTGCGGGCAAAACCAAATGATAGTCTTGTTTAATGCATGCACACGTGCAGGTCATGCTGATTGATTGCAAATCAATGCTGAAACCGAATTGATTTTTATTTCAAATACTTCACCAAATTTGAAGAGTTTTAATTGGCATTCCTCAACTTGAAAATCTTCCTCCTAAAGCTCAAAAGAAGAAATTCAAATCTGTGACATTTGCACAGATCTTGCTGCGTATAGACTGTGGAGATGAGAACCACTGTGGATACTGTCAAATAACGCATACAGTTGATTTCTTTGGTGGCAGCTGCAGAAAATATCCATCTTGTCTGAAGTATTTAGATTTTCCTTCTTCATGAGATATGAACAGATGACAGCTGAAGTTCATAACGATTATTATGGAGGTTTAAAATCAATCCAAGGGACAGCTGAGAATATTCAGAGACAAATTCATGAGAGTGACTCCCTAATGTCATGTTGCATGTATTTTAGGTTTCTGTCACTCAGTCTAATGAAAATGCCATCTGCTCCTGCTGATGTGCATGACAGGAAGCTACAGTGAAGCTGAGTCCCTGCTTATGTCTACCTGTTGGCACTGTGCAGAGGCACTCATGTGGCTAGTTTCCATTCCTTAAAAGGAGCAGTTTTAAGCATCTCTGAAGAAGACCGAACTTTCTATTCATACAGTTTGGACAATGTGTAAATAGGTACTAAGAGTAGATGATTAATTCAGGCTTCCATTTTTAATAAACTAACATGTTGAGACAATGCTGTATTTGCATGGTTCACTGCGCAGATATATTCTGTTATTCTATTCTTTTTCAAGATGACTATTATGCAGACTGTCATTCACAACCTGTGGAGCATCTTCAACACCCACATCAATGGTGATAACAGTCAATACATTGCCATGGCAACTACGCTTCTCATCCTAACAACTGCCTCACCGCCCACAATGGTCCCACAGCAACCGTCACCAAGCAACCCCCTCCCGCTTCTCAGTTTCTCTATTTAAGGAGCAGAGGAGGAATGATAAATGATGCTGCAAAGAGAGAAAAAAAAAAACACTTTTCAAGAGGAGATTGGAGTTGTGCGCAACAACTTGTTGCTCATAATTAATTTGTTCGAAATAGAAACAAAGCACAGCTTGTTAATGTTGTGATGAATTCCCTGCAAACAGAAATATGTGGCGTTGCTGTTGAATATTTACAACTTAGCCTAGCTGCGGTGATATGTGTTTTCCTGCAGATGTCAGGCTTGTGTCTATTTATCAGTGGGCTTTTGCATGACTCTTGTGTTATGCAACGTAATGGAGTTGTCCTCAGCGTTGCTGCTGGACTCGACGATAATTTAGCAAGTGTTGCTTGAAAGCACAGGATGTCCTGCTGTAAGACGCGGCTGCATTGTACAGCGTTTCCCCTTCTGTCCACGCCAAAGATCCTCTTAGAGTTTTAGTATAGGAACTGACATGCGGTGTGTTTCAACACCTACAAGCTCAAGACTAACAAATTAAAATACCTACCTAAGTCATTTCCCTGTTCCCTGAGAAGCCTTTTCCTTCTTGTCCTGTTTTTACCAACTAAACACCAACACAGGAAGCGTCTACAATCCAGTGGAACAGTGAGAACACAATGAGGGAGGGAAGAGGACATTAGCTGACCCACTCAAAGCAAAAATGGTTATAGTCAACAAGGCACCATTTCAGTCCCTTTTTGTCATCTGCATTAATGTGTGATACAGAGCCTAAATTATGCAAAAGGTAGAAACAACATGAGCAATTCAAGATTCGCATTTTGATTTGATTTCATGTGCTGAATGTAATGCTCCCACACATCCCTGACCCTGGCTCTTTACTCACTCTCTGCCTGGTAATGGAACAGCTGACAGAAGGGGGTGTGGCTAACACAGAGAGGAAATGTAGGCAGGAGAATGTGACTGTAGCTGTTGTCCCAAACACAGACTAACTTATTGACTTGGAGTGGATTTTGTCTGGGCAAACGTGCGCAACAGGACACTTGAGGATCTTTGGACTTACTTGAACCCTGATAAGTTGTGTGGTTTTTGTTTTGCTGACTGCAAATAGGATTGTTTCCATTTGAATCCAGCTAAACTTTGTTGGTAGCTGCTGGCTTTTGTGCTTTTGAGGAGATGTGCTTTGTCATATGTTTTGTCTCACGATATTCCACGGTGTGCTGAAGTCATAGTATAGTTTGTGTGGCAGCAGTTTTTTACTTTCACTTTGTCTTGTTGCATTTTACACCTGCTGCTAACATTACTATGTGGTCTTTCCTGTCAATATGGTGTCGCTCGTATGTGGCAGCGGAGGAGTGCGTTTCAGTGGTTGATGCCTCCTCAAAATGTGCTGTCACTGTTGTGTTTGTCAGACAATGATACACTGAGAGCAAGACAGAGACTGAAAGAGGGAACAAGAAAGTTAGAAGCAGACAAAGCCAGTGCATAAACACTAGTAGGCTTGGCTAAATGTAGTAGTATATTAACTCATCCTTGTGACTCAATAAAGGAAGGAGATAGAGGGCAGAGATCTTTTTGGTCTATTGCATCATCAACTCTCAATGTAGACAAGGAATGTTGTCAGATCTCAGGCTTTGCAATTGGAATTAACAAGTGATATAAGTTCACCATGAGTTCCACTAAGAGATGGTTAACTTCTCGCCGCTCTAAACTTTACACGTAAGTCCTTTTACGTAAGCTCTTCAATACTATTCCACATAATTTAGTGACGCTGTCTATATTTTGCACTTAACACACTTCAAAGTGTTTGGTGTAATATTTTGTCAATGAATTATTCTAAAAGCTTCTGCTCATTCTCTCCTGTAG
Organism: Perca fluviatilis; assembly: GCF_010015445.1. Taxonomy (NCBI): domain Eukaryota; kingdom Metazoa; phylum Chordata; class Actinopteri; order Perciformes; family Percidae; genus Perca; species Perca fluviatilis. Next base: position 12,579,800 of record NC_053116.1, read on the forward strand.
TGTGGAGGGGGATTCCCAGTGTCCAGAGACGGGCACCCACAAAGACAGCTCATTCAGCCAGACATCTTACCTGCGCGGCTCAGAGCGCTACACTGACAGCAGCACCAGCGGCGCACCCTCCGCATCCAGGGACCCTTCATGCGTGTCGGCCTCCAGTTCAGCCAGCCTGGCCTGGGCACTGCGAACTCGCCACCAACCTGCGAGTCTGGCCCTCCGCAAGCAAGAGGAAGAGGAGAACAAGAGATGCAAGGCGCTTTCAGACAGCTATGAACTCTCAACCGATCTGCAGGATAAGAAGGTATCAATGCTGAGGATACTGTTGTCAGATAACTTGTGTTGCAAATGTTTGTGTTCTTTGGGGTTTCCTAGAAGCCACGGGCACTAGCAAGCATTATGTAGGTGATGGATTCCTTTCATTAATCTGTCTTCTTTGTTCTTCTTTTGCCCACTTTTTGCCAGGTGGAGATGCTGGAGAGAAAGTACGGTGGCTCCTTTGTAAGTCGCAGAGCAGCTAGGACCATTCAGACGGCTTTCAGACAGTATCGCATGAACAAGAACTTTGAGCGCCTCAGAAGCTCGGCGTCAGAGAGCCGCATGACACGCCGCATCATCCTGTCCAACATGAGACTGCAGTATTCCTTTGATGAGCGACAGCCTCAGCAGCAGGCCCAGACACAGACGAATTTCACCCACAATGTGGCAATAGGGCCTCCTCATTCCCCTATCCCAGAACGCCCAGGAGACTACACCCACTTAGAGGACTCCTTCTCCAAACAGGTAACGGTGTTCATTTATTTATATTACTCTTTATGACATGAAAGTATCAAAGGTCTTTACAGTGACCGAAAGAAACACACAAAGAAGATTAGTAAAACTTTAACAACTCGTTAATGAACTAGACAAAGCAAAACTAAAAGACATATCTGATTTTGTCCGGTTTACCACAGCCTTAGACCCTCAAAGCATGCTGTAGACACTGAATTTTATGTTTAAGATCTGTAACAAATTTACTATAATAACAAGTTCTACTTTCTGACAAGAAGGATGCTGAACTCCTACCCCACTTTGTGTTCCCTCCAGGTCAAGTCCCTAGCTGACTCCATAGACGACGCCCTTACCTGCCGCGCGGGTCGCGATGACTCCCAGGAGGGCAGCAGGGAGGGTGGAGGGATTAGTGAAGACTTTGGGGAGTGCGTGTGGAGCAGCAGCAGCAATCCCTCCTCCCAAAGAGGTTTGGGAGAACGAGCCAGGGGAGCTGGGGGAGGACTCAGTATGCATGGCGACAGTACCGCCACCTCGTACAGTGACGTCACCCTTTACATGGATGATGGCATTCCGTCATCCCCGCTGTCCCTGGATCGGGCACCCAGCAGCACAGACACAGAGTACTGGGGCCCCGGGGGTGGTGTCGGAGGGCGCGAGGACAGCAGGGATACTGAGGGAGGGGGCAGCAGTAACAGTCGGCGCAGCACCCCGTGTACCGAGTGCAGGGACTACCGTCTAAGGGGCGCACATCTGCCTCTCCTCACCATTGAGCCGCCCAGTGACAGCTCAGTGGACACGAGTGACCGCTCAGATCGTGGCTCTCTGAGCAGACAGCTGGTCTATGAGCAGGAGCCTGGGGTAGGGGCTGGCTCCCCTCAGGGAACCCTAAAACACTCCCCCAACACAGGCGCCCGCCCTACCTCCACAGCAGCGGCCCAGGGTCAGACCCGGGCCCCTGGCCGACCCATACCCACACACATCCCTCATCAGGTGGCTGCGCTCCACCACCATCACCACCACCCTATCCACCACCATCAGTACCCTGACACACCGTCGTCGTCGTCCTCCCCCCAGCAGCCCCCCACCACCCCTCTGTCCTCCTCCTCCTCCACAGCTCTGCCCCCTGGTGGTCTGGAGCAGCCCTGCTGCTCGGACGGAGACAACGACTCACTCAACTCCACCACCAACTCCAACGAGACAGTCAACTGCAGCTCCGGCTCCTCGTCTCAGGACAGCCTACGGGAGCCTCTGCCACCTCTGGGAAAGCAGACCTACCAGAGAGAAAGCCGCCATAGCTGGGACTCGCCGCCCTTCAACAGTGACGTGGTGCAGAGACGCCAGTACCGCATAGGTCTCAACCTCTTCAACAAGTAAGATGCTCGTAGTATAAAATATACAGAAGTGCCAATGAGAGACCATTTTTATGGTGATCATACAATGAAACTGGTGAAGTTGTAGTGAGCAAGTTCTTTTTCGTTGACTATAGGAAGCCAGAGAAAGGGATCCAGTACCTGATAGAGAGAGGTTTTGTATCGGACACTCCAGTTGGGATTGCTCGCTTCATCCTGGAGAGGAAGGGCCTCAGCAGGCAGATGATTGGAGAGTTCCTGGGAAACCGACAGAAACAATTCAACAAAGATGTTTTAGAGTGAGTATGGGAATAGAAAGCACAGAAGAGGTCATGAGCAGGTTTTTCGTTTTTAGAAGGACAGTTGTCATAGATCAGAAAATGTAAGACAAACATTTAAAAAAGTTGAATATATATCTGTATCTTCAGAAGGGAGAAACAATTAAAGTTAGTTTGAACACAGTTGAGCAGGAGTGCACACCACATATTAGAAGTCTGAATGGATGCAACCTTGAGGTAAACCCTCCCCACACACACAGACATGGTATTCAATAATATGTGACTTGGCGAATGTTACTGAGTTTGCAGGCGTGCGTTAGGCGAGGTTAGACTGTGTCCTCTGCTGTGTGTGTTTCAGCTGTGTCGTGGATGAGATGGACTTCTCAGGAATGGACCTGGATGACGCTCTCAGGAAGTTCCAGGCTCAGATTAAAGTTCAAGGAGAAGCCCAAAAAGTGGAGCGGCTCATAGAGGCTTTTAGGTTTGTATATTTTGGATGAGGGGTTAGGGTTGTAAATGTAAATGTTTGAACGTGTTGTTTCAAACATGTTGTTTCTGTCCCTTATGCAGTCAGAGATACTGTGTGTGTAATCCAACGCTGGTTCGGCAGTTCCAGAACCCGGACACCATCTTCATCTTGGCCTTTGCCATCATCCTCCTCAACACAGACATGTACAGTCCCAACATCAAAGCTGAGAGGAAGATGAAACTAGAGGATTTCATCAAGAATTTGAGAGGTGCGGACACAACAGAAAAGACACATACCCTTGATACACAACACGTATTAGGCAGTAAAAGTAGTTAATGTCTTTCCAACATGCTGTCTTTATGGACACTATGAGCAACAACGGGACAAAACATTTTAAAACATGTTAGTATGCATTAGATTAGTAAAAAGGGGTGTTTGAAGTCCAACACAATTTAAATTGCATTATTTGTCTGTTAGAGCATACATATCATAGAAACCAAAAGGGATTTTTATTTTTGTTTCATGATGGCGCCCTCTGGTTTTGCATTAATTCGACAGAATACCATTCCGGTATCCATCTACGTAGATGGATATCTTATTTTGATTGAGCAAATGAACTCACGCTGAGCAAGACAGCAGCCTGCCACACAACACAAGAGCCACAGACTCAGAACAGCAGTCCTCATTAGTCTTACTGCTATAGCGTCGTTGCTATTTAACTTACAAACATGACCACACGTCTTCTCCTGCACCTTAGCTTGTTGAGCGGCATCCAAACAAACATTCACTGTGGAAAAGTGTCAGTTTGCAGGCTAGATAGCTAAATAACGGCTCAGCAGCAGCACATTAAACCACTGGTTCTTAAACTTTTTTCAATAATGTACCCGCTTCAAAATATTTTTTCAGTAGTACCCCCTTACCAGTGTAAAACATTTTTGGTAGGGAAAAACAGCCTATTTAAACAGGTAGAGAAAACACATAAATGATATTTAAAAAAAAATCTAAATTAATTCATTCGAGTATTTTAGTAATTATGCATGACTGATATTTTTTTTTTACATTTAAAAGAAATCTTATGTAGCCCCAGTACTCCAAAGTACCCCTAGGGGTACGCGTACCCCCACTTGAGAAACACTGCATTAATTAACATGTTTGGTGTGATGTGGTCCTTACTCTTTCATATCACATCAACACGCTGTCTGCCCATGACATGTAGGCTACAGCGCAATATAGTTTACTTTGTCTCTTCTCTCCTACGACGCTCAACAGACGCAGATACCAGTACAGCCCTCCAGCCTTCTGAGGAGTATTTCTAATATTTCCCCCCAAAAAAACCTTTTTCTTCCTTTTCATAATAAGAATACAATAAATAATACATTTAAAAACACTGTTTTTAAAACTAGAAACAGGGGTGACTAAATGTGATTTCAATTAGACTTTGAGTGGTGTTTATTTTTTGTCAGCAGCTTTGAAACACGTCTTGCTGCCTCTTGTGTGTGAAAGCGATACATATCACAAGACTTTCTGCATCAGATACGCTGTATCATTTAGTGATTTATACAGTGCAGTTTTAATGAACATCATTTCCTAAAACCCTCCCTTTCCCTGTCTCCACCCAAGGCGTAGACAATGGTCAGGATATACCCAGGGACCTGCTGGTTGGGATCTACCAACGGATACAGAAATGGGAGCTACGGACCAATGATGACCACGTGTCCCAAGTGCAAGCAGTGGAGAGAGTCATTGTGGGCAAGAAGCCTGTGAGCAAAATACAGGACTTTGTAATATGTTGCCACTACTAGTTAAAAGTTTATTCATTTGTACTGTATTCGTCTGTGTAGGTGCTGTCCCTTCCCCATCGTAGACTGGTGTGTTGCTGCCAGCTCTATGAGGTCCCTGACCCCAACAGACCTCAGAGGACAGGAGTGCACCAACGAGAAGTCTTCCTCTTTAATGACCTTCTGGTGGTAAGACTCCCAGTCATCACTTTTTAAGACATGGCAGACAATAAAATCTATTCCATTTAAAAAAAAAAAAATAAAATAAAAAAAAATCCCATCTGTCTGTCCCATCAGGTGACCAAAATCTTCCAAAAGAAGAAAACCTCAGTGACTTATAGTTTCAGACAATCTTTCCCTTTGGTTGAGATGCAAGTACACATGTTCCAGAACTCGTGTAAGAAGCCCTTTTTCCTTTTGCACACTCTAACTATTCCTAATTACCCTGTATGATTATTAAGTATTTTATTTCTCTCTTTTGCATCTCTTAGACTACCCTCACGGTATCCGCCTGACCTCAGCAGTCCTAGGCGGAGAGATGAAGGTTCTCATTGTCTTTATGGCACCCAGTCAGCAAGACCGCACCCGCTTCGTTAGCGACCTCAGGGAGAGTATTGCTGAAGTGCAAGAGATGGAGAAATATAGAGTGGAATGTAAGTACCCCATCTACTGGCCATTACTGTGAACTATAACTTTAGTGGGTGGAATGATTGTACAGCTTTTAACAATGGCACATTTGATCAAGAAATGGAGTGCTGGTGGCACCAGTATATGGCTTAGTCTTCCCCATACAGAGTCTCCCCCCTCATTTTAAATTCCCCTGTACCCTTTGTGTTAATTTACAGCGGAGTTGGAGAAACAGAAAGGTGTGATGCGGCCCAGCTTGCTCACTGGAGGTGTGGTTGGAGGCGTAGGTGTGAAGAGCGATGTTGTGAATGGCACCATGGGAAGGACAAGTTTTGATGACAACTGCTCAGTGGGTGAGGGTCTCAAACGCACGGCACTCAGCTCATCTCTCAGGGACCTATCGGACACAGGTGAGAAAACAGCACCTCAGAGGCGGGGTTCAATTCCATTTCCTTCCAGTCAGCGGGGGTTGAATTGGGTAGCACAGCTTCTACGATGATTTTGTTTTCTGTCTCTATTACTACATCGTGTTCCTCTTCCACACTGACGCACACATGTGAACAAACTTTCCAATCTTCCACTCTTTGCTAACCTGACTCTTCCTGGTGGGGTGCAGGGAAACGTGGTCGCAGGAACAGTGTTGGTTCTCTGGACAGTACCATGGAAGTAAGTCTCAAAGACTAGATATTGACCTGTTACCTTTTAATAGACCTACATTTCCCCCTTACTGGTGCTTCATCTTCGCGAGCACGCTCCGTGTGTGTACAGTGTACATATAGAGGGTGTGACCGTGTACATGCATGTGCGTGTGTCCACATGTACCTTTCCTTCCCTTTGCATGGCAGTGTGTGTTCATTCTTGCCCAAGCATGTCCTTCACCTCCAGATACAAATATGTCCTGTGTGTGGTGATGTACAGTAAGTGTGGCTTTAGTGCAATCCTTCAGTGATTTTATTAAAACATGATGATGCTTTATTCTCCCAGGGCTCTATCATTAGCAGCCCACAGCCTCACCAGCGCTATCAAGTGCCAGGCGTGGTACCTGGCTGCTACACAACAGAAGACTTCCGGCCTCACCGCCCCATCCTGAGCCCCGGATCGGGGGTGGGGGGTGGGCCGGGGCAGCAACATACCACTGCTGGGACAGGAGTTGGGGGAGTCTCCAGCAGTGTAGAGAGAGCAGGAGCGGGGAGCGGCCCTGGGGGGAGCAGCAGCAGCAACAACAACAGCGGCTCCTTCCTGGGCTCCCTATTCGGCAGCAAGCGTGCCAAACCACCAGGGCCCCTTATTCCACCGGGGCCACCCTACCCCGCACCTGTACCCCCACCGACTACGGGAGGGCCCCCTCCTCACTCCCCTTCATCGCTGTGCCAGTTGGACGGGGGGCCTTCCAAGATCCAGGCGCTGCACGCACAGTACTGTCACATGGGCACCGTGCAGCCTCCACCACCTTACTACCATCACCATCGCTACCACGTCCAAACTGTCCCTCCTCCTTTGCAAGGGGTGCCCCCTCATACCATACAGAGAGGCCCGCTACCCTGTCGTCCACCGTTCGGCCCCCCACACGGCCAGCACCCGCAGCTGGCCCATCTCTCCCAGCTCTCCCAGCATGGGCTTCCGGGTCGTTACGCCAACATGGTGGTGGGATGTCCCCCCCCCCTTTCTCCTCTCTCCCAACATTCCCAGAACCCACAGTTCGCCCTGTACCATGCGCAGCCTACACACTCCATCAGAGGGGTCGGCGTCCCTGGTACCAAACTTCCATTAACCATGTCTCTCTCCCACCCGCACCCCCACGCACACTCCCAAACCCACCCCGGACACGTGCACACACCACACCCAGCCAGCCACTCAACCCACCAAACACATTTTATATTCGGCACTCTGCCCCACAACCTACCCTCCGCCTCCATCAATGCGCATCACGCAGCAGCCGGCGGCCAGTATCTGCCCCAGTACCCTCCTCTTTCTTCTATCCCCCCCCCCCACCACACTCCCCTTTACCCCCCTTTGTCCCCCCTTACCCCGCTTACACCTCTCTCCCCTCTCCCCCCCCAGCACCCCGGGCAGCCTCAGCAGGGGCCGCAGGTGACGGGGGCTGGAGCAACAGGTACAGGGGGCAGCTCGAAATCCAAGCCTATCAACCGGATAAGTACCGTGGTGTGAGCAAGATGTGGGGCCCCAGGGGTCAGAGGTCAGATGATAAAGTGGAAGAGGTTGGCAGAGCTAGGTCTAGGACTAAGTCTGCCAGGACAGAAACCAACAGCAGCAGCGCTAGTGACAAGAAGAAACGCAGTTTGCTTCGTCTCTGTTACTTTCACCTCCGTTTCCCACATATGTAGGTGGAGATAAACAGCACAGCTAGAGTTAAATAGCATGTGCATACAGCTTTGAAACCTGCACACAGAAACAAACACATATGCACATCCATAACACTCCACACACAATATCAGAAAAGTCTATAGCCATATAATTTAAGATGAAACTAAATCTATATGTTGATATATTGCCTGAGTCTGTATGAGACTATTTACATGTACAGTACCAAGATGTGATAATATGACACTGGAAAAAAAACGGAGACCATATTTATCCAGCTGCTAAAATGGGGATGTAAATAATTACTAAACCACCAAATGCATTCTAGTGGAGTTTGGCATTAAAAATGGAAGAGAGTTGCAAAAAAGTGTCCCTTGACTTTGCAATAATTTACTTGGCTTCATAATGTCTCTGTCCATATTTGCAGGTTCCGCTTTGCTGACAGGCATCTTTTTTTCTAAAGAAGACCTCAGATATGTTGCTTTGTCTTAAACTTCTAAAACCAGTGCACGGTTTCCTGACAGTCTTTTGCTTAATGGTCTTTTACATGTCAACAGGAGCCACCTGGCTTTCTAATGCATTCCTTGTGGGGTATGGGAAATTAATGATACAATCAATAATATATTTTGAATGTTTCTGAAGCTTCTTGCTGTTTTATCGATATTATAATATACCTGCTATGAGTATGATGAATATTGTAAGATAATTGTTTTGATCAGTGATTAATTATATCAGCTGATGTTTGTACATGGTTATAGAGACTATATGCACATATACATTCTCTCAGTTTGCCATAACCAATAGAGGGTGTTCCAATATGTGAAATCTGATTTATTCCGTACTACCATGCTTTCTATTGAGTTCATCTTTTTAATAATTAGTATTATTGGTTGTTGAAAATAATGAATGAGGTTTAGTTTTGTTCAAAATGATTTGAACACCAACAATATTCCTCCTTTTCTGTTTTGTTTGATGTGAGCAAACAGGGGCACAATTTCTCAAATGGGATATATGTTGATATAAATATATAAATATATATATATATATATAATGAGGCTCCCAGTATTGGAAAAAAAGCTTAAACATGGTTGTGGAAATTGAAAAAATTCCCTCATATTTATATAGGGCACCTGTGCTCACTTCCTCGCAGTCATCGGATTTAGTCATTGTATGTGTTTTCTATGTTTTCAAGAAGCACGCTTTTACATGAGGTTTTGTGGTTTTGCACAAGTGATGTCTTAAGTCAGAAATGGCCTTCTAATCCTCCCTCTTCTGCCACTTTTAGAAATCCCTTATTACATTTTCTGATGCCATGGCATCCTGCTGAGGGCTTCTTGTTCAAAAACATAACAAGAGTCAAGAATGTAAAATAGCCTACAGGTACACAATGTATTTCCCCTTTTTTTTCTGTGGGCCTCGTGTAAGTGTTACCCCTTTTGCTACTGCAATTTTTGAGGACGTAATTGAGCGCTGATGTTGTTTACCTTCAGTGCCATTGATTACCAAGGGAAAACTACAAATATTCTGATTTAGGAGAGGATGAATGGGTGAGAACAAAGTAAAGAAGTCTATGAAACAAACTACTGACAGAGGTGGCAAAGTTTAACAAGGTCTAAATCCTCAACAAAAGGATTTTAATGAGGTTTGGAGAAGGTCAAAAATCTCGGATGAAGATTTTATAAGTATGTGTTGGCTAGCCTTTTCTTTTTATTGTGTCCTTTTTTGACTGTTCTTGCATGAATATATCTGCACTTATTGAATAGATTGTACTGTATAAATCAGAGTGTACATATAATACTATACATAGGCTTCTTATCATAACTATGGGATGAAATACTCCCATTCTGTATTCAGGTGCGTGCATGTGAGTGCCACTAAGTATGTACATAAAAAAGATGGACAGAGAAAGGAGATGTTGGCCACAGGAATGTTGACTTCTTTTTCTTTTCCTATTATTTCTGAGAAGAAGGTGAGAGAATGAGTTACCATGATATAAATTAAAAGCCTAAAAAAAAGTTAATATGTCAGTGCACTTACTGATATCATTTAAATCTAATGATTTCAATTTTTTTCTTTGTGTATGTATTATGTGTACTGAAAGAATAGAGAATTGAGATGTGAATATTTATTGCTTCTGATAAATTAAAGTGTCCTTGCAGTGACTGGTCTGTGTGTACTTTTTATACAGCTTAACATGTGCTTGCACCATTAAATTGCCCTAAACAACGAATGGTTTATAACATAATTACCTAAATTTAAAAAATAAGAAAAGAGTATGACACATTAAAGATCTTTGATGAGATGTAGGCTACTTTGCATATTAACTCTTCACAGAAGATAGAAAAAATAAGATGATAATATTAAGTGACATTGCAAATGTAGCAAATACCAAAAAACTTCAGGAGACCTTACATTTATAAGGGACTCCTTACTCTGTAACCTCATCACAACATGCATGTGCCAATGGATAAAGGGTATATCCCACAGGAGGCTATTTATTTACTTTTTTTTATTGTGTACAAAAAATTAAAGTTAATTAAAGCTGCATGTCAGCGGTGCTAGTGGGATGATGGTTGTGTCAGACAATGTGCACATTAGTCAGACTGTATGAATTCTTTTTTTGCAGTCTATGATCAGACTGTATTTCCTGCATGGAGTGTGTGGCATTATGAATTGTGTACTACTTCCTGTGTCCATAAGTGTTCCTGGTAAAAAAAAACTCTGCTGAGTGCAATGATGCTTCTTACAAGATTCTAAGACAAACGGTTCATGAATTATGAAAGAAGGGTTGGCTAAAGTAGGGGCGGGGCAAACCATTACCAATAAAGAAGGGACCCTGCTGAGTGCAAAGATGCCTTCCACAAGTGTCTAAGACAAAGAATTCCTGAGTTATGCAAGCGGCATGGTATAGGGGGCGACATATGAGATACGCATTTTGATAATCAATATAAAGTGTAGCCCACACATTGTAATATTCATGGATAACAATAGGCCCCTGGCACTTTCGTGCTTGGGCTCTAATCAAAAAATAAAATGGTTTATCACGCTATACTGTCCACTGCTACCAAACTAACTTATTATCAAATTTGGAGGGATAAAAAAATATAAAACTGTGGAACATTGCCAATTAGGCATGCAGTGTTAATAAATATTTAATGCAATTTAAAGAAAGGGAAATATTGTGCTTTTCAATTAACATTGATATAGCAACCAAACAGTATGTACATACGATAATAATAATAATAATAATAATAATAATAATAACAATAATAATAATAACAATAATAATACGAAAAGGGACACGTTTCTTTTAATACTATATGTATTATTATTTTTTCAATTAAATTATTAGCATTTAAAAAAATATTTTCAACGTTGGGGCATTGCTTATTTTACTTACGCAAAGGCTGCACCGCTCATAGATATATAGTGCACGGTTCTGCTGTAGTTGCATGACTTGAATTGGCGTACGTGGGTACTACTTTCAGGGAGTAAATGTGAGGGACGTGATGTGAAGATTTGAGGCTGTGCTTCGGTCGTGAGAAAAAAACTAAGATGGCGTCTCATCAAGAAAGATAGGAATAGGATGGCTTGAAGAGAGTGATGATGTTGGTCGGAAAATGATTGATAGCCACATAATTGATAAGGTTTGAGACTCTCGCTTACAATTAAACGAACCTGTGTGTTTGACACAACGGAGTATATGGAGTACTAAGGCTGAAAAACGGGTCAACTTTGCTAGCCGCGTCAGCTAGCCAACTGGAACAAGCACAGCTGGCCAACGTTAGCTAACTACCAGTCATCACAACAACAGAGGAAGGAGAACGGCCACCAGCCCTATCATACCCCGGGACATCGAGGTGTCTTCGGGTCAGTTACGGGAATGAAACGAAACATTGTAACGTTAGTGTAAAGGGTCAACAAATAACCGCTTGTGGCATTTCTTCTTGCACATACATCTAACGTTAGTTGAATCAATCAACTAGCTAGCTAACATTAACGTTAGCTAGTTGTTCGCGTCAATTTGAGTGTGCATTGTTTGCGGTTATATTGATGACTTTTTCCTCAGCCACCCAGTCAACGTTAGCTAGCTAGTTATCTGAAGCCGTGGGAGGCTATGGGACTGTGAAAAAGTGAAGGCCTCGATGCTAACGTTAGCTGCAAGCGGCTTTATCGCCACTTATAGCTTAACAATGGACACAAATAGATTCCATGATTGCCTGAAGAAAATAAATAAATGACACGTAGCTAGCTAACCCACTAGAAGTGATTTATTGGAGACATTTTCTTATTCTTTTGTTATGGTTGTCACTGGACGGTTAGGTTAGTTTTAACGCCAGTTCGCTCAAGTTTAGTAGCTAACGTTAGTAGTTAGCTAACAGTTGCCAGCTAATGTATTATTTAGTAATGTTAACAAGATGTACATCGACATTGAAATTTAACCATTTGGCTTCTGCAATCTAGTGATTGTGTATTTGTTTTCTTATTAATGAATCTAGCCCAGCCCACTTGCGAGTACTGCTGCCTATACCTTAGGGTTCATGGCCTCCACGCCATTGTTTGTCTGAAGGCCTTTAGAGAATCAGATAGATAGCTAGGACACTTGTCACTGAAGTCCCAGAATCAAGTTTTGTTGATTTAATGTTTTTGTTTTTTTAATGAGGAATACCCCAGGACAAAATTCATATAAGACTATTCTATTAACACTCTTATGGTAACAAATTCCATGTATCAATGCTTATTGCTTAAGTGCATACAGACATCTTGCTATCACTTCTGTAATCAAATCATTTAATTGTTTCTCTGTAATGCGACTGATTAAGCATCACTTAAAACTTTTGCCCTTTTTCACACTGGGCCTTGTTAATTCAGCAGAGCATGGCATTTGTTTTGTTGTGTCCATCTGATGTTGGGGGAGGGGATTTTAACAAGGACTATTTTGGGGACAAAATAAATCCTCATCCTGGGATTATCCATGTCTCTTGTTATTGACTATTATGTAAAGTTTGAGGGGCAATAATAAACTGTGAAACATGTAGAGGAACTAACTGCTATATAGTAAGATGACAATATTACAATTCCCTGCTAGACCAGGAAGTAGTAAGAGCATAAGTAAACTAATGCCGTGACCTTTTGCGGTAGCTGTATAATATGCTTTTTATTTTCTCATACACTGGTCCATTTTACTCATCATTAAATTAAGATGACATGTTAACTTTACATTGCCTTTTGTTAAATTTGTTTCAGTTGACTGTCATTGGGAACATTTATTGAGATAAGTGTGTTATGTAAATGTCTTTTCTGAAGACAAAATGTTGGCCAGTGAACATAAGTTTGTCAAAATTATAAGTTTCCCACAACTTTGTGTCCTTGCAGCACTCTGACCTGTCCTAGAGTACCGGGAGGTCATACAGAAAATGCATATAAATTCAGAAAAACAAAATGCTTTAAATTGTCTTTTAAAACTATGCAAGGTGTTAGGGTTTTACATTTTCCTCTACAAATTAAACAAGACTTGTGTACATAAAATGCTTTTTGGGATGCCGTATTGATGCTGTCCTGCCCATTAGTGAGTCTGCCAGAGTTCATTAACTTGTTTTGCATTGTCGATCTTCCTGTTGTCAGGGCAATGGAAGGGGAAGAGTTTATACCTCCTCCGGAGTGTCCCGTATTTGAGCCATCATGGGAGGAGTTTCAGGACCCCCTGGGCTACATCGCCAAGATACGTCCAATCGCGGAGAAATCTGGAATCTGCAAAATTCGTCCTCCACCAGTAAATATTTGCTTATGCTTGGATTTTGTTAAAGAAATGACATGGTCACTGTGTGCTATGTGCAACATTTGTTCAAATTGGCACTGGGTTTAAAGTGTTTTATAAGTACTAAGTAAAAGGCACATGGACTCACAGTTTTAGTATAACCAAAAAAGAGCAGCATGTTGAAATGAGATCAAATGACTGATTCCCATTGGGGTGTGTGTTGTTGCAAAGGCAAAAATAAAGATTCAGAAGGGTTAAATGTGTAAAATATTTAACCAAAAATGAGCTATAAAACGGCTATAACAAGTAATTTTCTTGTTATAGCCGTTTAACAAGACATACTCCCCCATTTACACTTATGTTCAGTTTGTTACATAGATTAAATGTTGTGCTTTTTTCATAAATACTATAATAAGTTATGTTTAACAAATTCAACTAGTAAGGAATTAAGAGTTACATTACAGAATAAAATATTTTAACAAAAGTAAAGCTGTTTTTGCAGTAGAGGATAAGGTAGGAGTACTGGAGGAAAACTGCAAATGGTGCAAGTGTGTAAATGAAAGCCTCATCACTGCTCATCTTAAGGGCTTGGTGGACATAATAATGCAGTTATACATATAGTTGTTCTACTAAATGCTGGCCACATTACTTAGGGTGCAGTTTTTCTATTAGTTTTGTCAAGATCTTGTAAGAATTATAATTTCTTCGGGAATGATTGGTGAGAATGCAGGCCTTTGATTGTTGATAGTTTGAGCTTCACCTGCTCTTGAGTATGTGACCTTAGTTATCCTTCCTGGTTAAAGCTGGGTCAAGTTCTTGAGCCTGAAAGCCAGAATTAAACCCAATTAAAGTCCATTCTAATCTCACTATCTCAGTAATCTCCCATGTCAATGTTTATTTTTTGTTTTTAAGTTCCTTGAATGATAAAAGTCACCATCAAAGCAGGAATTACCCAAGTTGTAGTTTTAGCATACAGGTTTACAAGTTTAATTGCATATCTTTGCTCCCAAATAGGACTGGCAACCCCCGTTTTCAGTGGAGCTGGATACCTTCCGCTTCACACCCCGCATCCAGAGGCTTAATGAGTTGGAGGTAAGTTCTTCTCTTTTCCCTCAAAGCTGTATATTGTTGACATATAATTGAAGTCGTTGTTGGAACTGGCCATGGTAATCATGGTGGTCCCTCATGCGTCTCATTTTAGGCAGAGACCAGAGTGAAGCTTAATTATTTGGACCGCATCGCCAGGTTTTGGGAGATCCAGGCATCCTCCTTGAAAATCCCACATATTGAAAGACGCATCCTTGATCTTTTCAGCCTATCAAGGGTAGATATACATTGAACTGTTTGTACTTAGTGCATTTTGAAGTTATTTTTTGGTTCTCACCTATGGTTTCTAAACTTGAAAATTAAAAAATGCTTTTCTGTTTCAGATTGTGACAGATGAAGGAGGTTTTGAGATGATCTGTAAGGAACGGCGCTGGGCTCGTGTGGCCCAGAGGCTTGGCTACCCTCCAGGCAAGAACATTGGTTCTCTGCTGCGCTCGCACTACGAGAGGATCGTCTATCCCTTTGAAATGTTCCAGTCTGGTGCCAGATTGCCGGTATCACATTCTCTTCTCTCCTTTTTGTGTTACCAGGGGTGATCAGTTAATAGAAAGCATTCAAAATGAGTCCATCGGCGAAAAGTAGCTTAATCACTATATGATGCATTATACACTTCCTTTTGGTTAGAATCAAAATTATTACGGTAGATCATCTGTATATTTACATCTTTTCATGTAAACTCTCTTTTTACATCATTTCTAGCATTGCAAGCCGAAGCACTATGATGGTGAGGATGTGGATAAGGAGTACAAGCCCCACTCCATCCCTCTGCGACAGTCTGTGCAGCCATCCAAAATAAGCAGTTACGGACGCAGGGCCAACCGCGGCCAGCCTGATGTGAGTGAGAGTTCCTATCCTTACTAAATTTGCATACCTATATGACCAGTAACCCTATACTGAACCCGTACTTTGGGCACTTTTTGGATCACATTTCCATATGTGCCTTGCCTTGTTTATACATCTGCTTTTCAAGACCATAGAAATTGGATTGGTTTTGTGCAACTGATCTAAGGAATTTGTTTCAGTGTGGCACTGTTTGAATTTCAACCTGCAAATTAATTTAACTACCAGGTATCCAGGCTTTCCTGCCCTATGATTACTATATCAGTGATGGTTTCCCACAGGACTTAGACCACACATCAAAATTTGTAACACTGATGGTATTATCTGTATTTGTTGTTTTAGTAATTCCAGACTTGTAATCACAGTTTCATCTTACAAACAGTGAAGTTCCACTAATTAATGTGCAAACTACAGTGTGTTTTTATGTTGCAATTGAAAGAAATCTGCAAATCTGGGGTGAACAGCAAATGTACAAGGCTGTCAGCCTCTTACCATGTATGCTAACATGTATGTAAGTTTTAGTGTACCTTCTGTTATCTGCCAACTGATTAGCCAAATAAATAACAGCAAAGCTTCCATCATTACAGGCAAACAGAAAGTCAAGCCAACAGTGTACTCAAGTGTTTGTCCCATGCTGTCGTGTTAATAACTTTTCTGTGCTTATCCACGTGCCCTTTTGCATCGGTTACAGTGTAGTGTCTGGAAGATGTGACACATGACCGCGCTTACTCTCCATCCCACCATGCTGCTGTGCTTAACTCTGCTGTTTATGCTCTCTGCTCCATGGCTTATTTGGCTTTCTGCTTTGTTTCCGCCACTTTCTTCCATCTCACTGGTAGACGCACAACTGTTTGTTTCATAAGTCACATTGCTACACAATCTTTTTGTATATATTATTATTATTACCAATATACAGTACAACTTTTGGACTGGCCATCATTCTGTTATCTCATGCTTGTTACGTGCAACCTTACCTAAGCTTCACTTTCTACCCTAACACCCCCTCCCCCTCCCTCAATCATACATTGAGTAAGTAATGCTTGCCAGTGGATTTGAGTTTTTTCATTTATTATGCTGGAATACATCTTTTGTTTTGCATATTTAGTTATTTATTTAATTTATAGGAACAAAACTAAGCTTGGTGCAGATTTTTGACAAAAAAGGTTTGCATCAGATGATTGAGGTGATAGAGAATGGGCTTTTTCATGAAAACCAGTACATTTGGTATTGCTTTATTTTAACTCAATTTAAGATCCAGTAGATATATTTTCTATTATGTAGCTGGACTACAAGAATTGTCCATGATAACAAAACTTGTCAGCAAAATTACATTCCCAAACACCTTCCCAACCCCATTTCTTTTTGATGCCAAAGCTGTCCCATTTAGATTATATAAATGATGTTAGTATGTCAGCTGAGTTACCTGCCAGTTGTTGGCAGCAACTTGTAAAGTCAGTGATGAGATAACAGAAATAGGGTTGTCTCAAATAGTATGCTTTTTATAAAATTTCAGCTTGTATTAAACTGAAGTTTATGCAGCCCTGTCCAAAACATTACTAGATGTACCAAACATTCAAAAAGATAAACTTTAATGTTGCTTTTGAGAGAGAAAATTGAATATCTAGATCCACACCATTTCCTGTTTGGCCGTTATAGGTCCTACATTAAATGTGACCATTGTCTCATAATGTGTCCCAGTGACAACTAGTGGCTCTGTTCTTTCCAGGCTCTCTCCCTTCCTCTTTCATCTCCTTCTTGCCTCTTGTCTTAGTTTATTGTTGCTGTTGTTGTCTCCCCTTGCAGGGTCCAGAGGATCTGGCCCCCCATCCTCTCACCACTGGTTCTCAACTCATCTCTGCGGTACTGCCTCTTGAGCATATGAGCTCACCTTCCGCCCCCGCTTTCTTCCTGCCTCTTTTCCTAGACCACCTCACCCTTACTGAAGTTGTCTAGATGTTTTGTTTTTTCATTTTAACTAACCACTAAAACATTTTCATGCAATCATACTCCTAAACCCATCATAGTCACATAACTGTTTCAGACATAAAAAGCCATAAAAACTCTCTGTGGCATTACAATAATAGTTGGTGCAAGTTATTAAATTAGCATCATTCTAGACCAGACAATGAACACAGAGAGAAATATTTCCCTGGCTGGTTACTTCTGTTTTTATTTAAGCAGTTTAGTGTTTTGTCAACATGCTCTAGGACTGTTAGTAAAATTAGCCATTTTGTCTTATGTTGGACAAAGGTGTTTAGCGGCCTTGTCTGTGTTTTTAGGCATTATATTACAGATTTGAAAAATCTGCAAATGTATGCAAGTTTGGATCCCTGTGACATTGTTGTTGAGAACTAATGTTTCAGATGGCCTTGATGGCACAGTTCACCATAGGCCTCTGAAGAAACTTTCACTCCATCTCCAATTGCCAAACACACTTTTCTAGTTTAGTTGTCAGGTTGATGCACTCTCTAGCTTTCTCTCTTTCACCCATGCGCTTTCTCTGTGGTCGCACTTGGCTTGAAATGCTTTGTCCCTGGGCTGTCTGTGTGCCTTCTGCTGTGTTGCCTTGCCGTGTGCTCACTACAGCAGCTAACAGTGTGGCTGCATGCATTCTCTTTTGAGTGCACTCACAGAAAAATACTTAGTGGGTTTAAAGCTGCAGTAGGTAAGATTGTGAAGAGCCAGGACTTTGCCAACAAATTTGAACATCGACAACTTCTCAGTCCCTCCTCCCTTTCTGCTGCAGCCCAAACCGTCTCCTAAGCCCCTCCCACACAACGGAGTTTGACAGAACTGCCGGCATGTCAGACATGTTCAATAACTAAACACCAATACAACGTTAACTTTACTCACCAACAGTAAAACGATGCTAACTAGTAGGCTACCGTTAGCCATTTCAGCATCATATCAGACCGACCACTGTGCTAACGTTACTATCATCATCACCAATGTAGCTTTGTGGACTTTTGACTATTAATAACAAAGTGAAAGATAAATCACTCATGGTAATTATTTTACCTGTCGAGAAGAAATGTGGCCACATCTGCATCGTTCTTCAGATCTTTAAAATCCTGCAGCCACGCCACCTCTGAAAAGCCACTCCATTATTCACGGAGTTTTGGAAAACCTTTCTGCAGCTCGTGCGCGGGGAGGGGAGAACGCTATATATGCGTGTACCTGAGCAGTGATTGACAGGCAGATAGACCACCCCCTGTGGCCCTGATTGGAGAAAATCGAGCGGGAGCGGTGGAATTTTGCCAATGGCACTACAGGCTGTAGAAGGTGCCAGAGGAGCTGTCTTTTTTTTCTTTTTCTTTTTTTATACATAATTCATGTAGTTCTACTGGAACATAGGGTCAGTTTCAGCAAATATGACAGAAAGTTAGTTTTATAAGACTTACCTACTGCATCTTTAATTTAATAAGGTTTCACTTGCAGAGCACCATAATCTGAGGAACAGTAAAGTATTGGAGTCTTAATTCTTATGACCCTTTTTGAACATGTAATTGTTGTTAGCCTTTAAGTCTCTCTAGGTTTGCTTGTTTGATTGCCCTCTACTGTCAAAGCCCTGCTTATCTGCTGTGTTGTCCACTGCTTCCAATCCCTGTCCCACTTGTAAAGTCCAATTGATCTACAATGTTGGGGTGCCAGAAAAAGGTGCCTGTTTTTTTTTATCTACACTGATAATATACAACAATGTATGGGCAGCTGGAGTTAAATTTTCATGACTGAAGGGAGTACAATTGCATACAGGTGGTAAAGTCAAAAACAAATGTTCTTCTTCCATAACCTTGAGTCTTGAAAGAAGGAGAAGAAAAAAAAGACTTAAATGGTCTCTTTTTATGGTATTGTATCTGTCCAGTTGTTGTGCCATGAATGACACTAACGTCGTTGTCATGACTGTCTTGTGGGAATACTGGTTGCGTTCTGACTGCACACAGACTACTGATTTCTTTGTGCACACATGAGTAGAAGCCAAACCTCTCCCAGATTAGGACTAAACTGCCATTGTGAGGAAAAAAAATATATATATATATATATATATATATATATATATATATATATATATATATATATATATATATATATATATATATATATATATATATATATATATATATATATATATTAATTATATATATATATATATTAATTATATATATATATATATTAATTATATATATTAATTATATTAATTATATATATATGAACTGTGAAAGTCCTGCTTTTATGTGCTTTTTAGATCTACTGACTGGTTATTGAAAGTGACGTTAAGACCTACTGTGTTTCTGTCATTGCTGATTACACGTGACTTGTGTGTGTACTGTTTGTAATCATACGGCAGACTGGAAATAGTGCCCAAAGGTGTGGCACAAATAATAATTAGCTCAAGAGCAAATGGAGGGCAAGACCATGTTAAAACAAAAAAAAAGGGTACCTACCTATTCAATATTCTGTATACTGTTGTCTAGAAATTATAAATGTCTGGTCTCAGGCTACTCAGAATCCGCTACTGCTAACACGTCCAACTAGGGCTGGGCGATATGACGATATATATCGTCAGAATGATATAAAATGTCTATTGTGTATATATTGTTTCTATTGCGATGTCCAAAAACCAGCTGCCAAACTGTGTTACGATAATATAACAATTTACGTTCTGATCCTTGCACGTTAGTTCTGAATAAAATGAGAAAATACTCGCTACTTTAAAGTGTTTAATTCCCACAGGAGTATGCAAAAATAGGCTTTACCATGTGGTTACTATATAGACTATTGAATTACCAAAAAAACATGCTATATTGTGTTATGAAATGAATTGCCTATATCGATAGCAACATTTTTATGTATTTTTTTTAATGTTTGACAAATTACAGCGTAAATTAACTTAAAAATACTTTTTTGTAATATGCTTATAACATTATCCAAGGATTTGATAAAAACAAGACTCATAATTACTTAAAATACCCTTCTCTGACTGTATGGTTGCAACTGCTGGTGATTGTGTGTTCTGGTGATGGGTCTTAACGTTCAAGCTTTCACTGTGATGTAGGCTAACTTTTCCTTACTTTCTAACCAAGCACAATCCCTTCTTGTGATGGTATTATGCTTTCATGTTTTAACTGTTTGTTCTGCATTTGGCATAGACCCTTTGGCTCTTTGTGCTGTGGAGAGTAGTTGTCTGTCTTTGCCTTCATGAGGAAAATGTACTTTCATCCACAGCCTGAACCCACAGAGGAAGACATAGAGAAGAACCCAGAACTGAAGAAGCTACAGATCTATGGCGCAGGGCCTAAGATGATGGGACTTGGGCTGGTGGCCAGGGACAAAGGCATCCGGAAGAAAGGTAAGTGCCATAGCCACAACCTCATTTAAACACATTCTCAGACACACAGTTAAACCTATAACGTCATTAGGTCTGCCAACAATAATGTTGAGAAACCTGGACATTTGGAGGCAACGCTGCATCAGAACAATTAGTTTTGCAAGTAAAGCAATTACTTGAGAAAGAGGCAAGTCCTAAATTAATAACTGGCTAACTCTGATTCTGAACACATCTTACTTTTTAGATGAACTGCCTCAAACCGTTACCATCAAGGACAGCGTATCTCCTGGTTCTGGTGATACGTCAGTCAAAGCGGAGCCGCTGGAGCATAAAGAGAAGCAGAGTGATGGGAGTACATCTAGCCATATACTGCCTCCTCCTACCATCACAGTTAAGACAGAAGTGAAGAAAGAAGAACCAGAGGAAGAGGGTGGGAAAGGGAAAGTGGAGGAGGAAGAAGATACAGATGGACCTTGTACCAAAATGACCATGAGGCTAAGACGCAACCTCGGCAACTCGCAGTGTGTAAGTAGACCAAAGAATGCACCCACGTGGCAGTCAAAGTTAAGATGAACGTTACATATTTGAATATTAAATGTCACGGCATAACCACAACCCTGGGAAAACTTGATACTATCGTTACGTCTAGGGCTTCCAGAGTTTTGTTAGCCCGTGCAAATGAAACTACAGAGCTAAGCACTAGCCCGCCTGGCTGAAGGTAAAGGTGAAAGGCCTACCTCTCGTAGACAGGGCTCACTTCTTGGTCTGGCGTTAATCAGCGTCGACGCTCCGTTGACGGACAAAACACAACTTGATGGGGAACCATTGGGTCGGGAGTGACTAATAGATGGATTTGTGCTGTGATACAAACTACCATGAGAAGTCGAATGATTGTACAAGGCCTGTAAACACAATGCACTTTGCTCTTTATCTTTGACAAAGTAGTGACTCCTATTCCCCACAATCTAATATTTTGTTTAATTTTTCATCTTCCGTGTTTAATAGGCCACCGTGGTTGTCTGCTCCAGTTAAACGTGAGCCTCACTCATCTGGCTCCAAGCCCTAGAATGAACGTTTTGTACTTTTCTTTGTCCCACTTTTTCAAAGGTGGATTCTTTTGTATGTCGGATGTGTGGTCGGGGAGATGACGACGAGAAGCTCTTGCTGTGTGATGGCTGTGATGATAATTACCACACCTACTGTCTACTACCCCCACTCACTGATCCTCCAAAAGGCAACTGGCGATGCCCTAAGTGTGTGGCAGAGGTTAGTAAAAATGTTTGGAAGCACTTGTTTATGTCTGTAATACTCGTGGCATGTTTTGTTGGATTTCTTTGAACCCCCAAGACTAATCTTTGTTTGGATTCTCCTCAATGTGTAACTTTTTGTAGGAGTGCAAGAAACCTGCAGAAGCATTTGGCTTTGAACAGGCTACACGAGAGTACACTCTGCAGAGTTTTGGGGAAATGGCAGATGCCTTCAAGGCAGATTACTTCAACATGCCTGTCCATGTAAGCGCAACCACACAAGACATCACCTCTTCATTATAAAGCACCCTGCCCCGACTAAAGCGGGAGACTAATCTCAAGCCTGTGTGTTGTTGTTGGTGTAGATGGTTCCCACTGAGCTTGTGGAGAGAGAATTCTGGAGGTTAGTCAGTAGTATCGAGGAAGACGTGGTTGTTGAATACGGTGCAGACATACACTCCAAGGAGTTTGGCAGCGGCTTCCCGATGAACAATGGCAAAAAGAAGCTCACAAAGGAGGAGGAGGTATGCACGTTGTTTTCTTTTGTAACAGTATATATATATATATATATATATATATATATATATATATATACAACAGACAGACAGACAGACAGACAGACAGACAGACAGACAGACAGACAGACAGACAGACAGACAGACAGACAGACAGACTACGGTATCATGACTGTAAAAGACCAATTTGGCATTCTGACCATTACGATAAGAATGTACTCTACAAACTAATCCCTACTCAATTCAGCGGTGCTCTTGACAATAACATGTTTGCATTAACAAACTATTCACTGCACAGTTTTGATTACAGTGCTAAATGAGATGAGAGAACAGCGAGTTTGCCAACTGTCTGGTTGTTATGGAGATAAGTAGGCTCTTGGTTGGCATGACAATAATCCCAATACCTCTAGAATGTATGACAAATGGCAGTTTATGGCAGCCAAATCTGCTGAAAAATAAATCAGAATTTTGTTTACTTAAAAAAAATATGTCAAATCAATCTGAATTTATAAGTAGAAATCTAAACAAACTCCAGAAAAGTAGTTTAAAATGAACGTGGGCCTTAGCAGCATAACTATGGGTTACTCTGTAATTCAGAATGTTGAATTGAGAGAAATATTTCAGCAAATGGTATTGATTTTATAATGTTCTCATAAAAGTACTAGTGTAGTTTAGATGGTACCTGTAATTAGGGTTATTTATAGACCTTTTAATAATCATAGTCCAGTGCTTATTTTCAGTGCAGTCCCTTTTCTTTGTTGGTCAGGAATATGCCTGCAGTGGCTGGAATTTGAATGTGATGCCCGTGCTGGAGCAGTCACTCCTGTGTCACATTAATGGAGACATCTCTGGGATGAAGGTGCCCTGGCTTTACGTAGGCATGGTGTTCTCAGCTTTCTGCTGGCACATCGAGGATCACTGGAGCTACTCCATCAACTACCTGCACTGGTACAGAATGCTTTTTTTGTGTATTGTTGTGGGTTTGTTTGGCATTATAGTAGTCAAAGGTTTAATCAATTGCAGCTTTTAACATAGAGAATATGATAATGTCATGTGCAAGGGTACTTTGACTGAAATACTATAACTTTCCCTCTCTGTTCTCCACTTCCCTATTCTCTCTTTTATGTATTCTATTCTGCAGGGGGGAACCCAAGACTTGGTATGGGGTTCCCTCTGTGGCAGCTGAGCGACTTGAGGAAGTAATGAAGAAGCTGACGCCAGAGCTGTTTGAGTTTCAACCTGACCTCCTGCACCAGCTGGTCACCATCATGAACCCCAATATCCTCATGTCTCACGGTGTACCGGTCCGTCTCACATAAACACGCATGCACACAGCAGAAATATCGTTTGTGAAAATAAATTCTTTGATTGACTTCTGTGTTTCCGATTGGCAGGTTGTACGTACCAACCAGTGTGCTGGGGAGTTTGTCATCACCTTCCCCAGAGCCTACCACAGTGGCTTCAATCAGGGGTATAACTTTGCTGAAGCTGTTAACTTCTGCACTGCAGACTGGGTACGTCCGTTTACACTGTCTGTCTCGAGTTCTCATTTCCGATCGTTCACAATAATCAACATCGCTCTTCTCTTTCCCTCTCAGCTGCCTGCCGGCCGTTCCTGTATTGAGCACTACCGGCGTCTGAGAAGGTATTGCGTGTTCTCCCACGAGGAGCTCACCTGTAAAATGGCTGCCACCCCAGAGAAACTAGACCTTAACCTGGCAGCAGCTACACACCGGGAAATGTTCATCATTGTTCAGGAGGAGAGGAAGCTGCGGAAGGGTCTGATGGAAAGGGTGAGACACAGAAATAGATCTTAGACATTTTTTGTTTCTCTATTTATTTATTCAGTCTATATGTGTAAGTGAATAATAGTTTAGTTTGGTACCGTTCGGAATTTGTCTGATATTGTAATGTTCTGATGAGAATATGGGAAATCTGTTTGTCTAATGAAATCTGTGTTGTGTACCTGCAGGGCATTACTGAAGCAGAGCGCGAGGCCTTTGAGCTGCTGCCTGATGATGAGAGACAGTGTGATAAATGTAAGACCACGTGCTTCCTTTCTGCCCTGGCATGCTCAAACTGTCCAGAGAGACTGGTATGTCTCTACCACACTCAGGATCTGTGCAACTGCCCCACTGAAAAACTCTACCTCAGGTATTTATCTCTTGTGTAGCTGTCATTGTTTGTGTATGCTTTGCAGTGATGTACTGGGTGAAAAGTGGCTGTGTTAATCCTCCCCTTCACTTTGCAGATACAGATATACCCTGGATGAGCTGTTAGCCATGTTACACCGATTAAAGGTTCGGTCGGAGTCTTTTGATTCCTGGGCCAACAGAGTGAAAGAGGCACTTGAGCAGGAAGAGGGAAACAAAATAGGTGGGAAATCAACATAAATGTATCCCATGAACTTGGTTTCAACAGAATATTATGATCTTAAAAGACACTGGAAGACCAAATGGTTATTGAATTGCAGGAATTAATGACCTGGAAATGCTGAAGACGGAAGCAGCGGAAAAAAAGTTTCCTGACAACGAACTTCTGCGGAAACTCAACACTGTTCTTAAAGACATCGAACGCTGCCAGCAGACAAGTGTTGAACTCCTCAGTAACTCAAGGACCAGGTAAAATAGAACACATACTTAACATTTACACTAACTGTTCTGTTACATGCACTTACAAATTTCCATCTTTTTAGTGAAAGTAAGATGACGTTGGCAGAGCTGAAATCCTTGGTAGAGACGATGCAAAACCTGCCCTGTGTGATCAGCCAGTTGGAGGAAGTGCAGGTAAGTGGTTATGTTACACTAAGCAAACTAGCTTTTATTTTTGTCATATCCTTCCAAAACTAATAAAAACACTGTATAAATGTGTTACAATTTTCTCACCTTAAAAGTTGTACCCCCACTTGGTGCACTGACGGTCTACCTCTGTACCATCTGGTTTTCAAGGCGGTTCTGCGGACAGTGGAGGATTTCCAGAGCCGGGCTCAAGTACTGGCCAATGACAGGGACTGGAGGAGGGACTCTCAAACACCTGAGCAGTTGCAGACTTTGTTGGAGCAGGGGGCCAAGCTGCTTGTTGTGGTGCCAGAGTATAATTTACTCCAGGGCCTTAAGGAGCAGGGCCATTGGCTGGCAGAGGTGAGACGCACCCTGGGCACAGAAGGAGGGGAGAGGCAGGAGGTGATGTTGGATGTTTTGAGAAACCTGATGGAAGCCGGCTGCAACGTGCCCCAGAGTGTGTCTGTGGAGACGGCCATGGCAGAGCTTCAGGAGCTGCTCACAATTGCAGAACGTTGGGAGGAGAAAGCACAGATCTGCCTAGAACAAAGGTAAGACAAACCAGTCAAACCATACAACATTTCAGCTGCCGCAGGTTTTTTTTTTTTTTTCTCACTAGTTTATCGTGTTGCAAAAATGTCAACGTTTCTTTGTCATGGTTTTGTTCTTCCAGGCAAAAGCACCCTCTTTCTACTCTGGAGGCAATAGTAAATGAAGCCCAGCTGATTCCAGTCAAGCTGCCCAACATTCTGGCTCTACAGGGCTGCCTCACTCGGGCACGGGCCTGGGTAACAGATCTAGAGGAAATCCAGGTAATAAAATAAATACAAATAATTATCCTCTCTGGTGTCTTTTAGCCCCTTGACACCTGAATTTATTCACAATTATATAAACAAAATATTATGTGTGTTTCTGGCTCCAAGCTGATGCTAAATTAAGTTGAGATTGTTAATTTGTCTATAGCATATGGAATAGATATAAATTTAGGTATGATGCAAATTAGCGACAACAGGCATTATGGTAAAATTCTTTACAAAACAGTAAAATTAATAAAACACATAGTAGATTTCATTCATGTCACAAAGTTGTTAGAACTTCTAAACTGTAATTGACAAATACATGGATCTTGACAACGGCAAGAAAGAAAACACTCTCCTACTCCCTAACATTGACAGTAGTTTCTTTAGGGGTAGGGTTAGGTGTAGGGGCAGGGTTAGGGGTAGGGGTAGGGTTAGGTTTAATTTCGCTTCCGTGAACCGGATGTATCTCCCACTCCGACCGGTCCTACAAGAAACCAGTGCATGTAAAAGGTTCCGAGGTATGTATCGCATGTAAACAAACCGGCATTGGGGGGAATACACACGCTATCTCGCCTGCAGTCGGAATGGAAGGGGTTTGATGCAAATTAGCGACAGTCGGCGTTAAGGGGTTAGACATCCATTTTTATTCTAACCCCTCTGTAATGTTGTTATTTGAAATAAATTGAAATACCCTGTAATTGCAAAATATGCTGTCATGTTATTTATTATTATTCAATATTTTATTTGTTGTAGAATGGGGAGCATTACCCATGCCTGGATGACCTAGAGGGCCTGGTGGCTATTGGAAGGGACTTGCCAGTCTTCATGCAGGAGTTAAGACAGCTGGAACTGCAGGTAGCCAGCGCTCACTCTTGGAGGGACAAGGCCACCAAGACCTTCCTGAAGAAGAGCAGTCAGCACAGTCTGCTAGAGGTGGGCAACTCGAAGGAAATCGGAAATTATTTTAAAACTTAAATAGATTGAATTTCTGTCAACAATAGGCAACGAGATAAGTTACCTGTATACTTGTATCAGTACGGCATTTCACTTTAGGAGCCAAGCAAGTAAGTAAGGCAACCTTTTATGAAAGCAAGCACTCAACTCCAGTGTTGCCCTGCAGGTATTATGTCCGTGTGCAAAGAGAAGAGAGAGCCGAGATGAGATGGAGACGTTAGATGAGCCTTTAGATGATTCTGATACCAACACTCTGGGCCTCTCTGCTCAGGACCTGAGGGACCCTGCCGCTATTGTGAGTTTATTTAGCGTGTCGTTGTTGTTGTTTTTTGTTCTGTCTTTTTACATAAATACTAGTTCTGTATGTGAACTTGATTTGTGAACTTTGTCTCTAGGTGATGGCATTCAAAGAAGGGGAGCACCAGGAGAAGGAGGCACTACTGAGGTTACAGAAATTGAACATGTGTAAATCTGGACTTAACGCTGCAAGTTGCAAGGAGAACGGGAGGTGGGAGGATGCCATGGAGACGGACACATCCATCCACTCAGAGAACTCTGTAAAAGAGAACGGTAACAGTAACCACACCTGCACCACCCCTCCTCAGTCAGTGTGCGTGTGCGCTGGTCAGCCTCGTGCCCCTCAGCTTCGCTGTCATCTGTGTAAGGACTGGTTCCATGGGGGCTGTGTTCCTTTCCCCTCCCTGCTCTCCTCCTCTGGACCACCAGAGAACCCCCTCTGCTGGTGGGACTGGGACTCGCGCTTTTTGTGTCCGCGGTGCCAGCGGTCACGGCGCCCACGCCTGGAGACTATCCTGGCATTACTGGTTGCCCTGCAGAGGCTACCAGTGCGTCTGCCTGAAGGAGAAGCGCTGCAGTGTCTCACAGAGAGGGCCATCACCTGGCAGGGCCGAGCCAAGGAGGCCCTGGAGACGCCAGAGCTGCAGCAGACACTTCAGAGGCTGCAAGAACTCAAAGAGACTCTCCATTGTGAAACGGAGAAAGCAGGAGACATGGGAAAGGAGACAGAAGGGAGTTCAGTGATTGTCTTATCAGACTCTGAGGGAGGTGAGGGAGAGGAAGGAGTCATTGATCTGACAGACGAGAATTCACCTAAAAAGAACACCAAGGAAAGCAACGGCACTCAGGTTAACGTCTTATTCTGACTTTGTTTTAATACTAAACCACATATAGACTAACTGTAAACTGCAACTGACTCAAATAATTATTCGATTTTATTTTATCTTCTGTATAGTAATAATTGATAGAATAATTGCTACTTCACACTTTCTTATTATACTGTATCCAACCTGCCCTTTTAACACAATGATTGTTTGTCCCCAGGCTGGATGTGAAAATGGCATCAGCAAGAAGTCAAATGTTACAGGTAAGATGGAGTGTCTGTTTCAGAGTAACCGCCGACTTGTGCAAAGCGTCACACAAGATACCAGTCCTCACAAAGTTTTCCTTCCGCTGCTCACTTTTTCAGGGGTGGGGTCTTTGCTGCCCCTGCTGCCTTTGCTGAAAGGCCAGGTAGTGGAGCTTTTACCAGCCACCAGGGTCCAGCTGGAGGAGCTGCAGCTGGAAGGAGATCTGCTAGAGGTGTCCTTGGACCAGACACTCATCATCCACAGAGTCCTGCAAGCTGCCTCTGTTCCACCCAGAGAAACACTGCACACGCTTATTCAGGTCAGGAAAATAAAGTGTGTGTGTGTGTGTGTGTGTGTGTGTGTGTGTGTGTGTGTGTGTGTGTGTGTGTGTGTGTGTGTGTGTGTGTGTGTGTGTGTGTGTGTGTGTGTGTGTGTGTGTGTGTGTGTGTGTGTGTGTGTGTGTGTGTGAGAAAAGACATGTACCACTAAATTGAACAATATAATATTAAAGCCAAAACTACATTAGTGTAATCTAACCCAAAAAATAAATAGCCACAGTCATCAATACAACATACTAATAACTCTAGACCTTTAATTTTTACTATGTTGAAAAAATGTGCAACAGCTGGAAACTTATCAAACAGAGTTTCCGCTGAGTCTTAAAAGTCTAACATTTCTAAATCAACATGGAAGGCCTTAAAAGTATTGTGTTCTACGTCTTAAATAATCTGTAATAGCTTTTAATTTTCCTACCTCTAAAGCTAAAGCTATTCTGTGGGGTTGTAGTTCTTTCTGATGCTATTCCAAATATAATTTGCTGTATAAGGACTACAAATGAGACAAACATGCAACTTATTTTGCAGCCAATCTAGACACCAGTCCTATAAAGCCAATGAGGAAATCAGGGAATTGTTTCAGGCAATATTTCCAGACTCTGACATCAGACTTTTTTATTTTTATTTTTTTTATGTTGTGATATTGGTCTTAAATTTCATTCATCTTAAAAAGGTCTTTAACAGTCTTAAATTTGACTTGGTGAAACCTGTAGAAACTTTACAGTGCCATGCGTGTATACTTAAAGGTTCCCTGTGGAGTTTTCTTGTAAATATATGTTCTATTTACATTCAGTGTTAATTCACCAAAACACACTGTGTGTATCCTTAAGGCATAGCAAACATTTTGAATGCATTTCCTTCCTCATAAAACATTTGCAAAGCTAATTTTATCATCAAAGTTCAAAACCTGCATTGTTTACATCCATTTTTCCTTTTGTAGCAGTCTTCTTCTTCTCTGCTTTTGCTGGTATATTGCTGCAGTTCATGGCACATTACTGCCACTTCAGTCAGATTAGTGAAATGGTGTGAAACCATAAATGTGTACCTAGACTCCACAGGGTACTTGTAATATAGATCACATTGGTGGTAATAGAAGACTGCCAGTGTCGCCCGTTTTAATTATGATTGATATTATGAATTCCAGATGTATTAGGAAGTCTGTTTAAAAGTCCTTAACTATAATTAATTGAGTGCTGTTTTATGATCGGATTATGTACAAATATACAAGAATGTTTTTCTGTTGTATCAAGAACAAAAGTCTGACTGATAGAACTGATAGCCGTTTTTATTTAGGAAGAAATTGGAAAATGGGCTGCTTTATCTATCGCCTGTATCGCCCCTGTCCACCTCAACGGCTTCCTCTCTGATCTTCTTGTCCTCTCCTTCTCTCTCTCTCTCAGATCGAGCTTGAAGAGCAGAGACGAACGAGCCGCGGACGAGCCAAGGACTCCAAAAGGAAGCGAAAGAGCCACCGAGGCGGCAGTGGGGAAGGGGCGGGAGAAAGGTCTCTGGATGCCTCGGAGTCAAAGAAAACCTGTCCCATCAGCCACAGCCTGTCCCCTCAGTTACCTGTCCAGACCTATCCACAGGTAACCGCCCCATGTAGCCTGCTTTTGCTTTAGGCTTATTTTTTTATTCATTGTCTCGAAATTGTAGTTTCAATGCTTTGACTTAAGCTTCATTTGAGATTAACATTTTTGCTGTTTTCCTTTTTTGACAGATTTTGTGATATATTCAACGCTGTAGCTCTGTTTAAGCGGATTGGCCGGAGGAATTGAAGGGACAGAGCATTCTGTGCCAGAAGACAGTGTCAAGTTCTAACAAGACGCAGGACTTCCCCAGGCCTGTGTCCTACGTCCCTTCTCATCCCTCATTCACACATTCAGACACTAACCGTGCGATGACTCTTCTTCTACACTCCACCGTCTCATCCTAAACTCAGCCATATCTCACCCGTCATGATTTTTATTTTATTTTTCTTCAGACTCGCTGTCTTAACCAAACTTTATTCTCCTCCTCCCCTGGACCCATTTTTGTCCTGTGAACATGGTAAGACTGTGTTGAACCGATGTGGGACTTGCCGCAGTAGGAGTGTTTTTGGTCTAGAGTTGTCTCTGAGGTCAATCAGTATGCTACGTTATCCCCACCGTATTAAATGTTAGTTCAGCTGAAGCCTGTCTCAGCACCAGCTGTTGCAGTTTCACTTCACTTGAGCCCACTCGTTGAAGTTGGATAAGCTATGGAGTTCATTTAGACCGTTGTATTCGGGCATGAATCCTGAACCTGAGGTACAGCCGAGGGTTTTGACTGCTGATCTTAGACTACAGCACCGTGGTTCCACTTTTTTTTTAGTTGTATTGAATCTTGTGTTTGATGCTGTTTTGAGGGGACATGCATTTTGAATAAACTGAGTAGATTTTGGGAAGTGTTAAAAACAAGCATTAATGTTTTTGGTGCTACTTTCCCAAAATGGATATCTGTACCTCTTTGGCTTGTTTCTCCGCCCTTCCCTCGATGCCTTTATTTTCTTTTTCTTTTTTTTTTTAAAAGCGCTCATCCTTTTGACTCCATATTGTATTCCTTTTCAATTTTTCCCTCTTTTCCCTCTCCCTCATTCTCTTGCAAATTAAGGTAACTTCACTGTATCTCACTTTGTCACAATTTATTTTGTTAAAATATGGGTGGGTAAAAATATTATTGATATTGCAGACACACAGTTGTCGTGAGTTTCTGTATAAACTTATCATTTTAATGTTGCCTTTGTTTCTTTTCACTCTTGTTAGAAAAATAAAGGTTTAGAATTGTTTAGGATATGTTGACTCATTATTTCTTATCTTGAAAAGCTTTAGTCTAAAGATCTATAATGAATTTTCTCACAATGCACTTAGCAGCAATTCCATACTGCCAAAAACAAATGTCATGATCACAGCATTTATTTAGAAAAGCTTTTACTGTAAAATGACAGACACAGAACAGACATCACAATATTGAACAAGTACACCATGTTTTCTTTAACTATGCTAGAGTTTTAAGCAAGTTCATAGACACATCCACAATTACAGTATGTTAAAGGCTTTTAGTCGTAAAGTAAATGGGTGGGGGACACAGGACATTTATGCGTCAATATCAAACATGCATGTAAGCCAAAGGAAGAATCTGCTTTTGTTCACAAGGTTTTATAAACACCCTGTTCTGTCATTATAGGTACTTTAGCTGGATAATTGTCCAGAGGCTAGTTCTGAGAGCACATAATAAACAAGTGAAAACCTCTGAATCAAGTTTGGGAATGACATCTGACAGGAAATGAATAGAAAACCCCACTGTTAGCTGCAGACCCAATTAACAGAGATTCTTTTGTAGCTAAGAATAATCTTCATTTGCAATGAAATAGCCTTGTTCACAGTCAACATTGAAATAAATTATATTGCATACTGGCCAAAACTTGGTCCAGAAAAAGTATTTTGCAGTTTTGAAATAGCAAACAGAGAAAATCTTATTTGATATTTTATTAATTTAAATGGCAAATGATGCCTTTCTGAATGAAACCACATCAGATGGTTGCTGTGCTTTTGTACGACAAAATGCGCAACGTGCCCTTCTTCATAAAACATTGAGCCCGTCGGTGGCTCTGTGCTTTAGTGTTTAACTTCTCAGCTACGGTAGTTCAGCCTTTTTGTATTGTGCTATACAGTCAAGTCTGCCTGAAAGGAAGGCACCGCTCAGCTCCTCGTTATCAAAAAAAGCGTCTGTGGTCTGACAATGATGTTGTATTTCCTGTATCAAAACAAAGGAGCATTTGTACATGAACACGACAAGAATGCAACAAAAAAATGTCGTCACTACATTAACTGGCACACAATTTTTGAAAATTCCCTTCAACAAAAGTCTGTTATGGACACTAAATATACAGTTTTATGGCACAGAAGTGGCTTTTTCTCATAATATTTTCAGAGCTGCATGGTTCTTACACTTCCTTGTCCTTTATAAAAATGTAGAGGCCTGCAAAGATTACTATTGTGCACCAGTCCTCTAATGGCTAAACAGCAGGTGGTGCCATGCTGTCTCTCCTTTATGTGAGAAGACAGAACTCTAGTGGTGATGCATTTCTAAATGGACTCCCTCTGAATTGTATTGTTTCAAAAATGCCATTCTTCATGTTTGTAGGTCTGTCATCTTGTCCAACTGCACACAGTTATTTTTTTTAATCTTGTGCATTGAATGTGACGTCCGGATTTTTAAATCGGACAAGCTGGTGCAGGTTTCTGTAGAAGGTGTTAGGGGTAAAGCATTATGGAAATGGCAGGTTTAGGTCCATTCAACCAGAGGAAGTGAAAGAGGGGATTCAGTGTATTTAAATTATACTTCAGTATATGTGAGACATGTATGACTTGTAAATCTGCATTTGTGATAGCTTCAATTTGACAATTGTGTAAATGTATGCATTGTCTTTCTGTTCAGGGCGATATGGTTAAACAAACCATGGCAGTCTCATGAGCTTTTCTCCATCTTAAAGGTCCCATGACATGGTGCTCTTTGGATGCTTTTATATAGGCCTTAGTGGTCCCATAATGCTGTATCTGAAGTCTCTTTTATATAGACCTTAGTGGTCCCATAATGCTGTATCTGAAGTCTCTTTTATATAGACCTTAGTGGTCCCATAATGCTGTATCTGAAGTCTCTTTTATATAGACCTTAGTGGTACCCTAATACTGTATCTGAAGTCTCTTTCCCGAAATTGAGCTTTGGTGCAGAATTACAGCCACTAGAGCCAGTCCCACAATGAGCTTTCCTTAGTACAGTGCCTTGCGAAAGTATTCGGCCCCCTTGAACGTTTCGACCTTTTGCCACATTTCAGGCCTCAAACATAAAGATATAAAACTGTAATTTTTTGTGAAGAATCAACAACAAGTGGGTCCCAATTATGAAGTGGAACGAAATTCATTGGCTATTTCAAACTTTTTTAACAAATAAAAAACTGAAAAAGTGGGCGTGCAAAATTATTCAGCCCCTTTACTTTCAGTGCAGCAAACTCTCTCCAGAAGTTCAGTGAGGATCTCTGAATGATCCAATGTTGACCTAAATGACAAATGATGATAAATAGAATCCACCTGTGTGTGTAATCAAGTCTCCGTATAAATGCACCTGCTCTGTGATGGTCTCAGAGGTCCGTGTAAAGCGCAGAGCATCATGAAGAACAAGGAACACACCAGGCAGGTCCGAGATACTGTTGTGGAGAAGTTTAAAGCCGGATTTGGATACAAAAAGATTTCCCAAGCTTTAAACATCCCAAGGAGCACTGTGCAAGCGATAATATTGAAATGGAAGGAGTATCAGACCACTGCAAATCTACGAAGACCCGGCCGTCCCTCTAAACTTTCAGCTCATACAAGGAGAAGACTGATCAGAGATGCAGCCAAGAGGCCCATGATCACTCTGGATGAACTTCAGAGATCTACAGCTGAGGTGGGAGACTCTGTCCATAGGACAACAATCAGTCGTATACTGCACAAATCTGGCCTTTATGGAAGAGTGGCAAGAAGAAAGCCATTTCTTAAAGATATCCATAAAAAGTGTCGTTTAAAGTTTGCCAAAAGCCACCTGGGAGACACACCAAACATGTGGAAGAAGGTGCTGTGGTCAGATGAAACCAAAATCGAACTTTTTGGCAACAATGCAAAACGTTATGTTTGGCGTAAAAGCAACACAGCTCATCACCCTGAACACCCCATCCCCACTGTCAAACATGGTGGTGGCAGCATCATGGTTTGGGCCTGCTTTTCTTCAGCAGGGACAGGGAAGATGGTTAAAATTGATGGGAAGATGGATGGAGCCAAATACAGGACCATTCTGGAAGAAAACCTGATGGAGTCTGCAAAAGACCTGAGACTGGGACGGAGATTTGTCTTCCAACAAGACAATGATCCAAAACATAAAGCAAAATCTACAATGGAATGGTTCACAAATAAACATATCCAGGTGTTAGAATGGACAAGTAAAAGTCCAGACCTGAATCCAATCGAGAATCTGTGGAAAGAACTGAAAACTGCTGTTCACAAACGCTCTCCATCCAACCTCACTGAGCTCGAGCTGTTTTGCAAGGAGGAATGGGCAAAAATGTCAGTCTCTCGATGTGCAAAACTGATAGAGACATACGCCAGCGACTCGCACTGCGTAATCGCAGCAAGAGTGTCGCTGCAAAGTATTAACTTAAGGGGGCTGAATAATTTTGCACGCCCAATATTTCAGTTTTTTATTTGTTTAAAAGGTTTGAAATATCCAATAAATTTTGTTCCACTTCATGATTGTGTCCCAGTTGTTGTTGATTCTTCACAAAAAATTACAGTTTTATATCTTTATGTTTGAGGCCTGAAATGTGGCAAAAGGTCGAAAAGTTCAAGGGGGCCGAATACTTTCGCAAGGCACTGTATGTGCCATTTCTGTGTATGTAGCTGTTGAGGAGGAGAGGAGGGGAGCAAAGTTTTACACCTATCGCCATTTCTATCCACTAGGGGAACATAGGCAGGCTGGGGGAACTCATATTAATGTTAAAAAAACCTCATAAAGTGAAATGTTCATGCCATGGGACCTTTGACATTTTAGCTTGGTGCCTAAGGTATATTACCATCATGGACTTCGTGTTTCAGAGTGTTGCTGCATTCCTGCTGACAAATATTTGTGTACTAAAGCATCTTGTGATATCCTATAGGCCCTATCAAAACCCTTTCTTATCTCTCCCCAAACTCTCTGCTTCCCATCTTATCTCAGACTGTGGTGACGGACAGCAGGGGGTTATATACTTTCTTCCCATCAGCAGACCTGGTCCCATGGGCCAGTAGCTCTTGTATGGTGATCCAGTTGTCCAGGATTCTGCGACTCCGCTTCTTCATGCTCCTCCGGTGGCACAGCTCCAGGATGGAGGTGGGTTCCTGCTGCTGCGTGGTCCCCTGCTGTCCTCCGCCGCTGCCGCCCTGCTCCCGCTCCCGCTCTCTCAAACAGTCGAGACGGCTCTGCATCATGAACTCCCTGCGACGCCGCTGCTCTCGGGCCTTCAGCAGCTGCTGCTTGCGCTCCTCTTTGCTCCAGTAACGGCCCATCTTCATTTCACTCACAGCATCGTCATCCGTTGTCATGCCGCTGCGCTCCTCTCTGATCTTCATGGCGCGTGCCTTCAGGAGGCGATCCCTCACAGGCCGCTTGGCCACGTAGCGCGAGCCATCGCTGCGGATCTTCACCTTCCACTCCATACGAGGGGAGGCAGGCAGCAATGGAGGGGACATAGGTACAGCTCCTGGGGCTTGGGCGACATCTTTACATGTGCTACCCAAGCTCATGGGGCTGGCGTCGCCCCAAGTCTCCATGCTGCCCTCTCTGGCAGCATCTCTGAGTCCACCAAGCCGCTCAGAGGCGGAGGGAGACCTCAGCTGCATGCAGCTCAGGTAGTGCTGAGGCGGCTTTGTGTCAGTCTGACGGCGGGACAGGTAAGGGCTGTTGTCTGCACTGTATCCCCCGGCCCTCTCAGCTGTCCCATTGGCTTTGGGGTTACGTCTCACCTCTCCGTCTGAGCCCCGCCTGGTTCCTCTGTCCCGGGACAGGGACCTAACCTTAGCTCCGGGGCTGGATGTCTTCGCCTCGGCTCGTCTCCTGTGACTGTGGGGAGAGTAGGGCTGGTTGAGGTTGGCTTGGGTCCTGTCCCCTCTTTCGGCCCTGGTCCCTCTCTCTCTCTGTCTAGTGGAGGTTGGTAGCTGCATACCTGCTGGGAGAAGGGGTTCTCCTCCCTCCAGGCTCTGTGAAGAGGGTGAAGGATACTGTTCATTGACCAGAGGGGTGCTCCTGCAACTTTCCCCTCCAGTGTTGTAGGCACTCGTGCTGTCCTTATCTGAGCGCTCCCTTTCTGGGAGCTCGTTGATATCCGACAAAGCGTGGTGACAGGAGTCCTCGCTGACCAAAGTGCCGCTGATGTCTAAGCGTCCAGCTCCTACTCCAGCCCCTGCACTCGCTCCATTCTTCTCCTCGAGAGGCCAAGCCTTCAGACAACGCTCCCTCAGCTGCTGCATCTTCTGTGCCCTCAGGATGTTGCGACACTTGAACTCCAAGTGGCGCAGTTCTTCTTCCAGAAGGGCCATCTCATGCTGCGTCAAGCTCTCATTCCTGTTCACATCCAGTGAGACGCCGCCTTCCTCTTCTGCCGGCCCCTGACCTTCCAGCAGCATCAGAGCATTACTGTTCTTCTCATAGTAACACTTGATTTCCAGGAGCTCTTTGTACCTCTCACACTCCTCCTCGGTCAGCCCAGGCATCATCATCATCCTCACAGGATCGGCCGCGTAGGCCCTCTCCAATCGCTCCACCTGTTCCAGCCCTCCTCCATAAACACAGTCCAGCCCTAAGAGAGAGTCCGTGCTGAACTGGAGGTCCTGGGAGTGCAGCAAGGGCGGAGTGTCCCCTCGGCTGGACAGAAACTTGCGCATGCTGCCAGGCGTGTTGGTGGCGTTGGTATTGGAGGCACTGGTGTGGTCGTCTCCCAGAAGGTCATGTTCTGAAGACTCCTCGTAACGTGTGCTTTCATCTGTACGGCCCACCCCGCTGTCCAGCTCCTGGCTGTTGCTCAGCACCGTCTGGAGCAAATCAGGTGAATCCCTGTTCATGGAGCGGCCATTGCTGCCAAGTACACCCCCGCCAGCAACACTGCCCGGTCCAGCACCCAGGACGGAGGTGCCGTTCCACACTCTGTGGCTGCTGGACAGATGAACAGCGTTGTCCAGTGGCTCCAACTCCAACTCGTCTGGGTCCAGCTGGTTGTCATTCTGACAGGTGAAGGTGTGTCAGGCACAGGTTGTTGAATTTAGTTGATGGCATTGTAGTGGAGGTGTGAAGTTGTTGAAGAGACAGAAAGCACAAGTATGTGTTAGAATGTTGCTGTACATTTGAAATCTTAAAGGCTCCATT
The DNA here is from genome assembly GCF_010015445.1 of Perca fluviatilis. Taxonomy (NCBI): domain Eukaryota; kingdom Metazoa; phylum Chordata; class Actinopteri; order Perciformes; family Percidae; genus Perca; species Perca fluviatilis. The sequence continues at coordinate 12,617,363 of NC_053116.1, forward strand.
CACTCAAAAATGGGTTTTGCTTGTTGGCCTACTTGGATGTTTGAGCTTTACTGTGCAGAATAAATGAATGTCCATGCTTACCTTACAACATGTCTGGATAGGATCTTTAATATTTATTATAATAATGTTTTAAGCTTTTAAAGACATTTAAAAAAAACATGTATAAACCTGCATTTATTGACATGTTTGGCCACTTGGGGGCAGGGGGGACAAGCGCTAAACACAACATTGACATATCATCACCCTTACGTTGATATGGTGAACTTATAAGCAAACTGTTGCCGATTTACACATTCTGTAGATGTGGAGCAATATTAGTATTAATTTGGAGTCGTAAACAATGGAAGAACTGGCAGCAGCATTGACGTCAATGTTGACAGTAGCTAAGATGATATTGGAGTCAATGGATGAGGAAGAACAGCTGCTTTTGAGCCTGCTAGCAAAAACACGAAGAAAAAGAAGGTGGAATGTTCGTCCTTTGAATCACGCCAGACATAAATATGGTAGGTTCAATATCCTCGTGAAACAAATGAAGATGATAGACGAAGAGAAGCACTTTGAATACTTCAGAATGTCTGCACAACGATTCGATGATCCAAAGATCCAAAACAGTAAAGTTGCTTGCCAGAAAATAAAAAAATAAAACAATTAACTAAACACTAAAAGGCCTTATAGAGTTGAGGGGAACTGATAAATCTTCATCACAACCATTAAGCCCAGTCATTTGAGTCATTGCGTGAACATATGTATATATTATAGCAGCTTTGATGTTGAGTGCAGCACATTTGAGTAGTGCTTCTTTCTGTCAACTAGATGGAGCCGGTACTGTGTGAGATTTTAACATGTCATTACTCTGCTGTTGCATTTGGTTTCCATTGAGTCATTTGTCTATAGAGAAAAACAAACACTCATAGCTCATGTCTAGACTACATCTAAACATGAGCTACGAAGGAAACAGATTTTTCATAGTTAAGTATTCAGTATTAGATGATGAATGCCCATCCAAAATGATTTGATCTTTAGAGATGAATAATACTTAATATTTCATAAGAACTGTTGTTGTTTCTGAGCCGTTTACTCTGCTGTTTTGATTGGCATCTGTCTCAAAAGCTGATCAAATATAAAGTGAATACCTGTGCTTGTATAAGTAAACAGTTACCTCTTCGGAGCACAGTTGATCTTGGCTAATTGGTTTGATTTGAATGTGAGTTGCATGCAGACTACAGACCAAAGTATTGATTATCTTCATTCTTATTCTTCGACAGCCCCTTCACTTCTCTCACTTTCTCCCTCAAGACAACAGATCGAGCTTTTACATCTGCTTGTGCATTTCCCTCTCCGTGCAACCCCTCGCTCACTTGAATCTTAATGTGGGACCATGCCTTCGCAATATAAATCTTGTCAGCCTTTCACAGGTAATACCTATGCTCATCTCTCTGAATACAAGGATGTTTAAACAGAGGAGAGGTGTGTGTGTGTGTGTGTGTGTGTGTGTGTGTGTGTGTGTGAGAGAGAGAGAGAGCGCCATTTGACCATTTTAATGAGTGCCTTTTAAATCTGCCCTTTAGCTCCTTCTGCACAAATGCAGCCAGCATACAGATTTTCGTATTCTCGCAGATACTGCCTCTAGCTCGCAGCTCGTTTGTTTTACAGTGGTATGCAGTGAAAATCCATTTGGTTGCGTCGACATGTGTCAAGTTGTGTTTTTACGAGCCATTTGGCAGAGGTGTGTTATTGAGGGGCATCCGGTGTGTGCTACAATGTCCTCATATCTGCTAGAAGAGTAACCTTGAAGGGAAGCAAAGCGGGGGCCACATTAGCACCGAGAGTACAAGCACGATTTGTCTTTGCCTCTCTCGTCACACAATCTGTGTACTCATCGTGTTTTTGCACCTCTTCGCTTTTCTGCCTCCGTACAGCTTGCAGGATAGAACAAAGCTCTTTCTTGTGTCCTCAGCTTCTTTTCTTTCTCTTCTGAATCTCATAGTTTTATGTTTACATGCAGCACTACCTTCATATAGAGCTGGGCAATATATCCATATTATATCGATATCGTGATATGAGACTAGATATCGTCTTAGATTTTGGATATTGTAATATCGTAATATGGCATAAATGTTGTCTTTTCCTGGTTTTAAAGGCTACATTACAGTAAAGTGATGTCATTTTCTGAACTTACCAGACTGTTCTAGCTGTTCTATTATTTGCCTTTACCCACTTAGTCATTATATCCACATTACTGATGATTATTTATCTAAAATCTCATTGTGTAAATATTTTGTGAAAGCACCAATAGTCATCACTACAACATCGTTGCGGTATCGATATCGAGGTATTTGGTCAAAAATATCGTGATATTTGATTTTCTCCATATCGCCCAGCCCTACCTTCATATACCCAGGCATGTAAACTCATTTCTTTTGGTTACACTTTACTTGAAGGTATCTACATAAGAGTGACATGACACTGTCATGAACGTGTCATACACATTATAAACAAGTCATAAACGTTTATGACATAACGCTTCTTTTAGTAAGTGTCATTCGGTTTTTGTCATGACAAGTTATGATTAGGGGTTAGGGTTTGAGTTAGGGTTAGGGTTAGGGTTCATGTGTCATGACTGTGTCATGTGTTCATGACAGTGTCATGTCACTCTTATGTAGTTACCTTCAAGTAAAGTGTTACCTTTCTTTTTAGGTCAGTATTCAGACTTGCAGCGCACTCCCCCAAGACTGCATATCCAATTTCCTCACCTCTATTTCAGGTCGTGCAAGGAGCAGAGAGACATTAGTGCTGTCCTCTCTGGTGAGAATAGCTACTGCCTCCTCTCTGTCCTGGATGTCCACTCCATTTATCTAAGAGAGAAAAAAGAGGAGAACCAAATTGAGCTAATGCCAGATAACAAAAGAGCCTTTCCACCAAGGCTAGATTCAATGAAATTACTCAATTTAAGAAATAGTCAGGAAATAAATCTCTCTTTAGCGTAGTAGCAGAAGCAATGATATTCAACCTCTTATTATATCATTAAGAAAAAATGCTGCACTATTAGCAATTTCCTTTAATATGTGAATAAGGCTGGATTAAAAAGGACTCCAGCTCTACTGTGGACCAGGGGGTATCTAAGACTTTGGTGTCATGCAACCCTGCAGTATTGATAACATCAATATATGTTGACCTTGCACTTTGAGCTACTTGCACATTTTTTCCAATGTGGGTTACACTGCAAATGGCTAATAAAGTGAATCTGAATCTGAATCTGGATTAAGGAATACAAACCCCCAGTGTGAAACCTGTACCTGCAGTATTCTGTCTCCCTTGCGAATGCGTCCATCTATTGCAGCGATACTGTTTGGGTTCAACTTGGGGAGAAAAAGAAGGATTTGTTTAGGAGTGTAAAGAAATGGGAAAGATATATTGAACATTTCATTTCCCAACACTTACCTCTCCTACATATATTCCCAGGTCCTCCTCCTCATCGGTTCTGTAACACACTGTCAGCCCGAGTTTATCCTGCTGCCGAGACTTATACAACTCCACCTCCTGAAGCAGTTAGAGAAAAGTTTGAGGACGTCAGAGAGAGAAGAGCGGGGCAGCTTTCTGTGCCAGAGTTTGAGTAGCTAAATGGCTCTCACCTCATATTCCAGCTCATCCTGCCTGTCCACTTCATGATGAGTGATATCAAAGTAGTCAGTGGGGTCGTAGTATACAGGCTCTATAAAGCTGAGGATGATAATCATATTTCAATAACTGGGGTAGCTTCAAACTTCACATGTGTGAACAGAATGGCATGGACTAGAACCAAGACGGCAGATGAGCTCTGGTCTGACAGTTGGACATGCAGCAGAGGCCTATTATACTACTCGCACTCACAGTTCATTGAGTAAATATGGCTCCAGTAACGGCGGCAGTGGAGGCGACGGCGGAGGGTCGGGTGGGGGTGGAGCTCCACAGGGATGCTGGCTGCTCTTGCCCAGAGTCAACATATGCTGGAAGCTGATGTCTGTTTGGGTGCAGCTGTCTACACAGTCGGCCATGCCCATGGTCACTGGCACTAACCCTCCAGGGGCTCCCGCTAGGCCTGCGCGTCTGCGGGCCCCCCGCCTCAGTATGTTGGACAGCACGGGGTCCCGTATGTCCAGGGTGGGATCCCCGGAAAGGCAGGACAGATCCTTTCCATTCACCTGGAAAACACAGAGTCAAGATCAAATGGTGGAGGAGCAGGAGGAGAAGAGGAAGAGAAAAAGAGAAGAGGGGCAAATAGAATTGAAGAGGGATTGGTGCAGGGATAAAAATAAAAGAAACCAGGTGTAAAATGAGTGATTTTCAAAATCTTTTTTTTTTCTTCTACGTAGAACACAGAGGAACCACAAGAAACAGACAAAGATTTGGAAAATAGGCAGCAAACGGAGTTGTAGATAGTGAAAAGATAAACTACATAGATGCTGACATGAATAACAGCAAGGCAGTGATGGAAAGTACATCTACACAAGTACTGTACTTAAGTTAATTTTGAGGTACTTGTACTGTATTTGAGTAATTCCATTTTGTGCTGTACTTTATACTTCTACTTCACTACATTTCAGAGGGAAACTTTTTTTTTTACAACTTTTTACATTTGTCTGACAGCTTAAAGACTCTAAACACCCACACAGGTGATTTTATTATTATTTTATTATCATTATTATTATTAGACCTCTGCTCAGGCTGAAGGTGGGCCGGCGCTCAGATGGGAATTTATTAAGTCACGTCTTTTTTTCTTTTTACCAATAGACCTTTTTCACGGCAGACATGTTGACATGTCATGGTAGGAAAAGCAAAGGTGTATTCAAAGGATAGGATAGACATTATTAATCCCACACTGCACTGCACTGCACTGATGGCTGCATTAGTGATGGCTGCATTCCACCTAGGAGAGGCCCTGGTATTGTGTATGCCAGAGAATGTCTAATAAGGGGAGAACTTCCACTCTCGGGAAAATTCCAGGTTGGTACAATGGGGCTTATAGGGAGTGAGATAGGGAGTGAACAGGCTCTCCATAGACAGGCTCTGTGTATGCTGACTGACTCACTGAAATAGCTTACTGGTACACTTGATGGAATTGAGCCATCGTTAAGGTTATCAATTTCAGCTGTGCTTTTCCTACTATGACAAGTCAAAATGTCTGCTGTGAAAAAGGGCCATAAGAATGATAAAGGTGTCATTTGTCCCACCCTCATAGGTGCAACAAAGCTAACAGGAGACTCTGGAAGATGTCAGTCCATCAGTCTAAACACACCCACGCAGTCCTGGGAAGAGGTCCAATCCAGCCAGGTTCAATGAAAACACCTGTATTGGTGTTCAGGGCCTTTAAAGGTGCTCTAAGTGATGTGACGCGTTTTTTAGGCTATAACATTTTTCGTCACATACAGCAAACATCTCACTATCCGCGAGCTGCCTGTCCCCTGAACACACTGTAAAAAAACAGTCTCTAAAGACAGCTCAGGCTCCACAAATGGCAACATAAACAAAGTGGTCCAACCTGCCCCACGAACCATAACAAACAGTGTTCCAGCCAATAACCGACAGGAAGGAGCTGGTTGAGCCATTACTGCAGCAGCGTTAGCACGTAGGCTACTTCCACAGTGCATATTCATAACTCAACCAACTCGTTCTTGTCGGTTATTGGTTGGAACACTGTTTGTTATGGTTCGTGGGGCAGGTTGGCACAGTTTGTTTTTGTTGCCGTTTGTGGAGCCTGGGCTGTCTACAGTGTGTTCAGGGGACAGGCAGCTAGCGGATAGTGAGGAGATGTTTGCTGTATGTGACAAAAAAATGTTGTAGCCTAAAAAATGTGTCACATCACTTAGAGCACCTTTAAGTTACTTTGCAAATTAAAGTCTCTGTCTGCACATCCACACAGGTGTTTTCAATCACCTTAGCTGATTAAACCTCTGCTCAGGTGTTTGTTGGAGATGACGATCAAGTGCAGTCCTAATGAGGCAAGGGAAAACTATTGGTGTGCAGGGCCTTTCTAACACTGTGGTATTACTACTTTTACTCGAGTAAAATCATACTTCTTCCACCACTGCAGGAGGGGAGGGAGACAGACATGAGGATGGACAGACCCACATCAGCAGTTTTATCAACCAGGCAAGGTTAGTTCACAGACATAATAGCCCTTTTTCACGGCTGACACGTTGACATGTCATAATAGGAAAAGCACAGGTGTGTTCAAAACCATTAATTATGGCTGCATGCCACTTAGGAGAGGCCCTGGTATTGTGCATGCTGACTCACTGAAATAACTTGATGGAATACTGGTGGACTGATGGACACTTGATGGAAGTGAGCCATAGTTATGGTTATCAGTTTCAGCTGTGCTTTTCCTGCTATGACAAGTCAGAAATGACTGCTGTAACAAAGGTCCATAACGCTGCCTCACGAAAACACAGAGAACAGGAGGGGGAACTACAGCTACACACAGCACACGCACACACACACACACACACACACACACACACACACACGCACACACACCCCGAAAGAAAGAAAGAAAGAAAGAAAGAAAGAAAGAAAGAAAGAAAGAAAGAAAGAACTAGAAAGATACACTACAGCAGACATATAAGGTTATTTTAACTGTCACACAGCTGATAGTGTTCCTTCAAACACACACACACACACACACACACACACACACACACACACACACACACACACAAAAAAAACAATGGCTTTGTATCTAAAAGGTTTCGACGCCACATCACACAAAAGCAGCAAAGCAGGAAGCTTTGTACAGAGACCTTTAATCGACCGTCAGCGTCAAAAGAGCACAACATGTTGTTTATGTGACCCTTCTGTGGAGAGAGGGAAAGAAAGCAGGAACATGGTGGAGTTAGAAAGTAATTACAGGTGTGAAGGCTTAGGAAATGGCGAGCTCTTCTTGAGATAAAGGAGAGAAGCAGAGGTGGAAAAAATATATTCAAGTTAACTGTCACAGAGATAAAAATGAGTTTCTTTAGTACATTAGTTTTGTGCGCTCTGGTCCTCCTGAACACTCTTGTACAAAACACTGTTATCTTTCCTTTGTGTGAATCAGTTTCACTCTGCAAATATATAACAAAACGTAATCATATTCTGGAGAAACTAAATCAATTTCCCCCTCCTTTTTTTGAGCAAGGGGAGCTTGACTAAGAAATTATTATAATGTAATTTCTGCTGGAATGTCACGCTTTCAAACATTTTGATTTGGAGAAATAGAACACGCTCCAGAGCTCTCTCCCTCTATTTGTGGACATTTAAATAGTTGTCATATTTAAATAGTCGTCATAGTATATAAAAGTAGAATCACAAATCACAATATGTGTCCTGGACCAGTGGTGCAATGTAACTAAGGACATTTACTCAAGTACTGTACTTCGTTTCGTGCCACTTTCTACTTCTACTCCGCTACATTTCAGAGAGAAATATTGTTCTTTTTACTCCACTACATTAATCTGACAGCTTTAGATACTAGTTACTTTACAATTTAAGATTTTTGCACACAAAACACATGTAGTTTATTAAATACGATGTTTTATTATAGATTAAACTACCCAACAATATAACGGCCAACAAGACTAGCTGAAATGATTGGACCATTAAACACACAACCGTTTGGATCGTTTCCAGTTCCTAAAATGGGAGGATTTTTCTGCATTTAGTACTTTTTAATTCTTTAAGTACATTTTCCTCATGATACTTACATACTTTTACTTAAGTAACATTTTCAATGCAGGACTTTTACTTGTAACAGAGTATTTTTACAGTGTGGTATTAGTACTTTTACTTAAATATTAGTAGTACTTTTACTTGAATACTTCTTCCACCACTGGTCCTGACTCTCTGGGGCTGTAGAAGGCTGAATCATGTGGTGTATGAAACCTCTCCCCTTTCTCCCACCACGGCTGAGAGGGCTATTAATAATGAAAGATTATTGAAAATAAATGTGGAGAATGAATCAAAACAGGGATTTGACTTCAGGGTTACTGAACCAAAACATTCCTGGCCAAATCGAGCAGGACAGCCCACAAACCGTGAGAAGGAAGATTCATTCAGCATTCATACCTGCTTCAGTATTTCTAGCAGTGTTTAGCTGCTAGCGGTGGGACTCCATATCAAAGTCTGTCTTTCTGACGGTCAACCGCTTTGATCCAGACTGAGATATTTATTTTAAAAATCTACCGGATGAATTGCCATGAAATTTGGTGTATACAGTCGTGGTCCCCAGAGGATGAATCCTAACGACTTTGTTGATCCCCCTGGCTTTTCCTCTAGCGCCACCAGCAGGTCAGAATGTGCACTTATCCAGTGAAATATCTTAACATCAACTAGATATGCTGCCACCAAATCTTTTGCAGGCATTCATGTGGTGTAATAACCCCGGTGCCACCCTTCTAGTGCCACCAGCCGGTCAAAGTTGTAAATTGTTCAATTATTTGGTTTATGACAAAAACTAATGAGCAGGCCCATATGGAATCTGCAGATTTTTATTTTTGATATCTGCTGAAAACCTGTGGGAAATTCTGCATCCACAGATTCCACGTGGCCATGCTAATGACTATTTGACATATAGGCTATTGTAGTACTGTCTGTTTTTTTTTTTTTGTTGTCTGTGTACAATCACTTGTTTTTATCTTGGCCAGGACTTCCTTGAAAAAAGAAAAGACATTTCCATCAGCCTCAGCTGTACTTTGTGTTTAGTGCTCATTTGCAAATGTGAGCATGTTAGCAAAGTAAACTACTTTGATAGTGAACACGGTATACCTTAAGTTTAAAGCACTGCTGTGTTTAAGTAAATCCTCACAGAGCCGCTAGCATGGCTGTAGACTGTTGTTTAATCTTGAATAGGATCATTTAAATTAAGACATTTTCAAATAAACTCACAAAGACAAATTCCATTCTCCTGATTTCATTACACGAGACAGACGGCAACATGATGATGTAGGCAGCCAGTTACTGAGCCAGACAGCCTTTGGAGAGTGTCACTCATGCTGCACTCAGTCACTGACCTTGGCTGTCTGCGGCTCTCTACATCTTTTCTTGCTTCATTCTCTCTCTCTCTCTCTCTCTCTCTCTCTCTCTCTCTCTCTCTCTCTCTCTCTCTCTCTCTCTCTCTCTCTCTCTCTCGCCTCTTGTCCCCTTCCAGTAATTGCATGTCAAATCAATGTTCGCCTGTGCAGCCAAGCACAAAAATGTTCTTGCCACACTCAGCCCCTGCTCCCTTTGGTTCTCTCCCAACACCACCACCACTACTATCACCACTACTACTACCACCACCCATCTAGTCGATCTTTCCTGCTTTGCCATTGTGTTTTCATGCTCATATTCCTTTCCCTTTCTCTTCTCTTCCTCCATACCCTACCCATATCCACTCCTGCTTCTTCGCCCTCCTGTCTTCTCCACACTCTGGTTTTCTTACGGCGCGCTGCCTCAGCAGTTCTGTCTTCTCTGTCCCTTCCCTGGAGATGACAACTCACCCTCCTCCCACTCCTCTATTTCCGTCTATTTCAGCCGGTCCATCTCCTGGTGTGCGTTTTGTCCTTCCTCACACTAATGTTCCTTCATAAATCTTTTCTGTCTCTCTTAATGATCCTCTTCGCTTTAAAACAAATAAGAGGTTTCCTCCCTACATGGCCTGTCGATAATAAAGGAATTTACACGGTGTGGTTTGCATGTTAGATTGGAGGGAAAATGCCCTTTGACATTCTTCAGCAAAGTGCATTTTTATTTCTCACCTCATGATCTTTTTCCCTCTTTCTAAACAGCAGGAGGTATCTATTGTTTCTGTGCTCGTGACCACACGGTCCAGCTCTCCAGGATCAGAAAGAAACTATTAGGAAACAGCTCCGTGATCATGAGTGACGGGTATGAATACTGAGAGAGAGGGGGGAGAGGGGGACTTCTCATTCATTATCAATGAGAGGTGCTGAGATTGCTTTGAAGATGACTTCATGCAGGGTAATGGTTGTTGTGTGTTAGACCTGCTTTGATGGAGAATCCATTACACTCTCATGTTCTGTTCTCTTATTATTTCTGGGTTAGTGGATCGTTACATACATCTGCTGTTTATAAGCGACACGAGCAATGCAAATAATGAAACCTCGGGTGCACACCCACCCCCCACAATCCATCCTTATTCTGTGTTTTTGTGTTAAAAAACTAGAATTGAAATTCAGGAAAAATAACAGTCTGCACAATTCACAGTAGGGGGTGGGCGGTGGTGGTATCAGCGGCGGCTGGGGATGGGGATGGGGATGGGGTGATGTGGGGAGAGATGAAAGAAATGCAAAGAGTTCAAAGTGTAGAAAGGGAGAGCAAAGGCAGAGAGACACTGAAGGAGTGCAGGGTGGAGCAAGGAGGAAGGTAGGTGAGGGTAATGATGCCGGAGAAATGTAGAAAACAAGCTTTCCAGGAATTGCCGGGTGAATGTAAATAGTGAGCGAGCCTGGCTCTGGGTTTGTATGTAAACACACACACACACACACACACACACACACACACGCACACACAATGGAAGCTCATGGGAAATTACTAAGTGGTTGATGCATAATTAGTTTTTATCTGAAAGCCCTTTCAAAGAGCAAATGAATCTAATGTGCTGAACAACAGGCTGAGATAAAAAGAAAAGAAAAGAGGGGGACAACTAACTCCACATGAATGCACGTTATCCTAAACACAGTGTGTGGAAAAATACAGAAACAATTGCACGTCTTAATCTGAAGTGTGCGCCTTCAGACACCGCCTACCAAGAGCCTGGGTCTGTCCGAGGTTTCTTCCCAAGAGGGAGTTTTTCCTCGCCACTGTCGCACTGCTTGCTCTTGAGGGAATTACTGGAATTGTTGGAATTGTTGGGGCTTTGTGAATTATAGAGTGTGGTCTAGACCTACTCTATCTGTAAAGTGTCTCGAGATAACTCGTGTTATGATTTGATACTATAAATAAAATTGAATTGAATTGAATTTGGTAACTCTCAAACATGGATTGATGTGCATTTCCACAGAGTTCATGCAAACGCTCCTGTCTGACTGATACCTGCCCCGCCCTCCTTTATATATTGAATTCCACTTGTTCTGTAATAGATTTTTCTCATCTTCCATGCTTTGAAGGCTGGAGCGGGCACCTCCTCACAAAATCAATTAATCTAGAGACGGAGTTGACCTACTCCGGCTATAACCCCTGTTGTTTGATATCACTGAGCTAATTTAAATGAACAAGCAGGCCTATTATATACTGATACCACTGAGAAGATATTGATTTAAAGCATTCTTTAAAATTATTGCGATGGAGCTAACAAGCCTCAGCGGGAGTGTGAGCTATAGGACTATACATAATTTATCAATATATTCATCAGATAGAACAAAAGATGAATTATGGGCAGGGTGTTTTTTTTTTTTTTTTTAAATGTATTTATTGATAGTGGTGGATGAACCGCAGCAAGTAGGTCTGTAAAACATATCATAGGCTATATGTCCTTACAATAATGCATTTTTCTGTCACTCTTGTCCTATTAAATGGAACATCCTCTCCATATTCTGTCTCGTGTCCATGTCAGACACATGCTCGAGAAGTCTGCGGGGGAAAGAGCAGGAACCTGACAGACATGCACTTGTGCACAGACACATAGTATATATTATGAAACCCTAGCCTGCCCTTCACCTGAGAAAACCGAGCAGTCTGTCAGGTGTTGTGATTAACTTGCGCTAAGTTTTTTTGCAGCACCATTTGCATCATTTTTAAATTACACAGACAACAGTCATAAATAAAAATACATATATAGCAGAATATACACAAATTTAATAAATGGTTCATAATACACTATAATTAATCAGATAAAATGTATTTGTTAAGAGTTTATTGATGCAGTTGTCAACAACTTTAACTCCTCCTACAGCCTCCCTAACTTGATGCTGGTGGATAAACCTATAATTAATGGCAATATAATATATAACCCGTTATTACATATACAATTTCTTCATAGGTGAAGTTATAATTGTTGAAAATATTATACATTAACAAACATGTCAACATGTCCTTATCTGCTATTAACCCCATTATGTGTTATAAATGATTTATTATATTTTATATTTTTTAGTTTATTGACTGCTTATAGATGCTAAATATGGGGTGTTAAAGTAAAGTTACTGACGGAGCTCCCTATCGACATCAGGATGGCCGAAAGCCTACACATCTTCCGCCGAAGGCTAAAAACACATCTCTTCCGACTACACTTCGGATAAACATAAAAAAACTTGCTTGAACCTGCACTTTCATATGCCTCTTTGTAGTTTTGCTTATTTAAAGCTAATATGCTTGCACTTACTACTTGTTGTCTGGACTTTGAACCTTCAGAGTTGAAAGCACTTAATTGTAAGTCGCTTTGGATAAAAGCGTCTGCTAAATAACATGTAATGGAATGTAATGGAATGTAATGGAATGTATTGGAATGTAATGGAATTGGGGGAAAACAAGATTTGTCAAAAGTGCAGTGACAGTATTAATGTCAAATACTGTAGGGTGGACAAGACAATATGACAGACATGTCAATATAATGCAATCTAACAATTTAATCTAACGGTATAATGTGTTTGATGAGACACAAGCTTATGGTGCTCTCATCACATTGTATTGTCAGGTGTGCCTTTTATTTTGTCCACCTCCAGTATGCATGTCCATGTGTGAGTATCCCTATCATTCACACGTGCACGTGGGCATGAACGCAGCCGTGCATTTACTCAGCTCCAGCTTTTGTCAGCTGGTCATTGGGTATGTATTGATTGTCATCCGTTTGCCTCTTGTGGCTGTCAGCATGTTTCTCTGTGTCATTGTGAATAAAAGAACATTTGGGCACATTGTTTGTTTAATGACGCTGGTTGCCATGGAAACAGCCTCCCGCTTTACAGTGATGGAGGAGAGAAAGGGAAGGGAGCGGCTGAACGGCTCGTGTGTGTGTGTGTGTGTTACAATTTAGTCCGGGCTATAGGAGGCTGAATTGATCAGAAACATGCCATAGGGTGTGTACCAACCACCACTGCGCAGCGTATGTGTAACAGAGTCCCAATGTATAATGCATGGGTTTTATTCCTTTGGCAAGAGAAGCAAGTGTTTTGATAAAGTCAAATTTCACAGCCTGGTTTTCCTGCCTATAAGCTGTTTAATGCTGTATTGATTGTCTTAAGACAGTTACTCAGTAACTGCATCTAATTTGAAGGTGTAATTATACATGTTAGTTAAGGAAAACAGCTCAAAGCTGAAAACCTCTGAAGGGAAACTCTATGAAGTGTGCGGGGAAATGTAATTACGTTTCCTCTTTTATGATGTTTTTTTTATGATTGGACACAGTATACCTACCATCTTTTGCTTGGCATGATCTTTGGATTAATCAGCCATCTGCACAGCAAGAATTGCTGTTTGTAATCATTACATGTAATAAATGAGATTTAATTAAATTGAGAAAAAAAACAGCATGCAGTCTGTTTGGCTGCCTTTTAGTATTTTGGATTGTTTGATTTGTACTTTTTTTGCTTTGCAGTTAACAGACCTCTGTGTTTCATTGAATATGTTCTCATTGCAATGTGCTAGTCAGCCTCTGAAAGCCAAAGGCTGTGACTCTGGTTCAGTACTCCATCTGAGTTTGTTCCTCTGCTCCCAGGGTTAGGGTTACCTAACCTAGGCTCACCAGACCACAATATATGTAGACCTGCTGCTCCCAACACCTCACAATATCTGCTCTACTTACACAAGTACCATCCACACAAAACATTTGCATGACAACTGCTCTGCATGCTCCAAATCATACAACATATCTCCTGCCATCTCTCCCGCTCCACTCATCGCCACGCCCGTCTGGAAACCACGTGCAGATACTCTGTCAGACAGAGCTGGGAGGGTTTCTTCTGTAGGGACACAACGTGCAGCTACAATTGACCTCACATTGCCAGATCAGTGGAATTATTAGATTACTACTTTCAAAGATGTTAACCTGCATGCGGTCAGTGTCATTACTGCTGACCCCGGTTAGATATGGTCACTTATTATGGAATGCTCTGAATTTATGATCACATCCCAGACTGTACACCACCTCTCTCCTCATCTTCTAGTACTTTACCCCAGGGGCTTTGTGAAGTCACTCGAGCCTTTTCTATTCACCCCTGCTTCATGAAGAGCTTAAATCAATTACTCTAAGGGCAAACTTATTATCGTGCCTCTGTTTGGACTCCGCCTCCCTCCATGTTTTCCTCTTTTCTTGGCATCGCCTCTGGCACCAGCTACAGCCCAGTTAACTGGCCCAGACCCTAACATGCTAAAGAGACCTCGCTGATCCTTCTGGTGCCACAGATACTAAAAGTGTTGCGCTGCATACCCATGAGTGCTGAGCGTCTTCATGCTTAGTAAGCATGGGACTTATTTTGGTCACCGCATGTATCATCGTTACCGAGCAGAAGCTTCCTTAGGTACTGCACAGCCAGATGAGCTTACTCACATATAGTCCGTGGTCCCAGTTGGCAGGTGGTGCTGAGGCTGTAACCGTGGCAACCTCCTTGCTCCCATAACACTTTAGCCCGGCTTTAACAACCCATTCATCCTGCTGCCTCCGTGGCTCTGCACCACTCTACTTCACCCCACACCAGCGTCTCTCTATCTTACGCAATTTAGCTTTGCTCTCTCTGATCGTAATCATTGTAATCACAGTCAAGTATCATTATCATAATTATCGGTATTATGGTCACTAAATTACTAATAAATAAATAGCCTTGCTCAAGAGATTTACACAGCTTTTTTTCTGGGTTAATTTAGGTATGTAAAATCTACACAAAAGGCATACAAGTCCAGGAAAAATGGGAAAGATGTGTTACATGATCTGGAACTTATATTACATGAATTTGCCTGATTGATTTTAATGCTGAATGAACTGTAATGCAATTATCATGTTTTATTTAATTGATATTATGGTGTTAATATCTTTTGAATCATTCATATATTTGCTTGACATTTCCATCAATAAAATAACTGGTTGATATATGCTAAATTTATTTCGGATTCAAAACTGGTTATTAGGAATTTAATATTTTAATTATCTGGGTTAAATGAGTCTGTCAACATGATGAGCTTCTGTTTATTTTTACTGCAGATGGAGGACCAATGACATTTTCAACAGTGCTGTTTTGATTGTCACTCATCATCTGCGCCGCAAAAAGAAAGGGCCAACTTAAGGCAGAATAACAATGAAAACTTTAAGGACACACAGAGGGATGCTTTTGTCTGAAGAAATGAAAAAAGAAAATGAAATGAAAACAAGGCAGAAAGAGAGAAAGAAGAAAGGGCCTCACCTGGAACATGACCTTGTATTGTTCCTCAGGCTTTTGAACCACGCACATGTTACACCCCATTGTGACTTTTGACACTGTGCCGGACTGTGCCGGTCCAAAACTGCACCACTTGACCAGTTCTCACACCAGGACTCTCTTTATCAAAGTCTTTGTCTGTGGCAGTAGGAGAGCCCCACCCTCATTCGCAGGCTTGTGGTATACTACACTACTCCTCCTCAGAGTAACACACAACACATCCCTGCCGGGGACAGATAGACAGACAGTTTGTTTGGCTGTGTCACCGTTCTCCTCTTCTTGTTCACAATTCAAGTGTTATAATCCAGAGGAAATTCAAATGTGGAGATAGTTTCAGAGCTGCAAGACCATGTGTTTGTTTCTGTCTCCATCGCAGGCAAAAAGGTTGCTTGTTTAAGTTCTTGTGCTTGTTGTCGATCATCCAGTTTCACTTGTAATCTTGGATGTGGAGAAAAGATGTTTTTAAGAGTCCTGCTGCTTTTGTGCTTGTGTCATTTAATAGATTAAGCAGTTGTTTCAGACAAATCAATGCTGATCCAGTGACTTGTCAAAGGTGATCATGCAGTATACATGCAGTACCCTGCCTGTTTTTTTCTTCAGTGTTGAAGTCTGCAGTATAGAGCAGGTTTTCCCAGCAGAACTCTCACTAAACTCCCCCACTCTGTTCCTCAGTTTTTTTCCCTCCAAACAGCACACTTTCAGCAATGCTCTTTGAACAATGTACATACAAACAATACAGCTATCAAAGAACTTGCCTCAGTCCTGTTTTTTTTTTTTTCTTCTCGTCACTCCCACAGCGAGTTTCCCACCTGCTCTGCTTTCCCGGATCGCTGAAGGATTGCTGAGTGTGGCTGCTGAGATAACTTCTCCTCCTGAAAGCCCTGTCAGGACTGCCCTGCTCTCGTCCTCCACTTCAGGATCAATGCATTGTTAAAGGTATTTCCTAATTTAACTTTTAAGTGAAGCAAGTTGAGTGATGCGTATTACCAGGATCTTTGAGCCTTTGCTGTGCAGCTAAGATAAGCTGTACGCCAGGGATACAAGCCCAAAAAACATGCACACCTGCACACGCATCAAGACAGGCAACAACAGACGCTTCTTTCAACTACAAGCACACAAGCTGCCAAATTTTCTATAACTGTCAGCAGAACACAGAGCATTTATCATACTGCCTCTCTAAATAACACAAGACACTAAAACGACACATGCCGAAACTGTGAGATTGTTAAAGTAGACTGCAGCAGCTTCTCTGGTCTGTTGTCAGATATTAGGCAAATATTAGACCATTGATTCTGTATGCTACAGCATACTCAGCACCGACTACTCTCTAGGGTGAGAGCAAATGACGGATTATAATTAAATTAGTGACCTTTCAAGCAGAGATCAGACAAGACTCTCTCCTGACTGTGTAGAGAAATCAATATCAAACCAACTCATGGATCAATTGGATTTTGTGCTTGCTGGGTTATTGGGGAAATCAAGATTGTTTATTACAAGTACCATAGATGTTTGTCTTTTACATATCCAATGATTTTATTCATTTAGGAAGTTTTTTTTTTTTTTACCAGTCTGTGGATATACACATTCTCTCATTCCTAACTAGTTTAATCGTCCTTGACCAATTGCTATAATTGTCCTCAGTCTATTGATATGGAACTCCCACTCGCTTTAAGATTAGCCTCAGTCAAGGTGCCTGAATTAGAAATGTAACAAAATCTCAATATAACTTTCTCAACTGTCTTCCAGTCCCCGTCCTTGCCCTCGGAGTCTCATCACGTTGGTTAAACCTTTATCTTTAACCCTCCAGTGAGACTTAAGAGTCTTGTCTGAAAGGTCCATCGCCCTGTGTGCTGCCAGCGACAAGGTGTTAGAGCTGCTAATCCTCATTCAAGGCTCCACTACACCTGTATCCATTCCAGAGGCAATGTAATCCCAAACTCTGGCTCCTAGCACAAACCACACTCACTCACTCACTCACTCACTCACTCACTCACGGTTATATACTCGTACACACGAGCACACTGGGAAGCAATCTCCACTCAGTGGAAAGCACGATAACTTGGGAAAAGACAACCTGATAGTCTGGAGAGCAGGCGCTAATCGAGCTACAGCGAGGTGTCAGACATGTTCAGCAGGCAGGTGTGCTCCAACTGTCATCCCCTCTCTCCATCGCCATCTCTTGTCCATCCCTATATACCTCTATGTACCTGAGTATCAGTCCTACATGATTATTGCAGTGGAGTGTCTACAATCGTCCCCTGCCTGCCATCCTTTCAGAATAAATTCTGATATGAAATATGACAAATAATTCAGAACAAAATGCCTATATTCTTCGATCAAAGCATTCAGTATGGAAGGATTTTCTCATTTGGTACAAATGCACCCATAAAAGTTAGTCCATCTTCTGTCTGCAGTAGGAAGAAAAAGGAAATTCAAGAATGGCAGTCAGTAAGTCCATTTTAATCCTCCTTTTGTCCTCTGGTCATTCTATTTGAAATATCCACAGGAGGGTATTTGTGTTTAAGAAAAGAAATAAAAAAAACCATGGTGGAGTATTCCAGGTGGTTGGGGTGTTAAAGCAGAGTGCAGCGCTTGTCTCAGGTCAGTGATAAATCACCATCAGCAGCCCCACAAGATGAGAGAAATCACTAACGGCTGATTGGAGGATACTTCTAGGCTTCTCCCCTTGGGCGCGACGGTAAATGCACTCCCCCACTGCAGCGGGGGGAATACAAAAGGCGGTTGTTCCCCAGCGGTGAAGGAGCCTGCTGATCTGGATGCTGCACTACAACTAAAGCTGAATTCGCATGGATTTTACACTGTATAAATTCTCTCTCTCTCTCTCTCTCTGTCTCTCTCTCTCTCTCTCTCTCTCTGTCTCTCCATCCCTACCAGGGCTGGGCCACTGCTCTCTTTTCTAGTCCCCCATAATTTTTACCCACACCTCATTTGCTACCCTCTCCCTCCTCCTTACTCCCTTCTCTCCCCTGCCTCTCTCTGCTTGTCTGCAGGCAAGAGAGCAAGCCCTGGAAAGCCTATGCATACTGTTAGAGCAGGACAGCACAAGATAACCACCAAAAGCTACATAAAAGTGAATGAAATATCAAAGTATGCATGCCCGGCACTATCAAGACACGCTGACAAGCAGGGAATAGGTTCATTCATCTCATGGCATGTAAGCAATTCTGTGTCACCTTGAGTTGTTTTTAGACTGTATTAGAAAGAAAACAATGATTGCACTTTTTCAAACCAGTAAAAAATGCCCAAAGCAACATAGTTATGCTTGATCTCTCTACAGCAAGGATTAACAAAGCCAAGTCATCGACTATAGACCTACGGAGAAACGCAGCAGCACCGGTATCGGTCCTGGTGACCTCAACACCACAAGAATTAGAAGAGAGCGACTAGGGGTGGGTGAGGGTTTTGGTTCCTGTTCGATTGTATTTGTTTGTTCTGTATGTTGTGTGTTCAAAAATATAAAAATAATAAAGAATTAATCATAAAAAAAAAAAAAAATGCCCAAAGCAGGTAGAGAGCTAGTGACTGGCTGTGCATTTAGATGAGGTTCTGCGCTGCCACAAAGAAGGAGGGAAAAGAAACACTGGGGGGAAAAACAAGTGAATAACAGGTGTGACTGTATAAATTGAAAGATATGGAAGAGTGCCAAGAGAAAAAAATGCAAATGACTGTGTGGGAGATCAGCGAAGAAGCTGAGATGGGTTGGAACAACGGTTTTCTGCAGTAATCAGAATGACCTGCTGAGGAAGAGATGGAGGAGGGGGGGGAGAGATTTCTGCCCAGCCTGGGAGATATTTTATTGTGAGTACAATTCCTCTCTACTGTTCTCCCAGTGAAACTACACACAATCATAGCACCACTCGCTATTTTCAATTTTCAATTTAAAAAAGCCTTTACGGACACATTTACTGCAGTGCCACTGCCAGCTCAGGGCTGGAGATGGGAGACAGCCCACAAGGCAGAAAGGATTAGAGTCACTGATACAAACACGCTAAAATCATTTTATTTACAGTACACAACCACACTCAGGGTTGACCTTTCTATGGGAATACTGTCGTTTTCCACCTGTCAGTTTCCTATTTTTCCATTTTTGTGTGCTTGGGACTCTCTCTCTGCTACATCAGAGAGTCATTCATCAGCTGCCAAAACATAAAGAACAACTTCTAAGCGTGCAGTGCCATGTCACTTATTATGTGTTTATCTGCTGCTCTCTCCCTCTCTCTCTCTCTCATACACACATTTTTAACATCCTGTCTTGCGATATTTGCTGTTTGAAATTCATGTTGGCTGTTAGTTCAACAGGCTGACACATATTTTAGCCCTCAGAATGCTGCAGAGCCACTAATACTGGATGCACCCCATATACACACAAAGACACACACACACACACACACACACACACACACACACACACACACACACACACACACACACACACACACACACACACACACACACACACACACACACAAGCAGATATCTCTATTGTCTTGTTATCTGTTGCATCACTCAGCCCCAATATGTCTGCTTTAGATCTTCATCCCCAACACAAAAGGTCAGTGTGTTATGTGGAAATACTCTGAAATATCAACTGCCCTTTCAACAAGACAGGAAAAAGTAGAGATCATCACATTTAAACGGACAGATCTGCCTTGTACACCTCATGTCATGATCTGTTTCCGGCTTAAATACTAGCGCCTGTCATCTCACATTATCCACTACTGATTCTTGCACTTCTTTCTCTCCTATCTGACTAAAGGGCAGGTAGCCTGGAGGATGACACCCTTCTATTTCTCCACTAAACTCTACCTTTTACCTAGTATACCTCCACGGATCTCAACTCTGCATGAGTAACGAACACAAATACACAGAGCAAAAGCTGACAGACATTCACGTCTTTCTGTAATATTCCACGAGACAATGTGCCATGTTCTGCAAGTTATGCATCGCCAAAGTGATAAGGGAAAAATTGTGAGCTTCTGTCTCATACATTTTTTTTATGTATACATGAGTAAAAGAAAAAGAGAAGTAGCAAGAGCTAAGTTTTTCATGATGAGTAAAAATGGAAAAGGACAGGTGAAGGAGCTGGAGAGAGGGGTGAACAGTGGGGAGATTAAAGCAAAAGGAATAAAAACATTTTAAAGGAAAAGCAGACTCTTTCTTTCAAGCGAGGCCTTCCTTTTCTTTAGAGAGAGGCAAAGCAGGGAGGCACGGGGCTGATAGCAGCAGAGCAATACTGGCAGAATTTTAACAGTGTTCTCATTATTTATTTACTGCTCTGAGGAAAAGACTGCCAGTACATAATACAGCTGTGCAAGAACCATATTTTGTTTTAGTTATTCATATAAATGATGTGTGTGTGTGCATGCTTGCGTCTCTTCACGTGACGTGATTGCCATATCATAGTAAGGGTTATGATTGACACTGATAGTGGAGAATGAACCCTCAGCAGCAGCTTCATTCACATTCTGGAGAAGTCACCGTGAAAGCTATTTCATAGAGGAAAATGATGCGGGCCAGCCGCCTTAAAGCGGCACTGAGATGGCGACTTAGATAGACTGTGAAGAGATGGATAAATGAAAGAATGGAAGAAAGGGTAAGCCAGTGTGTGGGCTGAGGGGAGAGGATGCTCTACGGTTGGTAACTGTGTCTTATCGTAGCTGAGTGGAGGAAACTTTGGTCAGCAGAAGTATGGACTTGTTAATTAACTAGCTCAGGAAATAGACTCAAGGCAGAAGTCAACACAGTTCAAGGGAATACATGAGAGCAGACATTGTGCTGCTATCTGAGTCATTGTTGCTAGTTATCCCCAATATATTTGTGAATTTTGGTTGCTTTCAAACTGTTGGTTTCAAATTAAAAGTCACCAAATGGTTGATAAAGGTGTCCCACAAGGATCAATATTAGGCCCCCTGCTATTCATTATATACATAAAAATATTTATTTTTCAACTCAACACTGCAATGTTCATATAAATGCTGACAATACTATATTGTGTACCATGTTCTTTGCCTCAAACTAGGCATTCTCTGTATATTACAGTCTGCATTTAACCTCTAGTCCTCTTTTATTAATTTAAAGTTTGTTCTTATCTTTAAAAAGACAAATATTTTATATTTGGTGTTCCTACTCAAATCCATCCCCTCAATGTTTATCTTGTAGATAGAGTACAGCATTAGAATTAGTTAGGAATTTGATAGCAGATTGCCCACGACAACACCTCACTCTAAAACAAAGAATTCAAATTGGATTCTTAAAGAGGGACAAAGTTGATTTCTGCCTTCAAAACAGAAAACACATTATACAGGTCACTGCTACTTTGGATATTTTCTGTATGCTCATGTTGCTGCCAGTGCCACTATACACTAAACCATTTACCACACTGCCATTCAATTCACTACTAGGAATAGCTACATTGATAACTATAATCAAAGTAAACAAACATGACTTCAGTTCACAGAAAAGCTTTAAAGGTTCCTTGTACAAACTCAACTGGTTTCCAGCACTACAGTTTGCACCTTACTGCTTGAATGAACTACAAAACAAATTGAAGTCACATACAGTCCTCTGAAGGACTTTAAAGGTCTGCTTACTGATATTTTTAATAATTGTTGTCATTGTTTTAATTAGTGTGTGTGTGTGTGTGTGTGTGTGTGTGTGTGTGTGTGTGTGTGTGTGTGTGTGTGTGTGTGTGTGTGTGTGTGTGTGTGTGTGTGTGTGTGTGTGTGTGATGATTTTCTTTGTGCGACTGAGTCTAATTGCTGTGATCTTTTGTTCTCAGGTCTCTATTGCAAGAAGAAAAAAAGATCTTGATCTCAGGGGCTCAGGGACAACTCAGAAATAAATCAGGCTTAGCTAACTAATGTAAGAATGTAGAAGCCATGCAGTGGAGATTTTGAATTTGAGCATTATGATTTAAAGGGAGATGTAACACCATATAAACATCCATGTAAATAGCACAGATTATTTTTAATGAAAGGGGAGAGAAGAGAGACAGAAACAAGCAGACACACTTGAGAGTTTTTATGCAGTATAAAGAATTGAATTATCTGTCTATCATAAGAGGCTGACTGGCATGTGGGACATGTATATCCAAATTAATGGCTTTTCATGGCAGTCAGGGAGATAGGGCGAGGGGCGTTATTCCCTAATGTCAAACCATCACTGTTCTCAAATCTTCACTCATCACAACTCTATATCCTCTATTCCCAATTCTCGTCTCGCTCTGCTGCTGTGTCACAGCACACTTAACACAGAGCAGGGATGGGGCGGAAAGAGGAGAAGGGGAAAGCAAAGGGGATTTGAGGGGTAAAGGAGGGAGGGAGTTAAGGGATTGGCTTTGACCAACACCATCTCACCTGTAAAGAAGGAGTAAATGTGAGGCAGACTGAGACCAAAGATATTTCAGAGCATGTAATTGGCTACAGGACAACCTTAATAAGGATCCTGCTGGGAGCTGCTTGTGGCATTTTTGCAATAAACGAGAAAAAGATGAGCAAATGGAGAAAATGAGAGAGCAGGAGAGAAAGTTGGGTGGAGAAGGAGAGGTGAAGCAGCAGGTTTACAGAAACAAAGGAATACACAAAACAAGAGCAGTGGGCGTCGAATTTTCCAAAGGGAAAGGTGATTACCACGGTACCATAGGGGAGGAGGAAGGCTTAGTGAGAGTGCCTAATTAATTTGAGTGCTAATGTACAAACTACAATATAGAGTCTTCATCCCCTACACCTCACTCCAACCCCCTGCTCAGCCCGCACAGTACTACACAGGAAATTCACATTGAACTAATATATTACATCAGATTTTAAATCTGTAATCCTGCTGGCTGTAAAACGCCCCTGTTTCCCCTGATTCCAGGTTATTTCCAAGCAGTTTTCCTACCATGATGCTTTATCTCCACTGACGCTTCAGATCAATAGACTATATCATTCACCCAGCAATGTATTTAATGATCAATATCAACATCTTTCACAGACGTGCCTACAAGGACACATGTGCGTGGACACATACACACACACCTTGATGCATTATGTAGAGAAAATGTCCACCCCATCCCTCCCTCTCCCCCCTTAGTGATCTCGCTTAATGTGATCCCCAGTGGCTGTCCGCTGTCTAAATGCCTGCTTTTATAGCCAGAAGCTTTGATATTATTCTTGTCTGTCCAACTCTGGCGGACAGCTGAGCTATCATGTTTCTAACATAAAAAAACAGTTACGCTTTCCTTTAAATTGCTCTTAAGATGCAAGTGCTGCGATACAAACGTTGAAATGTGAGTGGTTTTTTTTGTGCAAACACGCATAAGCCTTGCTCAGATAGTCGAAGATGTTTACTAAATGTGCCTCTCTTTCCGTCAGTAGGAGCACAATAAACAAAACTTATCCCACCCAGGTGTTTTACGACATCTGCAAGCTGTGGCTCTCCTCCTCCCACATACTCCTACTTATTTGCCCCAGGCTCATCCAAATCAATATACCATTAGCCAGTCTCTCCACTCACCCCCGACCCCCCCACCCCCCCACCCCCTTACCTTACCTCCCTCCCACTCAGCTCTTTTTACTCTTATCCTCCCCTCACATTTCACACTATTTCATGCTGTTTTTTCCTCCCTTTACCTCGTACCTCATCTTCACCCCTTTGGCCTCCACCTCCCCACTCTCGCTCCAGCTCTGCTTCTATCCTTTGTGTATTTCTCTGAACCCCGCCACTGATGTGGAAGAGAGTGTGAAAGAGGGGTAAAATGAAAGAGAGAAGTTAGGGTTAAAGGTGTAAGGGAGGCATTTGAGCCATATCGGGTAGAGATGGAGACGGTGGTTGGGCTGGCGGAGAAATATGAAGGGGGATAAGAAAGAGCAGAGCAAAGCAGGGAGGAGATGGGGAGCCTGAGGGGGGAGGGGAGTCTCACTGGCTGGCTGGCTGTGTGGGTGAAATGAATGTGTAATTGCGTTGTAGTGGCTCAACCCTTCACCAGAGTGATGGCAGGAGCGACAGCCACAACACTCCCCGCTGGAAGTGGCTGAGCCTGTGGGTTGCTGTGCATGTTGGGTAAAGAGAAAAGCATGTCAATAGCAGTGTACAGGCACCAGCACCACCAGGAAGCAACACGCCCATACCCTGCTGCAACGTGTCAGACATGGCAAGTGATGAGTGATACATGGGTCAGGAATGCTTGAAGCCAGAAGGAATACTGTCAGTTTGTTTAGTGGAAGAAAAAGTGTATACACAGGGGATTTTTAAATGTATATGTTTAGCTGTTAAAATAGGGACTGAATTATTGGCCCATTTGTGGACAAAAACAGTGAGGGGTTGGCTTGCATCTCCCCATCACTGTCTCTTCTCTCTCCTCTGCCTTCACCCAAAACAGGCCACATATTCACTCACAACCCACCCCGCCCTTCTCACATTTGTTTTTATATTCTCTCCTCAATCTCTTCTTTATTCCCCCCCCCCACCTCCTCTTTCCCTGCACTTAGAATGACGCGAGGAGGGGTGAAGAACAGGGTAATTAAAATGAGGATGCTGTGCAGTGAAATGAAGCGCAGTACAAAGACACACCTCATCCACGAAGAGATGGTATGAAAATATGAATGGAATAAAACCACTCGAGGGCGTGCTACAGATATAGGTAAACAGTACACCTCATATGTTATTTTCATCAAAATAAGAGTAGAAATAGCCGACTCTGATGACCCAGCTGCCCCTCTCTCGCACGCTTACACACACACACACACACACACACACACACACACACAAGGAACAAAGCAGCAGCACAGAGCTTTGATTGATATGCATAGCTCCAGGACAACTAAGGAAACAGGTGAGATAGTGACACCTCACAGAAAGAAGAGGGAAATCAGATCCCAGTAAGTGTACCATGGTTACTGCAGAGAGAGGGATTGGCAAGACCAGGGAGGGTGCAGATGGAGGAGTCACCTTGAGTGAGAAGAGGGGGGGGGGAGAAGGGAGAGAAGGGACACAGTGGCGATGCCAATTTATTTCTTTTCAGGTCATAAGCTTGTAGATATTAGGAAACACAATTGATGAGCAATTAAACTGTATCCTGAAGTTGAGTATGGGATTTATGATTGTACAAAAAGGATAATATAAGATGTGATAACTACAGGAGAAAATTAGCCTAATCCTGAGAAAAGCTTCACAGGTGTCCGCTACTGTTTGCATTCATGTCTGTTCGTGGTACAAAACACTGCCAGTCTGTTCAATGGTGACTAAACACAGGAGTCAATGGAACTCTGGTTTGTCTCTCACTCTCACTAGAGGTGTGGGTGGAAAAAAAATAGTATTGATTGCACTCTCAGACGCAGCTTTATAGATTGATTTTTCAAACCGGAATATGAGTGCACTCCATGAGACGTCAAAGTAGCGTTTATCCACAACATTGGCGTCCTTAAGCCCACCTGGTTTACTGTTTATCACAGCTACAAATTTAGGTTTGAGCTCCGTAGTGAGATGTTTTAGAAGGACTCAAACAGGCAAAGTAAGTGGGGAGGATTAATACGTTTTGTGAAGTCACATGATATCAAATTTTGAAATAAATTACCAGTTTGTTTCAAATGGTTCTTTTTAAAATGTTATCTTACTGTTGTTTTGAAATCCTGAAACAACAACAGTGACATCTGTTGGTGGAGTACTGACACAGAAAAGATAAGTGATATTCTGTATTTTTCTTATTCCAGTGACAAAGACCAAAACGAAGAATGAATTAAGCTGTGTAGCCAAAGCCACTTCACCTTCAAAAACTATTAATAAACAGATCAATGAGCCACAATGAGCCACACCATAGCAGTAGGTGACATGTTCATTCATTACCATGAACACAGGCTCTGTGGTTTATTAAGAGTCAGTGCACATGCATCGTCCTGCTGCCAGAAATACTCACAAGTAAACCGCAGATGAAAATAGTCCCAACAAATACACCATTTATTCGTATAGGTAGCTTTTGCTAAAAACTAAAGTGTCCAGCTGTTAATGGGACATTTTTTTTTTTTAAGATTTACATTTTCAGTAAGAACAAATGGGCTGAGAGCAACAGAGAAGCTGGGGAAGTCAGAAAATACTGAGAAACGGACTAATACACTTTTGGTTTTAGTATTATCATTAGATTTGTTGAAAATAAGAAAAATACACAAAATCTTGAGCTTTATCCTTTAACTTTACTTAATCTAGGGAATAATTACATGAGCAATCTTGCTTGTTTAAATGATTTTTTTAAAAGCATGTATTGTTGTGGAAGATGCCAAAAAAAATCAATGGATGAACAACAATCACCATAGGCCTTATTCACCGCAGGCATTTGGACTTGTCATGGTAGTAAAAGCACAGGCGTTACTAATAACATTAATGATGGCCCTGTTCTATCCAAATGTCCCATTAAGCATCATTAATTATATTATTTTACACTTTTATGCTTTTACTGCTGTGACAAATCAAAATGTCTTCCGTGTAAAATTGCCCATGCATTAAATGGCAAAGCCTGCCATGTATCCATCATTGTCACACGAAACATAAGAATCTGAACAGAATTGTAGAAATGGACAGCGTAACGCTTAACAATAAGATTCACAAAACCCTGAACAGTAAAGAATGAGTAAGGAATCAAACTGAATAACTCATGAATTAAGGACTAGTTAATATGAGTTACTTAAAAAGAGAAGGCTACTACATTGAAGAACTAGTGTCTATGACATGCTTGATATGTACAGTATGCATAATGACCACTTTTTAATGCATCATTCGTGACTGACTCTCAGTTAGTTTCTGTGTGCTGTCTCACCAATTAAGGCAGTGCATTGTACTGAGAGTTTACTAAGAATGTATCATCATTTCATGATTACCGCTCCATTATTTCTTACATTACTTTGATCATCCATTCTGAGTAATTCAGGAGCTAATTGTTATATGCTTGCTAATCAATTTCTAGTTTATTCATTATTAATTAATTGATTACTATTCATGATTATGTGTACCCTCATTGTAAAGTGTTTGGGAAAGGTAAAAAGGAAAAAGCTCAATGCGTGCTAATGCCAATATCAGAAAGCCAATGTGTACCAACAATAACTAAGAATGGAGCATCCTTGATGTTTCTGAAAAAGGTTTTAGTTAAGAAATAAATTGTATATGCAAAACGGTGTTTTGAACTAAATTAAACTCGAGGGCAATTTAGTTTTTTTTTTTGTTTCTGAATGACAACTGGAATGAAGCTGCTGAATATAAAAACAGAAATCCTAGTTGGACAGAGAAAAAGTACCAGCCAGGGCACAATGGGCTACACAAATACACCTAAGACAGAAGCTGTGGGAGTATTAGGAATGTGTTTAAGGTGTGGCTCTGCAGAGAAAATATTTGAATGTTGAAATGCTTCATGTTTTAAAGTGCCCCCCAGACTATATTTGTAAAGATGCACTAGATTTGCTGCACTTATTATTAGACATTATGTCTGTACCAGACCAAGGACACTCCACTTCTTGTGAGTGCTGACAAATGAAACACACATTTACCCAGTGTTCATTTTAGTACACACATATACAGACTGCACTTATCTATTGTATTAAAGTAGGCCTACCTCTAGAGAATTAAAATTATAGCTTAAAGTAAGCTGTGTGTTCTACAAAACAATTTTAGTCCACAAATTGGCACATAAAAGCATGCTTATTTGTTTGATTTTTGTCATCATTGACCTGTGTCACACAGTGAAGCCATAGGTTAATGTGTGCACAGTAGATAATGCATTAACTAATCAAAAACATTTTCACTTAACAACATTCTAATTTTCTCCAGATTTACTCCAGATCTGAGCCAGTGCCTTGATCAAGGGCACTGACTGGAGAACCATGGAGCTCATGGATGGTGGGGGAAACCGGAGCACCCGGAGGAAACCCACGCAAACATGGGGAGAACATACAAAACTCCACACAGAAAGGCCCGGAACGACCTGGATATCGAACCCAGAACCTTCTTGCTCTGAGACCACAGTGCTAACCATTGGGCACCATGCTGCTGTAGTTTAGACATTAGTACATCAATAATTATAAACCAGTGATAAAATATACATTATTCTAAAATAGGCCATTCTGCCTAATGAGCACTTTTGGGACTTGAAGTATATTTTATGGTAATACTTTTGAACTTTTACTCAAATAAAATGTCAATGCATGGCTTTTACTAGAGTATTTACATCTGAGTGCTTCTTCCACCACCTCCACCAGGGGGCCTCAGTGCACCGTGTGGATGTGGTCACTGTGCCAAAACAGACAGACGGGCTCAACAAAACTCTTAAGCTTGAATACCCACACACCATCACCCATAAACTTTCATTGTATGCAGTATAGAGGTGGATGAATAATGTCTTTTTCATCATGTATGTTTGTTTTGTTAATGCATATATCACCATTATGTGTACCTTTTAATTTATAGTGAATGAGTGCTGTATGACTGCTGGCTGTCTCTATGTTAGTCATATGTCACCTCACCTGCCTAGGGACTGCAGATGAAAAGTAGTTTTTTTTTACTAATTCTGGCATATTTACATGGTGTTTTTATACAACAGTGTTCATAAATATGCATGGTCCCTATCAAATAAAAATTAAATAAATATCAAACAGTCCGCCAAGACCGACGTTTTTACCTGGACAGTAATGTAGTGTTGTTTATAGCGGTTGTTTAACGTCAACCGTTCAAACAAACTGCCGTGTGTTACCACCATTATGTATTAAGCATAGACAGTTTATAAGAGAACGGAGTTCACAAACCAAGATATTCTGATTCATGAGAGTGCGCGCGCGTCTTGGCAACGGAAGTTGAACATTGTTGTTGCTGCCAAGAACTTCCTTGACCGAAGCTAACGTTAACCAGCTGAATCCAAACAGTTTTGAAGTAAAATGTCGTCCTGTTGCGTGCCTGGGTGTAAAAATCGACATTCCTCAACGAGCAAACTGAAATTTTACAGAATACCGTCTGGATCTCGGCCGTTTCAGGCCAACCGGAGACGTTTATGGCTACAAGCAATCCAACAAGCGAACGGCAGCACCGAGGTGCTCAAAGGAAATGCTCGTATTTGTGGCGCTCATTTTAAGTCACGTAAGATAAACGCGCTTTCATTTTACAGCATGTTATACCAGCTAGCTTACTGACTTATTGGTTGAGGTATATAGCTAGCTAGCTATGTTTGGCAGAAGATTCTGAAGTTGTCTAAAAACGTGTGTTTTGTTTATGTTTTATAGAGGAAGCGTCCATGGACCACGACAGTCCAGACTTTGTGCCTTCTTTGTTTACATACGCTAAACAGACCCCCAAGAAAAAAGTGAAAAGGTAAGAAATGTAAATGTAAAGCTAATTTTGTTAGCTATATAGCTAGCAAGTTGTTTAAGTTACAATTGTATGGAGTGTGCTAGCCCCAGTCTGTGCCTCTCTCAGTAGCTAATATATGAGAGACACAAATGGGGCTAGCAGTGTAACGTTAACGCTAACGTTACTGGCTAGCAAACCAGCAACAACAAAACATGACAAAGTCTTACTCTACGCAAAAATGATTTCATATTTTCATTTTATGTGTTATTGTTACTTAAGCCTTGCTCCTTGTCTTTTGATTGGGGAGGACATTTGACTTCAAGACATAGCTAGCTAGTCTAGCCTAGATTTGTGGAAGACTTCGGTGCACGTAGGCGGAGGGTTTGTGGTCCTCCCTCAATAAAATATTAGCCTATTTTTTCCAATAAGAAAATATGCAATTTCACACCATTTTGGACCATTATTATTACTACCATATCTGTGTATAAGTTGGAAAAGCTAGAGCAGATAATACATAAACAACACTCAAAAGCTTAAAGACAAAAGTAGCTAAAGTCCACTGGGGACCAGCTACAACCATTAGATCTGAGAAAAGTAATTTAGTTAGTTTTGATGCTCACATTGATTTTGACCCTGCAAAAGGGTTCTCGACTGTTGTAGAAAGAAGTGGCTGATCTTTAATGCAATATCTACATTGCCCATTATCAGCAACTATTCATCCAATGTTCCAAAGGCACATTCTGTTTACTAATCTGATATCATTTTAAAAGGCTAACTGAGAAAACATTGGAGAACCCTTTTGCAATTATGTAAGCACATAATGTCATCTGAAAACTGCTGCCCTGGTTAAAAACACAATGCAACTGATCTCAGCTGGTATTCTCTCTATAATTGAGTGGAATGGAAATTTCTATGTGACCCCAAAGCTTTGACAGGTAGTGTAAATTATGAAATCATGCCAACAATTATTTTAATAGCTTAGTATTAGCTATGCACTAAAAAGGTATGCGTAAAGGCTTTAGGCTGCCCTACACATTATTGTAGGCCCCGTTTAATATGCAGCTTAATTTTATATATAAAATATCTGTAGTGGGTGGGGGGGGGTCCGTCTCTCTTTTAGTTAAGGGGTCCTGGGCTTACAAAACGTTTAAGACCCCTGTTTTAGTGCCTTGCTGCACTAATGTCTCTCGCACCACAAGCTGTTAATGCTCACCATCTTTATTGCATTTGAAAAGTGCAAATTTTTACTATTCCACTTTGACGAGTAGATATATGTGACACACTTATTTTCTCAGTTTTGTTCAAAGGTTTTACGGTCGTAGAAAAAGGCGACGCCGTACAGACAAAACGGCTGAAACCGAGGAAAAAACAACTCCACCCAGAGTTGATTCTCCTGTGGACCTCCAGTCCTCTGTTTTGATGGGGGAAATACAGACACCATCAGTGCCAAAGGTAGCAGCCACTACTTGTTTTTTTTCTGCATTCATTTGTTGCTTTTAGAAAATCAGTATATTTAATTTTGTGTTGTTATTGTGTTAAGAAGGCATAAAGGTTCACTCTCTTCTGTTTGTGTGTTTCCTAGGAAGGAGAAACCTTAACTAAAGAGGCTGAGACTGAAAGTGAAACCACAACAATCAAATCAAAAACACCCAGCCCAAACAAGACATCACCATCATTTAAAGTACCACCAGGCATCCTACATCTTGACAAAAGGAGTCCCATTGTGTGCCTAAAACATGTATTTGTACCAGCAGGTGGGTATCAGTGTGAGCAGTGCAATCAGTACTTCACCAATGTACCGCAGCTTATGAAACACAAACGGGAGCATGAAGAAGAAAGCTCCTTTATCTGCGACATTTGTGAAAAGCATTTCACAAGTCAGGCAGATTTTACGGCGCACCAGTGTGTCCGCGAGCCTTCCTTTCCGTGCAACGTGTGTGATCGATCTTTCACTACAAGCCATAACCTCAAGCGTCATAAACTGCTGCATGTCAAAGATGGCAGGAAGTGCGCCAAGTGTGGCGTACTGTTCTGCCAGCGTCATAACCACATTTTATTCCTGCCGTTGGCTGAGTCTGTAACCGAGTATGAAGAGGATTCCACCAATATCAAGCGTCGACATTTCGACAGTAAGTTGATGCCAGAAAGCCAGCTGGAGAAGCCTGAGCCAAGCCAGACTGCTGACCTGATCTCTATACCATTGTTTCTAAAACCTTCCTCTGTGTCACGTCTACCTCCGCCAGTTCCCAGGCTCTCAAGGAACCTGCACAACTATCCTGCAACCTCCGTTCAGCCCCTTCCCCCCCAACATCCAGAACTACCCCCCGCACTAAAGCTCTTTTCACCACAGTACCTCACCTCAGCATTACTTGAGGTTAAAAGAAATTATGAATATATTTTAAGCAAACCAAGTGATTGTAAGAAGAAGAATATTGTGAAGGAGGAACAATCCTCTGATTTCTCCAGTTGAGCAAAGCGTTGAGCACATCAAAAAGGAAAGAATTGCTTACGACCTGGAGATTGTGCTCTGATCTAAATAGTTTGACCTCATATGTCAAACTAGCACGTTTGCCTCAGCTGTAATGTTTCACATTTCCTTACTACTTATACCAATATCATCATGAAGCTAATAGCACATTCTGTAAAAACAAACCCATTATTTATATATATACTTTATATATATATATATATATATATATATATATATATATATATATATACATACATACATACATACATACATACATACATACATACTGTGAATGTATTGCTGCACACTTCTCTTCAATGTCTATTTTCTTTGGTTGGTAGGCATAATCTGGTTCAGCACATCGATATTTTTTTATGCAAGTGACTGAACTCGTAATGCTGCTATTTTATAGTCATAATCATTTGTTTTACCACTGTTGTTTGGTTAATAACACTGTTCTGTAAGTAAGCAGAATCTGTTACTGATTGTGAAACTGCACCAGGTAGCATTTGGACTGCAGACTATATTCTGTACATTTATAACCAGTTTGTTAGTCTGTGGGCAAATGCACATTGCTATTGATATCATGGATCTCGTTATCTAGCATCATATTTGACAAGAATTGCCATTTAATTCAGTTTTCTCATCTACCTCAGCTACTGAGAAACCACATAGACATATTGTCTGTTGTTTTATATATAGAAATGTATTTGCACATAAAGTTATGTTTTTTTTTTAAGACGTGTATGTAAATTTGGGATAAACAAGTAGGCTATTACATTTTTGAGTTTGCTTGTATGAACTAAAATCTGAAAGTGACTGAAAGCAAGGCATATTGATAGAGGAAACTGCTGTTTAGAGACTTGTTTTTGCCATAAAAGCAAGAACCTAACCTGCTAAACTGTAAGTGAGAGAGACATATTTCCCTAGCTGCTGCAGGGCTGCTGGTCTGTAGCTGACACTGACCCCCAAGGCTCTGTGAACGGAGACAAGTTAAACATTTAGCATTATATTCACATTACTGGATACAACACACTCACTGACTCTGAAGCTACAGGTTTTAAAACGGTTGTTAACACAGCAGCTTGCTGGAAGTCCTGTTTTTGTGTACATTTTTTAAATGAACTTCATATTAGTTTAAGTCACTACAGTCACTATATGACAATTTTATACCAAAACATGTTTTCTTTGCCTCATGCCATGACTACTGTCATAGCGTTTGGGCCTTGTAACACTGACATTAAAAACTCTCAATTAAAACCAAACCAAATTTTCTCTACCCCCTTTTTTTTTTAAAAACACACCCCCCACCACCAAAAACCACCCAGCACCCCTAGCATTGTGTCCACATGAGGCTGATTCTCACTTAGACACAAAGAAATAAAATCTCTAAATGAAAATATAATCTGTATATAACAATATATACAGAAATAAAAGGACTGTACTATATTTGCTGGACATACTTTTTACTTATGGAATTGAGTAGGGGGGAGGGTTCTGTGTCTAATAGTGCATTCAGATTTGTCCTGATGGTGGTACTAGAGAGATTGGTAAATTGACCCAGAACTGTCTTCCTGCTTGTCTTGGACCGGCCTCTGTTTCAGTATGTCATATTACATTAGAATGGGCCGCTTATTCTGTAAGATGCAATCCCATTGCAGAAAAAAGCCCACAGTACAATAACAGTAAGGTGGCTTCACGCCTTCATTCGTTGGGCCTTTTTGTCACTATTTACTTTTGTTTCCCAAAGGGTACTTTTACTTCTACTACTACAGCATGGTTTAGAAGTAAAACACAATGAGGTGTTTAGGTTTATTTGTTTGCACAGGTCATAGTAATTATTTCAGAGGTTTATTGGTGTTGGTGGGTGTTTTTTTTCTAGCTATGTTTCTTATAAGGCTCCATTTATACACTTATCAGAAACTAATACTTAATTGATCTGTTAGCATTTTGTAAGAAAAACATTTGGGTTGCCAGGTAGTGATACATTTCTGGCATGTGATCTTACCCCTTCTGGAACTAAATAATTCAACATTTTGCAGACTTGATGGTTTATTGCTGCAACATTATTATTATTATTAACAGAAACAGCAACTTGATTACACTTTATTAATGACATTTAAAAGTGCAGAATTGATGGTTTATGACACTAGGGACCTTTTACAAACATTTGTAGCTGCAGAATTAGAAAGTGGGAAATTCATGACACTTTATTGGTGACTGTTAACATTTATAACTGCAGAATTGATTAATTATTCAAATGAAAGATCCATTAACCTTTATTAATGACGAAGAGAAACAATAGCCAAAGAATAGTTTCACAACCTGGCAACCCAAACATTGTTCTTATTAACAGCTTAATTATTACTGATCTGTATAGCATTGGTAAATGCATTTTAAACGAAGTCATTAGTTACAACTTCACCTTAAAAAGTATGACTTTTTGCTTGCATTAGCCTACATAAAATTATAGTTTAGCATTTTAACAAACTCCCTAAACACAGAACTGCGGTTTTACATGTTTTGATAAAAACTAAATACAAGTATGCACATAGAGTCACGTTGCTATTTGCTTTTCTGAGATGTTTTTAAATTAAAAATTGAATTCTGTTCTTTGGCCAAAGAATGTTCCCAAAAGAAAAAGTAGATTAAGTGTATATTGATTTTATTATTCATACCCACAGTTCATCCCTCCAAAACCTCTTGTACCACATCTCCGAGCCAGATGCCAGTTCACGGGCTTCCATCTGCACGCTGTTACATCCTATTGGTCAGAAGGCACCGGTAATGGTGGACGATTATTCTGATTGGCCGAATTGGCTGTTACTTAAAGCCAACGACAGCTATGATTGGCTGACGTGCCTAGACCTAAGCAGCACATTGGTTGATATGATTCCGCCTGGCTGCCTAGATGACAGTCAAGTGGTGCTGATGCTGTGACAATGGGAGTCATCCAGATAAGCATCATCTGGACCGAGTGTGCTTGAAACACAGCGGTAGAACACACGCTTCACTCACAGTAAAGGGACGGGAAAGCAGCTGGGTAGAAACACGGGGAGGAACCTCCAGCTGCTGCCCAGAAAGGGTAAGTCTAACCCCTGGAAAATACTGCCCTGCCCGGGGCGTCCAGTTAGCTGTTCCTGACGTGGGGGGCTGGGGAACCGCTCTCAAGTACGTTGGTAGCATGACTGTAAATCCCGCTGGCTAGGTGAAGCAAGGTTAACGATCTTTACAAGCTAACAAGATGCTCTGCTTTCTGGCAAGTCGCCCAGCGCTGAACATACTGTGCAGTCAATGCAGCGGTTGTAGTCATGCAGCTGTGAGTCAACTCATCCCCTTGGTCGACTGCATTGCGGAGAGAGCATGCCTTGCAGAATAGCATGTGTCTACTATTTTTCATACTGCCCTGTAGCCTAAATAAGTCTTCACTTCCCCAATACAGCGCTAAATAATTCAAAATTGTATTGTGCTACTGTGTGCATGTTGAGATTTCTTTGTGACAGTTCCAGTTTGATGCATTTGATGCGAAATTAAGACATGCATTATTATACATTTAGATACCAAAAATGAGCATGAGCATATTTTTTTTTGCCATCATCAAAACTTTGACAGCCATTGCATGGATTTGCACAGATTTGTAATGAGGTGCTGTGCATGCTGGGATTTGAAGTGTGAGGTTGTGTGTGTCTGTTGACAGTGAGTGAGTGGTTTAGTGGTCAGCTGTGCTTGCTTTATAGCCGTAGATGTATATGTATGCTGACATTGGTAATATAGAAACCATTTTTGTTGCTGTAAAAATGGCTTCCCTCTGCTTTTTTTTTTTTTAAGTCTAGTCATGGGAGCATTCAGCCGACAGAAGTTTTTCCAAGAGCTTGCTCATGGCTGCCTGCTGCCTACAGCTCAGCAGGGCCTGGAGCAAGTATGGCAGCTGCTGGTTATCTGCCTGCTGTGTCGGCTTCTCTGGATGTTGGGTGAGAGTCCAGTTACTTTGTGCCCACTCGGTGTATTTCACCCTTTATACAGCATAGCTCGCATCATCATAATCGCCTATATATATTTATCTTGCTACGTCAGGCCTCCCCTCTTTTGTGAAACACCTGGGCACAGTCGCAGGAGGTTTCTACACTCTCTACCTGTTCTTTGAGCTTCATATGATCTGGGTGGTCCTCCTCAGCCTTCTCTGCTACCTCTTCCTCTTCCTGTGCCGCCACTCTACCATGCGAGGCACCTTCCTCTCCATCACTGTGCTCATCTACCTGCTGCTGGGGTAAGAGAGTCCTCCTCTGATACCTGACAGCTCAAAGTCTGTCTTTGAAGTGAACACTTTGCAAAGTCAGCGCTGCAGTGATGTTTTACTATATATATAAACTATAGGCCTACATCAAAACTGAAGCTATTCTTATCCAATTTTATCAGCGAGCTGCACATGATGGACACCACCAACTGGCACAAGATGAGAGGTAGGCCAGGAATGTTTTCTGTAGGCAGCAACATTGGACACATTTCTGATAGATGAAAGCAATGCATGTGCTTGTTCTCGTTTTACCTTCATATTCAGCTTTGATAATGGTCTAACGTTGGAATCTAGTGACTAAGTGCTGTTTGCTGCTGACTAGGTTCGCAGATGGTGGTTGCCATGAAAGCCATCTCTCTGGCCTTCGATCTGGACAGAGGTGTCGTGGCCAGTGTACCCTCACCCATTGAGTTCATGGGCTATATTTACTTTGTGGGCACAGTCATCTTTGGTCCCTGGATCAGCTTCAACAGCTACAAAGACGCTTTAGAAGGACGTAAGCTGGTAAGTGTGATACAGTATCTCTTAAGCACGGAAGAGGGTGTGGGGGCTGGGTGAGGATTAATTAAAAGATTTATCCCGAGACAAACCTGCTAACTGTTGAAATATTTGGTTCTTTCTTCTCCTCAGAGCTTTTCGTGGCTTTTAAAAGTGTCTGTTAGCTGGGTGAAGAGCCAGGTCTGCCTTGTTATTTCCAACTGCGTGGCACCATACCTTTTCCCTTATTTCATACCGGTCTATGGAGACAAGTTACTACGAGGGTGAGTGTAACAT
The DNA here is from genome assembly GCF_010015445.1 of Perca fluviatilis. Taxonomy (NCBI): domain Eukaryota; kingdom Metazoa; phylum Chordata; class Actinopteri; order Perciformes; family Percidae; genus Perca; species Perca fluviatilis. The sequence continues at coordinate 12,654,579 of NC_053116.1, forward strand.
AGAGATAAAAAATAAATAAAATCGACATCCCTGTTTATTGGCTGGCTTGGATTGACACCGGCTTAAATGATTTCTTCTACTTTGTTTACAGCAAAAAGAGAAGAAAGATCAGGTAATGAACTGTCCACCTCAGTGATTCTGATACTCAACATTGTAGGCATGCCCTCCACATATTTTGTATACTTTTTAACGCATGCTCATTTCCTGTTTACCATTTGTGCAACGCATTTTCCTGCACACATGTATCCACATCATTCCCCCCTCTCTGTGCAGCCATGTGCACCAGGACACCCGTCTCACCCTCTCATTTACCACCACTGTTCCACCATCTTGAAAAACGTAGTGAGACGTAGATCATCGCATGGCAAGTCAACAAAACATTTAAATGGATTTAATCACTAACTAACATTAACTGTTACACCTTCTCTCTTTATTCTGTTGCTTGTCAGAGGTACACCGGCAAAGTATGTATTTTAGTGTTGTGTAGGGATTAATTAGGTCCAAATGAACCTGACATTTGCGTGTAACATCGATGTGTTTCTTCTTTTAATGTCATTGCATCAGGTGGATGCTGGCGTATGAGAACACAATGTCTTTCCACTTCAGCAACTATTTTGTTGGTTATTTGAGCGAGACTACTACTACTCTGGCTGGAGCAGGCTTTACAGAGGAGAAGGAAAACCTCAAATGGTCAGAACTGCACTTGCAGTATGAACGTGACGTGTATTTGTCTTTATTGACATTTTAAAACGGCCCCTTCATCTCTGGTTCTGTAGGGATATGACTGTATCCAAGCCGCTGAATATAGAGTTTCCCCGGTCGATGGTGGAGGTGGTAACGTCGTGGAATCTGCCCATGTCTCGCTTTCTGCACACCTGTGAGTCATAATGTTAACAGTGATTGCTTGATGGCATCAGCTGTTTCTGTTTTTCGATCTCATTATGAACGGCATCGTAATGGCTCATACAAACAGACACTGTCTCTCAAGCAAGCTGATGCTCTCGTCTCACAGATGTTTTTAAGAGCGCGCTCAAATTTGGGACGTTCTCCGCCATCATGGTGACGTATACAGCCAGCGCCCTTCTGCATGTGAGTACTTTGTGGACGTCTTACATAAGCAATTATACCTCGCACTCTGCACTGTTTCTCCTTTTTAATGAGAGGATTGTTTAGATTCTAACTATTGTGCCTGGCAGGGTTTGAGTTTTCACCTGGGTGCAGTGCTTCTGTCTCTTGGGTTCATCACGTACATTGAGCATGGTGAGAGTCTGCCCAGTGTTGTCTCTTTTCCACATTAGAACCTTTCCATTTAAAGAAGGTGCTTAGCTTTGCAGTAATGGTTAATTGCACCCGCTGTTACACACTGTTTCTGTTCACTGCAGTGCTTGTAATTTACCTCTTATGGCTAAAAAAGGAACTCTTCCTCTGGCTTCATTTTAATGCTTTGGTCTTGTTTTGTGTTTCAGTGTTGCGGAAGAGGCTTGCAGCCATTTTCAATGCCTGTGTGCTGTCAAAGAAATGTCAGCCAAACTGTACTCACAGGAACAAAAAGGTAGAACCTTGCTCGTCCTTTTCAGAGAGGGGGTCCTTTGTTACCAGTCATTTATTATTACTTCAGCAGCTTTTGTTTAAGTAAAAGTTAGACATTTAAAAAACATATGTACAGTATATATATATATATATATATATATATATATATACATATATATATTATATACACATATATATATATATATATATGTATATATATATATATATATATGTATATGTATATATATATATATATGTATATATATATATATATATATGTATATATATATATATATATATATATATATTATTTGCAAATTTGTGGTTTCTTTTAGTTTTGTTTCTGTTTTTGTTCAATTAATGCTTCATACTGCACAAATAGAAATGCCTATTCCAACCACAGGCCTGTGGTGTCTTGTACATATCCTGGTTTTCTTCCAACTATTTCATCTGTGCAAATGGCCAGTGCACTGGCATTGCTGGCACTTCCTTACAGAGCAGGAGGTGCGCAAAGGGGGCCTACCCAGTAGATCTTCTGGCCTAGTTAGCATTCATAAAAAAATGTGCTTTCTATTTTTACTCTGCATATATTTGAAAATGTGAAAACTAAGCTCCTTATAATTCCCCCTTTGATTTAGCCTATAATAAGAATAATGATAAACGTCCTCAGCAGGCAAATTGGCTATCATATTAGAAAACACAAGAAATAGTATAATCATTAAAAAGATACATCTAATGTATAACTGAAGTAGTGTGTACATGATCAGGTTTTAATGCCAGAAAAAAACACAACTGCTGCGGTTAAAATACAGCAGAACCGTGGTCTGCCATGCGCTTTCAGTTGACTGGCTAGCGCCCAGCAAAAATCCCTTATGTTAAATTGGTTACACACAGCAAGAGCAGCAGGGAGGGGGGAATAATGATTTATACCGAGAAAAAGCAGCCTGCATGGACTGTAACATAGTGCTGATCACAATTTAGGCAATGATACATTAAAGTATACATTAAAGTATTTCTCTATAACTTGAAATATTCATGATAACAATCAAAGTTAACGTTTGGTAGAAGAAGTTAGTATTTCACAAACACTTGGCTAATCTGCTTCATCAGGAGTGTGTAAGAAAGCAGATTGGGAGAATAGGTTCAAGAGAAAGAGAGAAAAACCCACACACACGATACAATAATGCAAAATATGTATAAAAGACAAGTCTTTTGTTCTTACACGATGCCTTGTTTCTCCCTCTGCAGAAGCTGTGGGTGTATTTGATTAACATAGCATTCAGCGCTCTGGCAATACTCCACCTGACGTACCTGGGCTCAGTGTTCAACTCCAGTGTCGACTACATGGAGGAGGATGAGGTATGGTCACAACACGTTTAGACGAATGTATGCGACTATATTCATACGCCCTTTACTCGTAAAATGGCAGCACACTATGTGACATGCGGTATTTATAGTTTAAAGGAGAGGCGTGAACTGTCATATAAATCATTTTTTTGTATAAGTATGTATTTTATATTCTGTTCATAAAGTAAAAATAAATGAATGCTTAATCACTTTTTTGTAAAAATGTTTTTATGGAGCTTGTAAATAAGTAAAGGTTTGTGTATATTCATTGTCCCATTGAGCTCAAATAGCATGTGCTGCCCCCTGCAGGACGATGTAAGCCATCATACTATTCAGAAGTGGTCCGAGCTGAGCTGGACAAGCCACTGGGTCACATTTGGATGCTGGATATTGTACCGCCTCATTCTCTAATAATGAGAGACGGAGAAAGTGAAGCAATAAGGAGAGATGTATGGCTGGTTCTCCACTTCTGCACTGTGACTTTATTCCGCCTCAGACCGAAGAGAGCAGACTCAACCTGTATACAACAATAAACCAACGCCCAGTGTTCAGATTGCGCCGCATGTTGGCTGGGTAATCTATTATTCTAACCTGCCGGGGGACTAGTTTTGATATCCATGGAATGATAGCCCACTCCTCCCTCCTTTTCTCCGTATCGCATCCTTTTTTATCCGAGCCGCAGTTGTCAACCCTCATGTTGTGACAGCAGTTACCGACGTCTCACTGTGAGTCACAATCAATACCTATCAGCATGGTGGAGATTGGCTGCTCCTTTCTGTGGACACATGATAGAGCCCACTATCTAGGTGTTTTCAGGGTCGACTGCGGCAGATGTCCTCCAGACGTGGTTTCCCCACCCTCACCTCAAAGTGTTTTACAATCGTATGTTTAGGTTTGAAGGATTAGGCTGGTGATATTCTATGGCTTTCTTATTTTCAACAAATCCCATGGAAAGACCAACAATACGTTTGCCCGTCTCTCAATACTTTCTGACCTCCCCAGCCTGTCTGTGGCTCTCAGCCCTAATCCTATTCTATACACTTCATTTAAAAAAAAAGAAGGCTTAATTATTTTCTAAAACCTGTGGGCACGTAGATTTTGGCAAATATTTCTCAAACAAGAGTTAAACAGTACATTTGTTTGGATCTTTTTTAAGCAGCGAAAGAATACACATGTTGAGCTCTACTGAGTGTGTGTGTATATATATATATATATATATATATATATATATATATATATTTTTAGTGTCAATCCACATACACTGTCATGCTGCTAAAAATATATATATATATATATATATATATATATATATATATATATATATAGCAGCATGACAGTGTATGTGGATTGATTAAAATATATATATATATATATAGCATATATAGAGCAACATATATATATATATATATATATATATATATATATATATATATATATATAGCAGCATGACAGTGTATGTGGGATTGACACAAAATAAAATGCAGTGCCCACGTTCATTGCAATCAAGGAACATGTCACCCAGGTCCAGGGCAACAGTGTGACATACATTTTGGACAACAACAGAAGTCAATGACACAGAAGAATAAGCTGCATGAGGCTCTGGCTACAGAGGCAACACTTAGTTAGTAGAATACATTAATGAATGGTTTGGGTCTTTTCATGGGATTTGTTGGCAATAAGAAAAATGTAGAATATCGCAACCAGACGTATCCTTTCACAGAGCTTGTGTCTCGAGCATGTGTAAGACAACACAGAGTTTCCTTTTGAATGAAAAGAGCACATGTTATGGTTACGAGGCAGCAATTACAATGTATAATGAATTCCCCTTTTTGTGAATTTTAGATAAAGAAAATGAATCAGTAAATCTATGAACTAACTTTTGTGGTGACATTTGCTAATGCGGTTTGTATTTTGTTTTGTGTTATTTTGATAATTTCCTTTACATTTAGTTATTTGCCTTTGCTTAGAAAAGGTCTTATTAGTATTTATGTATTACATTTGAACAACTCTTTCACTCTTCAGTATTGAAAATAAAGGTTTAGAATCAGGGTATTTCACACGTTACTGTAGGGGAAAATGTTTAAACTTCTCTTCCAATAGTAGGTGGAATTCTGAAGTTCACTATATTAAATATTTATCCTTAAGTACAGATTTGTATTACACTGCTGCTTTTAAAGGTGCATTCATGTAACTGATGATTAACTGAGGAAAGAATCAAATGAGCGTCTGTATCAGATTGTGTTCACGTTCTGTCTATATATCTTTCTTAAATCTGGACTGTCAAAAGGATTTGCTTCTTGACTAAGATGTAGTGTTTTAGATTAGAGCCCGAATGTTTGTTCATGCCTGAGAACAAGCGCTCAGTCTCTTAGAACCTAATACCACTCAATCCGACAGTATTTTAAATATTATTCTGATATTAACTTTAAGCCGACTTTTTCTCCCTGTAAATGTGAAGGCACTGATACATCTGTGATATTTTTATAAAATTTTACATCAAACCTGGATTGCTGTCTGCTCAATTCAATGTGGGAATAAGCCTGAGAAGATGTGAACATGTTAGAATATTAGGAACACATAGAAGTCAGATACACATGGACTGCGGTAAGAAATAGTTGTTTTAATTATTATTTACAAGAAGGATGTATGGACTGTTAGACAGTCGATCGTGGCATGAGGGTGAGTTAGGGAAGGATTGCAATGGGATGACAAAATTATTTTTTCGCTCAAAGCAATGGTCCGGTTTAACCTGGAGTCTATTTTTGAGCATCTAATAAGCCAGAGTGGACAGTGTGGGGAAGGGGGCAGAAAAAGGTTGGGAGGGTGGGTTGAACAACAGATGGTGATGGATGGAGATCAGGTTCACTTTCTGCCTCTGTGAGAGGTGAGCAGATGCTGTATTATAAGGCTGCACAACAGCCTAGTCTGCAGGCTCGGAAAGTGCAGAAGGAAGGTGCACTCAGCCCTGTTTGCCCCGGGGGCTCCCATGTTTACGACGGCAGGACCCAAGCAGTGTCTCCAAAGCCATCTTCACAAATGCCTGGAAGTTATTGCTTCTCTCCCTTCGGCTGTCCTGCGAGGGGATGAAACACAGACAGATACCTTCACTGGGGACACGGCAACCACAGCATCTCATTTCTACTCCATGTGGCAAAATATCTTTTGGTGTCCTAAACCACTGAAGGTTTATATCAATCTTTTTTTTCTACTTGGAAATCACAATTCACAGGGTTAAGACAACATGCTGACCAAATGTAGCTTCATATAAATGCTTACCTCCTTGCTTCTTGTTATCATCTCCTTTCTGATCAGCTTTCTTCGGCTGCTCTTTAGGACTCTGAGGTTGCTGGGAAAGTAAAGCAAATATTAATAAAGTGAAGCAACAAAGAATTACAGATTAAGAAGAAAATTAGTATTTTAGACAAGTATAGTAATGGTTTTCCTACCTTGGTAGCTGACTTCTTGTCCGACTTATTACCTGAAAATAGTGGAAACATTCACATTTATGTCAAACATTTGGAAACAAAGTCACTTTTACGACAAAAAAAAAAGAAGAAGAGTACTTTAACATACAGCTCTTCTGGTATCCAGATAAATTAAACAATATATTTTAGACATTAACGTTTGTTTCACATTGCTTACCTTTTGTTCCTGGCATTTTGGCTGTGCTCCAGTCAGTTCAGATTTCTGAGAATGCAGTGCTTAATGTGGTGTTCAACTCGGTCATTTATGGCCCGTGCTTGTGAATGGCTCTGTCACTGGGGCCCCTTCGAGAAAGAGCACCATGAACAAGCAAAGAGCCCCGTCAGCTGAGCAGCATGACCCGCAGCTCTGCAGGTCTTTGCTGAGCCAGGCGAAACCTCCGAGCTGACCTTGTCATACTGCCATTGTGAACCCACTGGAACTGTGTGTTCACCTATTGTTCATGACAAGAAAGCATTTTAGTCATGTTACCGGCACCATGAGAGTTTGTTTTATTATTTAAAAAAGAAAATGGGCTACTAGTTCGGGGATCACTTTTTTTCTAAATGTTGAGCAGACACTTGATAGAGAATTAAGATTTTGTCCTCAGAAACCCAAATGAGAATATTTTGTTGCTCAAATTTGCCATCCTTCTCCATTTTTCATTGTGGACCTTTCAGTTGTGGAAGTACATTTCCTCAAGTACTGTATTTAAGTACAATTTTGAGGTACTTGTACTTGAGTATTTCCATTTTATGCTACTTTATACTTCTACTCCACTACATTTTGGAAGCCAATATTGTACTTAATACTCCACTACATGTATTTGACAAGTTACTAGCAGATTAAGAAGAATAATACAACATAGGCTATAAATCAATTTATACATCATTATTATAATTATTAATATATAAAGTATTTACAATTATCCCAACCTTTACTAGCTGCAATGCTTATATTATTTTTTATATATTGAATACATTGAATTATGGAGAAGGGGTGGGAGTGTATACTTCTTTCCAGTCCTTTTCGGACATGTCAAAAAAAAACAAATCATGTATTTGTTTTTCAGGTATCTCTATGCTTTCTAGTTTGTGTAATATTGTTATTTTCTATTTCTTTTACATGTTCGAAATCAATTTCAATCAATCAATATATTATTCTGAAATGGGTCATTTTACAATTTCCATAATGAGTAGCCTACTTTCACTCTTGGTACTTTAAGTAGGCTATATATTGATTCTAATACTTGCATAATTTTATTAAGATTTTCAATGCAGGACTTTAACTTATAACAGTATTTTTACACTGTGGTTGCTACTTTTAGTTAAGTAAAAGGCTGGTAACATATTGCTGATATTAACTAATTGATTATTTTGCCAGTTGTCCCTGAAGGCCCCACTCCTAACATGTAAATGTTACATTGTTATTAGCCTACTTTGTGCTTGTGAGTGTTAAAAAGAAATGTCATTACTATCCAATGAAACCATGCTGTTGAAAATCAAGCAGTGTCTATTTCTGCTCGTTATATTTTGCATGCTCTAATCCTCATCACATTGGATCAAACAATAAATCACGTAAATGCTGTGAATCATCATCATCGTCATGTAGCTCCACATCAGGAGGTTGGACACCGTGTCATGTGAGTTGACAGTAAAAGCAGCGATGGAGAAAAGCTAAGGAAGGTGAGCCGTTTCCACACGTATTCCTCCGTGTTTCTGTGCTTTGTTATAAAAATGCAATGTCCCGTACTCTGTATACAAACCTGCTAACTGGTAGACTATCTGTGTACATTGAAGAATGAGTGGAAAAATAGATTTTCATGCGAGGACATATAGTGTTGTGGCTAACTTGCTAATTGCTAGCTAACGTTGGTTAGCTTTGCGACGTTAGCTGTCAGTTAGCTGGCCTGCTTTTGGTGCTACTTCCTATCCGCATGCTAAAACATGCACAGCCCATTTATTCTTTAGCTGCATGTGACTATTTCAGTACACTTCAACAATTATGTTCTGGTGTCAAACTCACGTAGCAAATAATAGCTCGATATCTGTGGTGCCAATAGATTATGCATCATCACCTGATTCAACACTGCGGTGACACTCATGTTAGCAAAGCTGTATTCTCACACAGTGGCATTAAATGTAACGATTATTAGTTAAAGTAGCTAAACAATATGAACTGAGTGTTGTGTGTATATTGACAGGTATCTGCCCTGGCAGTGGCTTCCTTTCTACCCAGAGTGCTTGTGGAATGGCAGCAGTTTGGCAGCAGGTTTTGGCAGTGGACGCAAGGTGAGACTCAATCATGCAGCAGGCTTTTAATAGTCTAAAACTGATGAAGAAGCTATTCAGACGTGTAATTGCTTATGGATCACTTGTAAGTTATTGTGTGTGCTGTGTCACTTCTTTTTCTCCCCAGGTACAATGCTTACCGCACGCCTACGTTCCCACAGTTCCGAACTCAGTACATCCGCCGACGCAGCCAGCTGCTCAGAGAGAACGCCAAGTGTGGCTTTGAGCCGGGGCTGCGCAGGCAGTACCTGAAGCTGCGCAGTCAGCTGCTGGCCCTGCGCTACGGGCCCCTGTCTGAGCAGAGCAGCTTCAGGGCCAGCAGTGTGCGCAGCTCCCGCACCACACTGGACCGCATGGAGGTCAGACCCAAATAAACCGAAAGGGAGGGGAACATATAAGAGAGAGAATAGGAGGGAGGGGTGGGGGTGTCTGTACTAATTTGGAAAATAAGATATAAAAATATCTGAGAGTTGGAAAGAAAATATAGGATTCAACATATGAGAGCCATTCATTAATTAGCTGCATAGCCAAGGAACACTTTGGTTGCCCATACATATTAAGCTGAGCAGCTCGGTTGAAACGGCTGGCAGTGCCCCTGTATATTGGCAATACTTAAAATGCATGGTAATTTCAATATGCTTTCAAGAATTATTGATGGTTACTTTAGGATTATTTGTGGTCACAAGTAAGTTCGGTCTTTACTTGCACTCACTCCTACGAGGTTCTGTCTTCCTCTCCTTTCCTCTCCTCTCGGGCAGGACTTCGAGGAGGACCCCCGCACCCAAGGGGCTCGTGGTCACCGCCGCTCTGTCAGCAGAGGCTCCTACCAGCTCCAGGCCCAGATGAACAGAGCCGTTTATGATGAGAGGTACCCAGAAGAACGCTACACACGGCGGTCCTCAACTTGCATTCAGCTTATTGTCTTATCACCTTCAGAAATTTAATTTTCTTTGATTCTGCTTTGAGCCATTGTGTTTTGTTGGATTTGCTGGCTGTAATTCTGGTTTGTTTGCACTGAGTAATGATCAGATTGCTTATATTGAGTTGTCATCAGTACGAAAGGGTTGCGAGGTGTGTTGTAATTATTATATGCTTACATAGTGTTTATTTTATTTTATTTTTTTCTGGCTGCAGGCCTCCAGGCAGTTTGGTGCCCACCTCAGTGGCAGAGGCCAGTCGTGCCATGGCAGGGGACACAACTTTGAGTGAAAATTATGCTTTTGCTGGCATGCACCACATATTTGACCAACATGTAGACTCTGCTGGTAAGTAAACATTTTTTTTTGTTGAACTGATTCTTCTTTTAAATAATTCATTTGTATACATTAAGCTTCAACATTTATTTCACTGTCGTCGCCCCCCCCCCCCTCCATGTTCTTTTAGTCCCACGGTTGCAGTTTGCCAATGATGACAAGCACCTACTTGCTTGCTGCTCCCTGGATGGCACCCTGTCCATCATGACGTTGTCCCCCTCTCCTCCCAGTGTTAAGGTGACACTGAAAGGTCACGGAGGTCCTGTCACAGACTTTGCTTGGTCTCTGAGCAATGACATCATTGTGTCGACATCACTAGATGGGACTCTGCGTATCTGGAACACGGGAGATGGCCGGTGCATCCGAGAAGTCAGAGACCCAGAATCCAGCGAGTTGCTCTGCTGCACCTTCCAGCCGATGAATAACAACCTCACTGTGGTAAGTTGTTTTTCTATTCTCCTGTACTAATTCCCTAGTGGGACAAAAACTTGCACAAGGGGATTTGTACTCATTTACATGACATTGAAAAACACCTAAGAACCTAAAGGTATCCTATGCGATGCTTTTCCTCAAAAAACAATGTATAGACTTGACAAAAGTAATCCCTCTCAATCATCACTCATGACTTACTAGAAGTGCGTGGTGGTGTCTGTACCTGCAGAGACCCTGCCCTCTGCCTGTATTTTCTCTTTTATTTTTTTTTATTTTGCGGAGTGCGGGACGTTTGGAGGTGTCAACGAAGAGCCTTTGGGCCCCACGTGGGTGTGTAACCCCCAGCCAATAACAGCATTCTAATTTCCAACAGCTGCTTTGCCCCTCGCGTCTCATACCGACACACAACTGACACAGAAACAGACAAGATGAAGCTCTGCATTTACTTATTGTGTGTTTTTTTGTGCTTTTTAGAACATACCCGCTGCGAGACAATGAGAAAATAATTTCACTGCCACTTTAATCTGGATCGCACTGTGTATCGGGATGAAGGATTGGACACCTGTTGGCCATTTACTGCTTATTAAAATGAGGCGATGCTGGTCTTACAGGGAGGTGTGTTCAGGTGAATTCTTGGCGTATTGCTATCTTGAGGCAGCGGGAAGTGATCGCGCCATTGACCAACAAAAACCTGGTCTAAAGTCAATAGCGCAGCATTTCATTGTTATTTTAACAGCGCATTATTAAAATGCGCCTAGACTCGGGATAGCGCGAGCCTAGGCGCACGTACAGGGACGCGCAGCAGCACGCAAACTTGCAAAAGATTAAAAATCAAAATATTACAATGTGAAATCGTATTATGATGTGATCTGCTCGTGCGCTTTCATTTCACGCACGAGCAGATCGGTTTCTTCTCTCCTTCCTGCTCAGCAAATCCGTGTAGAACTAATTAATCATCATGCATCTTATTTTACACGGAACGTTGACTCATTTTTGTGGATAACGTAGATTCATAAAACAATAAAGCATGCAGAGACAAATCCTCTCAAAAATAGCTTATTATCTCATTCCCAATAACTGGATGCTTATTTACACCATGCAGACATTAATTAAAATTTTTAAATTGAATATCATCTTATGTTACCAAAACAAAAGTGGCAAATGTCCTGGATCATTTTGTTTTTACTCTGCTTTTTCACTGGCAAACACTTGAATTGATGAGCAGAATGTAAAATGAAAGCAGAGTTGCCATTTACGGCTCATTAAACGGAACATGAGGGAAATGGAGATTTGTTTTTAACCGACAGTCGGTACCAACAACAAGCAACAACATTATGAGAGGAAGAAATGGGTTTTTCTGGTTTGAACAGGTTTAACTGGTCTGTCTGGTCAGGGCATCCCTGTGTTGGTCTCATCTGCCTGAACACAAGACGACAGTAGCTTTCCGTTGGATTACACAGTGTTAGACCTCCAAAGAAACATTATATATTTTACAAAGATCAACCTGTGCTGGTTTTCACTAGTCTAACTGCACCAAGCCCCAACACTACAACCAGTGTTTTCCCCAGTCAGTTCATCAGTGCTGCCTTGTGGAAATAAATAATGAAGGTCCTCACACCCAGTTCTGTGTTGCAGGTGGGAAACAGCAAGCACCACCTGCAGGTGGTGAACATCTCCACTGGGAAGAAGGTGAAGGGGGGCTCCAGTAAGCTGACAGGCCGCGTGCTGTCTCTTTCCTTTGATGCTCCAGGGAGGATCCTTTGGGCTGGTGATGACAGGGGGAGCATCTTTTCCTTCCTCTTTGACATGGCCACAGGTACACTCCCAACGTTTCCATTTGGCAGAGGGCAAAGTGTGCAATGACTGAATCACAAATTATAGTTTAGTGTTTTGAGTCATGCACTGAATCATGCACTGAATGTTGTCTCTTCCCCACAGGGAAGCTGACCAAAGCCAAGCGTCTGGTGGTGAGTGAAGGCAGCTCCATCTGCAGCATCTCTGCCCGGTCCTGGATTAGCCGAGAGGCCAGAGACCCCTCCCTGCTGATCAACGCCTGTGTCAATAAGCTGCTGCTGTACAGGTGAGTCTGGAAGGGCACGTCACTGTTTATTAACGGGCAGTTTTGTCTAGGGACGCAGGGATCAACCGATGTCACTATTAACCGCGCTTTAAAACGTCACGGTTAATTAGTCGCAAAGGCTCCGCTACACCGAGTGTTAACTGACTGCACGTAATGTGTAGCAGAGTGTGTAGTTCTTATTAAACCTCCTTCACATTATAAACGCACACACACACGGCACATAGCTAGACATGTGAAATCAGACGCCGGTCATAGCGAGTATTGACTGTCAGAGTGATGTACAGTGGTGTCCCGTGTTGGGATACTGCTGCAAATTCTTTAATGTTACATCAAGTAAGCAAACCGCAGGAAAACGCAGAGCAGAACCAGCCCCTGAACCACCAGCACCTGACCTCATGACAGCTGCATCTGCATCGGGGAATTAAACCCAAGTTGGTGAGCTTGCTAGGGACTTTATTGTTTAACGTTGTTGTTTGTTAGCTTGTTAACGTTACCAGTTAGCTAGCGTTAGCCTGACAAATGTTAACGGGAGCTTTTCAGTTGTATTTACAGTGAGCGAGCTGACGATAACGTTAAAGCGTTGCGTTAAGAGTCAAAACTCTGCAACAGCTCAAATCCTGTAACTGATGTTACCACTTAACGTGACTTACTTTCTCCTCTTCATCCCCTAGGGTACATAAGGCTCAGGGCTGAGCAATGTTGGAAAATAATCTAATTGCGATCTTTTTTTGTGATTTATTTTTATGCTCTTTATCTGCTGTATTATATTATTATTTCAGCACCGCTGTGTGTGATCTGTTTACATTTTTTTGTGTAGCTCCGGTATGGCGACCTGGCTTAAATATGTGCAGGAGGGCATGTTGTACCGCTTATCCCGTGTATTTATTAAAGCCGTCGTTTTACTGAGGTGCATCATATCTTTTGCGATAAAATCTGTTAACTGCTTGAGTAATTTCCACATTCCGTTTGGAAAAAGATATCTCTCCCATCGCATTTCGTCCTTGGCAACATGCTGCATGTCCGGCAGCTCCTCCAACTTTTAGACGCACCAGCAAGCAGGGCCGCTTGTAGCTTTTTGGGGGCCCTGTACAAACTTGTATAGGGCACCCAAAAAGGGCCAACTTCTTCTTAAGAAGGACAAAGATATTTACATGAAAAGGGCGACGATCGATCATATAGCCTAATCGTTTTCATAACATTCCATTCAAAACTGTTAGTTATTTCTGTTTCAAAAGGCAGCAATAAATAGCACATTACAATCTAGTTTTCATGTGAATTTATACATTAATAGTGTTATGATGCCATCCTCATTGGTGTAGCATGTATATGAATATGTATTTACATTGTTGGCAGGGTGGTGGACAATGATGGTACTCTACAGCTAAAGAGGAGCTTCCCTATCCAGCATGGTTCCCAGCACGTTCATAGCATCTTCTGCCCCCTCATGTCTTTCAGACAGGGGGCCTGTGTGGGTAAGAAGTCTCTTCTGTGTTCCTGCTGTGATATTTGAATAGAAAATTAGACCACAGTTCAATATATGCTGCAGGCTATGTAGTGTGAAAAAGAGATGCTTTTGGATTAAAAGAAAAACCAAAATAGCAACCTCCTCAGCAAATAACCTACCTTTTTGTTAGCTTGAATGTATTTTTGAGTGAATTATTATATTGGCTTTGTAAAAGAACTCCTCTACCAAAAGGCTGTAGAATTTCGGTATATAACCAATTGTTTAAAGTTATACAGCATGCTGTTTGCGTAATATTTGACACCGCTCTACCTCAGAGCTTCACCTGTTTTTTTTTTTTTTTTTCTTTTGCTTTCCTCACCTTTTATAATTTCCTAACAATCAACAGTTAATTTCATTCAAGGCTTGTCGGTGTTTAAATTATCAGGTTTGTGTCTCCAATTACCAGAAGCATCTCACTCATAAATATACCCTTGAGAATCCTCAGTTAGGGATGTGTTGTAATTTCCTTTCAGCCACTGATGTTTTGCGACATGGTTGCTTACATTATTTCAATAAGGACATGAACTGGCAGAGAAGTGGCCTCATCTGTATCTGTGGAGTGTTGCTAGAAATGTATTTAAAATTTAAAAGACAGTTTTTTGTGTGCTTACAAGTGATTTTAATACTGTCTCTTGAGATTGTTTAGGAGCAGGAGTGTAAACTATTGAGATACCCATTTTGAATCCCAAATTAATTGTTATATTATATGTTATAGTATTATGTGTATAATAGGGGTGTGCAAAAAAAAAATCGATTGACATTCGTATCGCGATTCAAGCTCTACCGATTCAAAATCGATTCATAGAATTCCAAAAATCTATTCTTTTAAAAAAAATAATTGTATGTCTACTGCAATCACATGGGAAAAGTATTTACATACTGTGAATCGTTTTTTTTTTTTTTTTTAAATCGAGAATCGTTTTTGAATCAAATCGATTTTGAATTGAATCTTGAGCCTAAAAATCGATATTGAATCGAATCGTGACATTTTCTGAATCGTGCACCTCTAGTGTATAAGCCCTTCATCATTTATTTATCTAGTTGTCCTTGTGTTTTCTCTTCACCCTTTTAAATTCTTGACCTTCTGATTTCCCCTCCGACACAGTGACTGGCAGCGAGGATGCCTGTGTCTACTTCTTCGACGTTGAACGCAATACCAAGGCAATAGTGAACAAGTTACAAGGTCACGGGGGACCAGTGCTGGATGTCAGCTTCAACTGTGACGAGAGTTTACTGGCATCCGCCGATTCCACCGGCATGGTCATCATCTGGAGGCGGGAGCAAAAGTGACTGATCCACAAACGCTTCCATCCACTCCGGCCGTGCCGCTCCTTAACCGTCCAATAACAAGTCTGTAGATTTTCACTGGAATGTAACAGGCCTCGTTAAACATTTAATGTAATGATAACTCAAGTGCAAGTGCAATCAGATAGTGTGTGTGTCTGTGTGTGTGTCTGTGTGTGTGTGTCTGTGTGTGTCTGTGTGTGTGTGTGTGTCTGTGCGCCTGCGCGCGTGTGCGCTCTCCGACAGTTGCATCTGAGAAATTGCTTTTTAACAAAGAAAAAAAGAACACTACACCCATGCATGTGTCATGGCTTACCTCTGAATTGAAATGTAATCTTGCAGAGAAAACAGGTCCAACTCTTTGTATCACACTGATAGTCCCTGTGGCATAGATCTAGTTCACTATTTATGTAACTGTTAACTCAAGCAGTGTAAGTGTAGTAATATCGTCTTAGCTTTCAATTCTGCAATTGCCTGTTTGCATTTAAGACCATGTGCATGACATTGAACTCTGTGTGTGTGTGTGTGTGTGTGTGTGTGTGTGTGTGTGTGTGTGTGTGTGTGTGTGTGTGTGTGTTTCATATTCATATAATTTATTTAATGCACATACAAAATAAACTACTGTAACTGTCAGCAGTCTTTGTTTTCTTTTTTAACTAAATATCTTTGAAACAAAAGGAAATGGTAATAGCAGCTTAATGTAGTAGGGTGGTCAAACCTACAGTGTAGGAGAGGGTTATTCATCGTGTGGGTCTTCAAGATCTACACAGGATTCCCCCTACATCAATGACTAAAAGTCGTGTAAAAATGTACTGTTGCATTTGGAGCTGGGCGATCGATCTATAATTTTGTGTTATGAGATAAGATGTGGAATTTTTGGTTTTGAAATTGTGAAAGTATATGGTCTTAAAGGTTCAATGATATTTGACATTTTCAGTGTTCTGAGAAAAAAATATTCAATTCCTTTGCCTTATGTGGACATCATTTATAATAATCACACTGATAATTATGGTTTTAGGCGTGGCTCTATGGATGGCAATGACAGTCGGTCTGTTGGTCCACCACTTTGGTTCAGTCTAAAAAATGTCTTGCCAATACATCCAACTGTTTTTGAGATATTTCAGACAGTCATGTTCCCCAGAGGATGAATTCTCCTGACTTTGGTGGAGTTTCAAATTCACGGTTTTGAGTGAAACATCTTGGTCAAACATCAAGTCAAAATGTCCGATACTTTAGTTTATGAGCAAATGTTATGCAAACTTATGACATTCACATCAACCTCAACTGTACAGTTGAGGTAACTGTTAGTATAGCAATACTAAGACAGTGAACATGGTAAAAAAAATAATAGCATTTGCTCACTACGATTGGCCAGGTGTCTGTGCTCGTGCGAGGTAACGAAACCTGATTTGTTCAGGTCCTATTCCCTGACCAATCGACTATCCTGACCTTAACTCCTCGAGGTTAGTGCCTAACCTCAACCAATCGGGCTGCTTCGTAGGACACATCTTGACAAAAAAAGCTTGTTAGCATGCTAACGTTTAGCCCAAAGCATTACTGTTTAGTCTTGTTCGACAATTTGTTTTAGCGCCTGTCTCTTTAAGCCCCCCTCCCTAAAAGACCATTCTGCTCTGATTGGTCAGTGTTTCAGGGTCTTCCGCATCTGCGCTCTCAGCATCTGCGCTTCCGGGGAATGACTGTAGCAGTATTTTCTACCTCTATATAGTATAGTTGTGACATCACAACCGTATGGAAGTCCTGACGGCTTGTTTAAAGGCACCGTTTCTGAATAAGGGCTGTGTGCATTTCTCTGTGGATTGAGCATTTTGATACTTTTACAGTATTTATATGACACTTCAATTAAAAAAATACATGGAATCTCACTTTTTACAATATGGGACTTTAAATCCCCCAACAATCAAACCCCTTAATGTCCTCACACTGTCAATATTGAAGTTTAAAAAAAAAAGAAATATCCACAAACTATCAGAGGTTTGCAACCTTTTCGGACTGTGATCCCTTAAAATAAAGTCATGTCGACCTGTGGCCACTCATGGTCTTAGGGTGGATGAGTTCAACCATGGAGTAATTTCTCCTTTTTGCGATATTGTTTAATTTGAGTGATTTTTAGAGGCCGAAGAAGTCAAAGTATCTGGTATTTCACAAAAAAAATGGCAAAATCTGAAAAAAAAATATGCATGATTTTGTTTAGCAGAAGGGTCTGGTATTCCCTCAAATACTTCTCGAAACCCTTTGACGGGTCCTGACTTCCAGTTCAGGAACCACCGATAGCTCACACAACCGTACATTAAAGCTCCTTCACATGTAGACATTTCAGTTTCCTAGCCCCAGATCAGCTCTAAATATTAGACATTACTGTCATATTGTCAGACTCATGTATCATGACAATCATTTGCACTATTTGCACTGTCTCAGTGTAGGAGAAAGACATACAGTACATAATGAACTAAAAAGTGGTGGAAACAGGGTGGAAAAAAAAGTCACTGGTGTGCATGGGAATCTGTAATTTCATGTTAAAAGACATTATATACAGTATGATTAATGCACAAATGCAGCGCCTTCAGACTTCAGATTATTTTCCTCTCAAGGTTGGTGCTGATGAAGTATTGTGACGTTGAAATGTGGCTGTGTGGGTGTAAAGCACAGTGAATGGTTGCTGTCTGGGAAGGTGAGGACGAGGCTTTGTTTGAAACGAGCAGGAAAGGTGCTGATAATGATAAAAAAAAAGGAAAAAAAAAGGATTTCTATCCAAGAGCGACACAAAACCTCTCCTCTGGTGAACCCGAGTGCTCTAGGACAACGCAACAACTCTGCATCCTCAGAACGTACGGTGGGCAAGGATCGCAATGGGTATGACGGCCTTTTGTTGTGGCGTATCTTGGAAAGAAAACTAAACATAAGCGCTTTAGATGAATCTTCAGCGTCAGTTCTGGTGAGACTGAGGCGTAGTCGCATACAACCTGTTAAACCTGGGCTATTTCGAGACGATGTTCTCACAGTTGATACCGCTCACTATGGAAACATCTTTTTCATCAGCCACAGTCTAGGCGCACAAATAAAGACAATGAAAATCATCCCTCATTCAGATTCAAAATATAGGCTGATTGTTTATCGGGAGAATACACAGTCATACGATGGCTAGATTTCAATCAGGCCCTAATTAAGAGATTATATTATCCCCGCACTTCCCGTTTTATTTTATAATGTATAAAGCATAATTGGTTGGTTGCATAATGTTTGCTATACACGTGGAATCTGTGTGAGATTCAGGAGTATTTATGTGATTTATGTTCCTTATCATGCAGAGGAGTTAACCACGTTGAACATACTTTCTATTATCAGCACTAGTATGTTTTAAGATTTGGTTATTCTTCTGTTAGAGTGGAATCCAGATACTTGTTAAATCAACTTTTATTCATCCAGATATTGTACCACAAGCATTATGTGAGTTTGAAAGAATGAAATTTGTTTTTCTGGTCTATTGAGCGATTGGATACCGCCTTAAACCCATTTCTCGGTTTACACAAAAGATTCCACAGCTGCCGCTTGAAAAGCCTGGTACAGAGGAGCAGACAGTTATTTTCAATGACATTATTTTTTCAGTTGCAATGTCTTTTTGTGTTGTATCCAATTTTGTTTGCTGAGTTATATGACATCATGGATTTGCTAAAGCATCAATATTAAATGCTAGTTTTAAGGATAAATGTTAACAAACTTGACTACGTTTATGCTTGAGTCCTCTTTTGTGTGAAACTCACTTGAAGGACCTCGTAATATATTTGTTTTTGCTTTATAGTTTAAAGCGAGACTAGGTAACTTTAGTAAATATAACATAAGAGATTTCTTTGACAAATTAAAAGTTGAATTCATAAGAAATGAATACATAATACTATATAATACTAGTCAGACTCAGGTTTTGCTGCTACAGCCTCTCGGTCTGGTATGATGATCAGTAGCTTATGGTGACTAATGTTAGAGAACTTTAGATAGGTATTGCTTTATGACACTGCTTTATGACTCTACTCTATTTGAGTTACATTTCTCCTGTACATTTCATTCGTAGCCATCATTAGCAAAAGTTACATCATTTCACTTTTTTTTCTATTGCATGAAGGTTTAAATATATCAGACCATGAGCTTAAGAAACATACTTCAACCACATTTCTTAGTTCCCACATAGTTCAGGTCAAGCCTTGTATAACAATTCTAATTGGTTCTAACTCCTCAGTTTTTTGTGTATTTATACACCTGTCACCACAGGTTTGACAGATTGGTACTTCTGTAAGAAATCACAAACCATTTTGACTCTATAGCGGTTGTTGGTCAATGTTCAGTGGAGGGGAAAGTGTCAAGAAAACCTTTTCATTTCATGCAGTTAAGTGTACAAAGCTAGACTAATAATAATACACAAATGTACTTTTGTTGTATATATATATATATATATATATATATATATATATATATATATATATATATATATATATATATGTTCAGGAACTAAAATGCACACAGCATAGGATGTAATTTGCACTGTTAAGTGGTTTATTTCCTGTTAAGTGTTCTCCACAGGGATCCAGCAATGTCAATCATCCAGGCAGGCCATATCTCAGAATGCATCAAAAGTAGAGTCTTTATTGATGAGTGGGCAAAAGAACCACCTCAGTTAAACTGTACAGTTACAGAATATCATCTCGCGAAGGAATGCCAGACATAAAAATTATGGACTTCAGTTCCCGTTTTACTTTGTCTTTCCATATCAACATCTGTACAAATTGTAATCCCCAGTCTTGAATCTATGAAATGCAGTGGAATGCATGCTAATACAGTATGCTGTGCAAGTGTCCACATTTAGAAAATTGACAGCACAAATATATCTATGCCTAACGTACTGTAGGTCTGGCATTTGTCTTACATGAATCTTAATTTGGAAAGACAACGTCATGTACTTTAAGCCGGTTTCCACACACCAAACATCTCTGTGGTCCAGCCTGAAGACGTTTGGATTTTGAACTTCCTGTGATCCAGGACACTCAAATGGTGACATTTATGTTGGGAGGGAATTATAAGAGGGCCTGGTAACAATCAAGTTTCCTTCCCATTAAGTGCCACTTCATTTCTTCATTTTTTTGTATTCTGGTGAGAGCATAACAGTACTTTAAAAACATTCCCAAGATCATCATTTGCAAATAAATGTTCATTTGCTAATGATTTTTTTAAAACGACGTAATTTACATAATCTTTCAAGTCATTAAATCCTCTGGCCTGTTGTGTTGTTTTCTGATTATTATTTGGCCCTCTTTTTTTTTTATAATCCATCTGTACTTCACATTTTAAACAAATCAGACTACATGTCCAGTTACGGAAATCCATTTAAAGGATACATTTCCATACGAAGCATGATTTTAAGACTCCAAGATGAGGCTGCTTTCATATTGACTCAATATTACTGGAACCTATTCTATCATCATTATTTCTCTCATCTTTCTCCCTCCTCTCCTCTCCTCTCTGTCTACCTCTTCCTCTCTCTCTCTCCCACACACACACACACACACACACACACACACACACACACACACACACACACATGAATGCTATATAAAAACACACAAGCAGGAATATACATTCCTGTACAGTCTGTACAATATGAAATCAAGTCATATTTCAAAATAGTGTCATCTGCTTAACATGTATAGTTTACAAATGAAGGAAAACAGGCAATTTTTTATGATACAAAGAAACCTGACACACCCTAAATCAAGTCCAAAAAACCAAGCATGTTAGGGGCTTCTCGGGTTCACAACAGCTATTTAAATGTATCCAAGGTTATTGGGTCCATTCGATATTCTGCAGTCTCCTTTGAATTACATGAAAAGGCGTCCGGGGTGGTCTATCAATCCATTCAGACCCTGTAAGTTCCTTGATGTGTTTCAGAGTTAGTAACGCTCTGATCAACACTTTCTTTTCACATTCCGCAGCGCATTTTTTTCAAGGATTTCAACCCTCTGTGTGTCTGTTTTGTGCCTCATGTGACACAGGAACTCATTCTCAGTTGAAAGCTCTGGGGCGTGTCCCATTGAAATAAGGCAACATTATTTTAAAAATGGCATCCGTCACACTTTGTTGGAGTTGGAGCGGTGATAGTTGTGATTTTTTTTTATCACTATTTATTAATCATACAGTACATCATCAGAAATACAAACCATTAAAGTGTTACCAGGGCTTTTCTACTGCCCTGCTCAAACCTCTGCAACCGACACATATTCAAATATCAACATTCTTAATAAGCTGTGCCTGCATTTGTTTGGCGAAAAATTGATTTTGTTGTGCAAAACAACAAAACAGACACTTAACCAAGGTGCGTTACATCACTTCTACTCTCCAAATTCTCCCTTTAAAACATGAAACATTCCCTTCATTATGCTCATATATCTTATCACATGATGCAGTAGGCCTCATCCTGGGGAAGGTGTTGTTTAGTCCTCCAGTAGGTGGGCAGGTGAGCTCTCAGCACTTTCCTCAGGTCCTCGTTGAGCAGGAGACAGAAGATGGGGTTGACTCCGGCTTGGGCGAAGCTCATCCACACAGTGATGGAGAGGTACCGGTGAGGGATGCTGCAGGACTTGACGAACACCCTCCAGAAGCACGCCACGATGTAAGGAGCCCAGAGGACCAGGAAGAGCAGGGTGATGGTGTAGAACATCCTGCCCAGCCTCCTCTCTGACCTCACCTCTTCCATCCCGAGCAGCCGCCGGTGTTGATTGTGTAAATTTTGCCTGATGCCCAACAGAGTGGGTGGCATGGGGCCACGACCGAACCCTGCAATCCAGTTAGCTGCAGCCTGACCTGTGGCCCCAGGACCGTGGAAGGTCCAGTTCTGGCTGATCGCTGGCACGAGCTGGACAGGTTTCATCTTGCGGTGACGGTACTCAAACAGCAGCAGCTTGGCGTAGAAGCCGTGCGTGGCCAGGACCACCACAGCCAGCATGAGCATGAAGCCCAGGGTGTCGTTGGTCTTCAGGTAGCGGTGTTCAAAAATGCACTGATCCTCATCACGGATGAACTTGTATGTCCCCACATCGAAGACAGGTGGGAACGCCATGGCAACGGCCAGAGTCCACACCATGCAAATGATGGCGGCGCAGGTCCAGATGGTCATGCGCTTGGCGTAGAATCGGTGGTGGGCGATGGCAAGGTAGCGGGTGACAGCCACACAAAACAGCATGAAGGCAGCGTGAAAACAAAACAGCACAGCCATAAAAGCCACAACTTTACAACTCAAGGCACTGTAAGTCCAGACCGAGCTGTTGTGGATGGAAACCAGCACAAAGGGGAAGCAGGCGGCCGAGCGGACTGCATCTGCCAGGCACAGGTCCAGGAGAAAGAAGTAGGAGGCCTTGTGAAGTGTCCTGTCTCGTAGAACCAGCAGGGACACCAAGAGGTTGCCGACGAGGCTCACGCAGATGATCAAACCCAAGAAGACCAGCTTAAAGTAGGCAGACACATCTGTGGCAGAGATTCCTCCACTGTTGCCGCTGCCGTCGCTGCTGCTGCTGCTGCTGCTGCTGCCGCCTCTTGCCATTCCACTCTGCGAAGCCAGCACAGCCAGCAAACTGCCAGGGCCATCGATGGCAAAGCTCT
The DNA here is from genome assembly GCF_010015445.1 of Perca fluviatilis. NCBI lineage: Eukaryota > Metazoa > Chordata > Actinopteri > Perciformes > Percidae > Perca > Perca fluviatilis. Next base: position 12,677,421 of record NC_053116.1, read on the forward strand.
GGTTAGCCATTCTATTACCTTCCACAAGAGCCCGCCTGGTTCGGCCTGGCCCTTTTATAAACACTACTGATCCTGCTACAGCCGTCGTCTCCCACGGCGCTCTCGTCTTTACAAGGAGAGGCCGTAAGGATCTTTTCTACATGACAGATTCATCTTTCCTCTTTGTCCACAACCTCACCACCTGTGAACAGAGACACATTTGGAGGAATGAAAAACAAGATGTCTGACCTGCTGGTTAGGTCTAAAACAGTCCACTAAACGCAAAGCAAACTTACATTTAGCAGCATGGATAAAGAAGTGATGTGTTGGGCAACACAGAGGAAATCTTTGCCTTCCTGTTTCTCTAAGGCTGGGATCAGATCAGCAGCTCTACAGCATGCCAGCTCCTTGGCTCTCTCAGTAATTACCTTGCCCGTTGCTAAGATACAACAGCTCACATACTTTGTGCAAGTGTGGGTGTTTGAGTGAATGCATGGGGGTGTACAGCAGGAGGGAGCAGACACAGTACAACCAAACACTGGGCATGTCCAACAAACAGAGATCTTGTAAATGAGCAAAGAACATTTTATGCTTTCTCTCTGCTGCTCTGTGCGTGCGTTTGTGCGTGACAGTCAGTTAAAGAGCAGAGGGTGTAATCTGTGCCATTCACAGCACTTAACAAATGGGAGAATATAATGGCAGAGCAGGCAGCCATTTGTGGTTGTTTTTTAAGCATAGGCCTATGTGTGTGAATTTTACTCAACAGGAGGAGCAAGTTATCATTGTGATTATCATGGCCTCAGTGTTTTAGCAAAGAGCCTACAACCAGCCATGTTTAAAGAAGACATGATTAAAAACATGAAAATTCAATTTAAAAAACACACAATTTCAAGGTGCAGCCTCTTCTGAAAACTCACGTATAGGCGTACGCTGTTAATAAAACATAGCTGTGTGCTTGTCTGGGTGGGCCTTGCCTATGTAGGCCATAAAACACAATATGATCTGCTGTAACTGGGGGCCTATTTTCATCCATACATAACAGCCCTCTGCCACCTTGACAAATAGCATTTCACCTGATTAGATGACTGCCAATGTCAGCTAGGCCTGACAGGCTGGAGTGAAAAACGGATAAACAGGTGTCAAAATCACCTCTGGTGTGTGTGTGTGTGTGTGTGTGTGTGTGTGTGTGTGTGTGTGTGTGCGTGCGCGCGCGTGTGTGTGAGAGAGGAAGAGAGATGATAACCTACCTTTCATCCCCTCATCTTTTTTGGATCTGTTCTTCTCTCAAGGCAAAAACCCAAAAATGATTCCAGTCGCTTTGTTTCACCGTTTGTTAAATCGAGAGAAAAACACATAATAAAGCCTCATGCTCGTGCTGTGCTCCTCGGGCTCAAACAACACCTGTTATGCATAAATCCATCGCGAGGAAATCGAATTCAGCAACATATAGCCTAATAAACACAAGACGGCAGAGGCTATCTAAAAAATTATCAACAGCTGATCAAGCAATCCAGGGTGAGGACTCCGCCACATTTAAGAGATATGTATTAAAAAAAAAAAAAAAAAAACATCCACCGCCACCCTTTTACAGTCTCATACAGAGGGATGTGTTCATTTGTGTCTCAATATCATCCGAAAAATTTTTTTTGTATGTTGCATCACGTCGAAGATAGATTTCCAGAAGGCTAGAAAGAGACGCGATAAAAAAACATATCTGGTTCTGTTCACATATATCCAAATGATGTCAGATTTCCAATGCTTATAATAACCCACCCACAAACGTTAGAGAGAAGGGGAAAAAAAGATCGCGCATCCCCTAAATGAATCGTCTTGGCATGTATATTGGCTAGTGGCACCAGCACAATTAGTCCACACAGACAACAGCCTCGATACGTCTCTCTCTCCCATCTTTCAGTCCCCCCCAAAAAAGGCGATGTATTTACCCTGAACTGTTAATATGCAGTCTTTGTTTTGCTGTCCAGCGAAGGTGGACTAGGCTACATTTTAAAAGTCCACAATAAAAAAAAAAAAACGCCTGCGTGACAGAACAAATACATTTCTGACAAATCCAGCGATGTCACGGGAGGGGGGGGGGGGGATTCACGGCTCCAAACGCTGTCGATATCACGATTTGGGAAAAGAAGAACAACAACGCGGCTGGATTAGGCGAATTATTCCTGAATAATCCCAATTATGGCTGCTTGCAAGGAGGCAGCTCGCACATTCGCGGAAACCGTCGGTTTTATTCGGAGAGAGAGAGAGAGAGAGAGAGAGAGAGAGAGAGAGAGAGAGAGAGAGAGAGAGAGAGAGAGAGAGAGGCGGATCTGTGCAGTATTGTGAGCTGAAGAAGGGATGTTGTGTTCTGACCGTCTCTCTCATGTATGACGCTGTCTGTCTGTCTGTCTGTCTGTCTGTCTGTGTGTCTGTCTGTGGCTGTAAACAAACTGTGTCTTTCATTGGTCTCGTGCTGCCCTTGGAGACACACTGGACTGACTGGACCCACCAATGGTACACACAGAACTGACAGGGCAGCAGCAAGGGATTGTGGGTCCTCTGGAGGAATATAGGGCCTCCTTTTCTAAGAGAATACAAGAATAAAACTGGAATTTACATTCTGTTTTCATTTTCTATTTCTGCTTTCTATTTTCATGTTTTTTAACATTTAGACATTTCTGCATTGTTAAAGCAGCTACAAGGAGTTTTGGGTTACAAAACAGTCTCAATTTAGTACTGATAGCTCGATATGACCTACATAAGCAAACGAGACCACCAGAGAGAAGATAGACTATGGGGCCTATCTTGCACCCGGCGCAGCGCAAAGCCCGACACAAGTGCTTGCTCTTGGGGGAATTATTAGAATTGTTGGGGCTTTGTAAATTATAGAGTGTGGTCTAGACCTACTCTATCTGTAAAGTGTCTCGAGATAACCTGTGTTATGATTTGATACTATAAATAAAATAAAATTGAATTGAATTGAAGTGTCTTTGCTAGTTTAAGACCGACGCAGGTGTCAATTTCCCGTCCAGCGCCTGCGTCATTTAAATAGCAAATGCACCTGCTCCCATCTTTGCGCCCAAGGGCGTGCTGGTCTTACAGGGAGGTGTGTTCAGGTGCATTCTTGGCGTATTGCTATCTTGAGGCAGCGGGAAGTGATCGTGCCATTGACCAACAAAAACATGATCTAAAGTCAAAAGTGCAGTATTTCATTGTTATTTTAACAGCAAATTAGTAAAATGCCCCTAGGCTCATGCACAGCACGCAAACACTATGCTTGTTACACACACACAGGGACGCACAGCAGCACACAAACAAAAGATTACAAATAAGAATATTACGGTGCAAATCCGCCCTCATAATAGCAATGCGCCAAGGTACAAACGCGCCTGGCTTTTAAAGGGAATGGGAGATGACACTCTGATTGGTTTATTGCATGTTACGCCCAGAACACACCTAGGAATTAATGAAGACACTAAGTACAACCCTTTTGAACCATGCGCCCGGCACACAGACCCTTTTTTACCGCCGTTAAACTAGCAAAAGTGGATTTGGAAACGCCCTATACGCACTTGCGCCATGCGCTTCACGCCGTGCGCTTAGATCATAAAAAATAGGGCCCTATGGCTTATGGTGCGTTCTTTTTGTCCACCGAAGTCGTTTTTAAGAGTTGTTTTCCGGAGTTACGACCCGGAAGTTGCAAAAAGAACGCCCCCGAGGTCGTATTTACGACTCGTCAAGTCGTCTGAACTCAGAGGACCCCGAGCTCACTTTCAAAGATGGCTACGTCGTGCATCACACGTAGTAAACATTGTGGTTATCTACAATTTTAAGCACTTTTGTCTTTGTTGTAACCAAATGAAGAAGTCGTACACATAGCGCTGTATACTGCTACCTATAGGCATGTCGCTACAGTCTTATTAGGAGTTAAATACCGCCTGATTAGTTATTTTGTAGCTTGTGCAGCTGAAATGGGCTAGGGCGCCGGTTGCTATATGACAACAATGGCTTTAAGCCGAGTCTTGAGCAGAAAGCAGAGCAGTAGCCTAACGTTAACGTTAATCAAAACGTAATTTTCATGTATCAAACTGTGAAATATATGTGTGTAATATGTCAATAACTGGGTGAATAGAATCCTAAATGTTACTAAAAATGTTACAAAAATCCATCTTTTCTCCGACTCGTAGTATTGTGTGACAAAAAGAACGCAACAACCCGCGGTTATTCGTTTTTCGACACGGATGTGACGTCACGCTCGAGCTACTAGTCGCGATTACAAGACAAAAAGAACGCACCATTAATGTTTCCATTAAATTTTCACATTAAATTCCCTGCCAAATCAGACGAAACGATTCATGGCACGCAGACCGGAAGACATATGTTTACATTGTCCTAGGCTAAGTTTTGCAGTGAGTCAGCCGTGAGTTTTAAAGGAAGCAGGAGGAGATTTTTCTTTAGAGAATTGTATTTTTGACGTTATACTTTGTGGTTTTGGTGAATACTAGGGCAGGATCAGCAAAAAGAAAACAAAAAAGAAATTTACTGAAGAACATATACGTATGAATGCTGTATTAGCCAGGCAGGTGGCGTTTGACCACTTTCATCCAAACTGAAATATCTCAACAACTATGGATAGAAATGACATTTGGTGCAGACATTCATGTTCCCCAGAGGATGCAGCCTAAAGACCTTTCTTCTTGCGTCACCATAAGGTTGACATTTGTGGTTTTGGGTGAATGAATCTTTTACACATTCATGACCCCCTCAGGATGAACAATATTGGTTAACCCCTAGATTATATCCTTGACGTTCCACTTCTGGGATTGCGCCGGTACCGCAGGAAATTCCACCGGATGCATGTATTTTCGCCAACGTCCGTTTCCTTCCGTGTTCTTTGTGTTGTAATATTAAACTCCGGCGGATTTATGAGGACTAACGGTTAACTGCTCCTCAGATCTCTGCAGGGTATATCCAGACAGCCAGCCAGACTATCTGTCCAATCTGAGTTTTCTCTCGCACAACTATTTTACTGAGAAGATGGCTTGTCTGATAAGCAGCAGGCCTACATTTTGTTCTGGTTTTAAAGTAAATGTTTTCAGGCATTATTCAATATTGACAGTGGAATAATATTAACTTCAGATTGTGTCAATTTGGATGGCTTGGGGATTGGACTAAACAGAACAAAATTTGGACTAAAACAAATGAAATGTGTGCTAAATGATGGCTGTGATGGATTACATGAAGCCATTAAACATCAATGACCATGGCTGCTAATTCCTTTTGAGTACTATGACATGTTGAAGGAGGGGTATTAATGTTTTCATTCTGTCAGAGATATTATTTAAGTAAAAGCTTTTTTAAACAGTTTCTTATGATGAAATAACTCCATTAGAACAAACTAAACTGAGTGGAAAGAGTGAGAAAATACCCCCTTAAACTGCTGTTTGGTAATAATGTCACAACACTCACAGAACCTCTTTTGAAATCACAGCTTAACACGGCTTTCAGTGGTGTATAGCTTAAAAAGGCATTCATTATTTCACAGTGAATGTCTGCTTTAGAATTCCCACTGATTATCCTTCTTGGGTCAGTTATAAGTCTGCTTACATTTTTAATACATTCCACACTCGAGCTATGTGACCATCACACAAATGAATCACTCCCCCAATCCCCCACACTCTCTTTTCCCTGCACAAGTCTATGAAATGCAAGTGTGCTCTAATTATTAATTTTGTTTTAAGGCCAAATACATAATCCACATAATCCATACCTGACATCCAAGGCCGTTTGTGGGTTTGAAGTGAATAAATTAATACAGGAGATTAATTTGGCAGAAAGTACTGAAGTAGTTTATACAACTTTTAAAGGAGACACTGCAGGTTAATAGGGAAATATTTTAACTACTATATATCACCATGAAACTTCCTCAATTGATCACTTACATTAAGTTTTCTTAAATAGTATGTTAAAATATGAATATTAGGCAATTATCTTGTTAAATATGCGCTGATATAATATTTCCAGAACAACAATCTGAACATTGGAGAAAGCCAGGTTCAAAATGATTGTTTCATTTTGTTGACATATTAAAATCAAAGGTTTTACACAGGAAATTTTGGATATCTCTTCTTATCACTAAATAAATCAGTAAATACTGTCAACAGCCATAACACAAATCTATATTCGCAATGTTTTTAGGTGTACAATGTTACATAAATCAGGCTGTGAATGATATCTGAACAAACCCCTGTGTAAAAACCTTCTGAATACAGATAGGAATGAAAGTGCAAAGTTTGGTGTATGGAAGTGCTATTGAAGTGGAGATCTCTGGCTCAGAGTATGCGAAAAACTCATTTTGAGAAATGAACGCCTTTTAAAGATATGGATTGTAAAATGCCATACATTTTGCAAGACATGTATGGGGTAAATCATTTTAACCAACAGATATCAACATGAAACTTTCCCAGTTGATTACACAGATTAAAGGGGCGCTATGCAGTTTTGCCTTTCTTCGCTGTTTTCTCGCAGGTTTCTCTATAGAGCTCCCCCTACAGCTTCGGAATAGATATTTGGCAGCTCCTATGTTTGCTTGTGTCTGACTCCTCGCTCGGTCAGTCTGCCGTTTCCTCTTTCTCTGTTCCTCCGACAATGCTTTCCTAGCTCTCTGCTTCTTTTTTGCCGGCTCAGCCATGACGATAGTGTGAAAAACTCCATCGCTACCTTGTTAGCCGGTTCCTGAATGGCCGTATGTGTGCAGTGCCGTGAAGCAATTTGTTACATCGCGAGACCTGATATCACGCGATACTTCCTGACACTGAGGCCAAAAGTTGCAAGGGTGGTTTTTCAGCTCACAGGCACTAGGGGAAGCGAGACGACCACTATTCTACAAAAAAAAGTCATATAATCATCATTCCAATGACTCCGAAGCTGTTCAGTTAAGGTAAATTAAGCTAAAAAAAAAACTGCATAGTTCCCCTTTAAGACAATCATTTTTTTTTGTATTTACAAGTTTTCAGAAATTTTTTCATGTCTAAATGTGCAAATGAGACATTATCTAATGTTAACCTTTGGTAAATTTAAGAGAAGTTTACAGGCGCAAATATACAAAGTTTAGTTAAATAAACATCTAAATGTGTATTTGGGATGCCCCGACCCCCCAATAGTCTGAAAGAAGACTCTTTGGACTTTTGGAAGCAAAATAGCGCCAAAACTCAAAACTGAAAAATTATGCTTTTGCCTGTAGTGTCCAATATCAGCCCATCGTGACTATAATCAGAAATAGTCTGACACGCGTCATGTAGCATCTGAGGAGGTTTCCTGAGCTTTAAAACACTGATCTCAGCTTACAATGATCAGTGTGCTCTATACTTATGACACCGTGACTTCAGTGAAATGCATGACCTTTGGCTGCCATCTGCAGCTCATGTTGCCGTGTGTGTATTTCCACTTCAAGCAAAGCTGAATGCACTCCTGAGACAGTGGTGCTAAAGGCCCTGATGTTATTTTAGTTCAGTCTCTCTTCTGCGCTGCAGTGTGATTACTGTGCATACAACTATCATGCACACATTCAAGATTCAAGATTCCTTTATTTGTCGAAATTGTGTTTCACACATCCACTAGTCGATAAATAAATCAGTGCAAGACAGAAGACTGTCAAATTCTAAGCTCATAAATAAAAGCACTTCATAAATAAACTGAGATTACGCTAAAATAAGCACTTAATTAAATCAAATTAGTAGTTTAAAATATTTTAAAGGAACAGTCTTTTATTTGCACTGAAAAACGTTCGCTGGTGTCAGCAGAGGCCGCCGCGAGCATCAGTCACGCGACTCACGCCGCCCAAGTTTTTTGCAGAGCGGCTGAAAAGACAGAGTAACAAACAAAGACGCATATTGGTACAGGATAAAGGACCACGTTTAATGGCAATACACTGCAAAAACTTTCATCACTTCAAACATGTCAATCAGTGCTTCAGTCTGTCTGTGAGGGTGTCAAAGTAGTTCTGTAGTATTTCATGTTGTGCAACAACAGCAATATGGGTTTACTAGCAAGAATCAACAGGAAGATTTACCAAAATGCAGTGTGCAATAGTGAGGAGGCTGGTGTTCTCTAATGGTAAATATGACTGGACGGTATTCCACGTTTGTCCCTTAAGCAGCATCCGCAGGTCATTTTTTTTTTAGGCATTGGGGCAAAAATAAATCACATAAACAGCAAGTTTTGCTTTTGCATTTTGTAAACACAATTCCATTTGTATAACAAGTCTCAGTATGGTAATGGTTTTTGTCCTTTCTTTTTAAAGATTCTTTTTTTGGCCATGTTCAGCCTTTATTTATATAGGACAGCAGAAGACATGAAAGGGGAGAGAGAGAGGGGGGAATGACATGCAGCAAAGGGCCACAGGTCAGAGTCGAACCCGGGCTCGCTGCATTCGAGGAGTAAACCTCTATATATGGGCCGCTCTACCAACTGAGCAATCTTTCTTAAAGCCATAACAACACATAGAATTCACAAAAGTTAAACTCATGGCAGTGAGGTTAGACAACAACCTTAGCTACACTCACAACAATGGAACAAAAAAACAAGTGTATAATAGCACTGATTGAATACATCAGAATATAACACCACATACACTATCTCCACATGACAAGAAGAAAGTAATTACGGACCACTTTCAAAACATCTCTGACAATATACTGTGATCTAGTATTAGAGGGATCACAATGTTGTAGAAATGGGGACTACTATTCTACTACACACTTGTTTCACAGAATGCATGAAAATATCGCCAGTATTTGTGTAATTACTTTCTCCTTGCATTGGACTTTGGAAACATTGTACCCTTTCTTGTCCTGAAAATGTAAACTAATCTCAAAACGTACACAGTGATACACAACTTCAACAGAAGACTCATTTGTGTATTGTTAAGCTTGTTGGCATATTTTAGAATCACGAAAAGGCACTTCACTCCAGAATGAACAGATCAGAATGAACTTTTGTGGCGTAATCACAAACGGTGCAGGACCAAAAGTAGTCCGATGATAAAGAGGGCACTGGGTTCCTGCAACACTATCGAGAGGGAGACAACTCCACTCAGAAAGATGATGGATGGCTTCAGAATCCTGTTTGCGTCGTGCTGCGACTGCAGCTCGCAAACCTCTGACAGCGTGTTAGGTAGATTCTTTAATAACGAGTCAGGGGGAATCTGGGGAACGTCTTCCTTCTCTTCCCAGGCTGAGGCAGACCGAGCTACGTTTTGGCTCGCGTTCTCTGTGGGTTCAGGTGACGGTGGAGCTTCACCTTCTGCTCCAAGAGATGCCTGACCCTCAGCCACAGGAGACACGAGTGCAGGCGTACTGCCTTCAGGATCTGCTGCAGACCTGGTGCAACCTTCTGATAATCCCGCACCGAGTTCACTCGATCCCACTGCAACCTCTCGCTCGGAGCCCTGAGTCACACCGGGAGCACAGGCGCCCTCGGCGGGACGTTCAAGACAAGGACGACTGTCTGGGCTGTCGGGCGATCCGTCCTCTCCTGTCGTTGGCCACAGATTTGTCTCCATGGTAGCAAGCTGCATGCATGAGGCGTCGGAGGGAGGGATTTCCTCTCCGCCAGCCTGGGAGCTGTCTGATCTCAGCCTTGACTCTCGATGCAGAGAGGGAGTTGAAGCAGGCAGCAGGGCACAGGGACTACTGTCTATGGGCTGCTCTGACGTTTGGTTGCCTAATTCACACTGGAGTAAGGGTAAAGGCTGTGACTTATTTGGCTTGGCCGATTCGCTGGTACAGAGTACAAAGGATGAAGCGGTTTGAAGTGGGGTTTCGGAAGACATACAAGGGAATTGTTCGCCTGAGGATACAGTGCGAGCGGACAGTTTGCCATCAACAGATGAAAGCTGGTGGTTGGGTGGGACACAGGGACCAGATTGGTGAACTGCAATCTGTTGAAGTAAAACAGCAAGTGACAACAGTGACAGCTAGGAGAGTATAAAGACAAAGGGGGAACGATTTGTATTCCACATTAACATTGCACACAGAAAGAGGAAAAGCATGTAACTGCATACTAATGCTTTTCTGTCAAGTGGATCCCATGCTGACAATGTAATTGGGAGGAAATGCAAACAAAACAGGCGCAGTATGATGGGATTGACTAGCATGTTTTTCTTAGTATTGGCAGAAATGTACATTCCAATGCTTTTACTTCCCTTGTAATGAGTACAAACAGTGTTATAGTCCAGAGGTATTTCCTTTAAATGGAGTTGAATACAGAATGAGGGCATCCAAGTGAGAAGGAAATGAGCTCAATTTTATTATTTTATCCAAACGCTTACCCAATATTTTTACACAGTGAACAGTTTTTTCTTTGAATACCAGGAACTGTAACTATACTGCCGTTCCTATTTTCATTTTCGCTTGATGTCATTCAAAAACGAAAATAGCTAATAATGGAGAGCCTGCTGTGACAAAGATCTAAGGTCAAATCAAGATGAAATCCCCAAAATATATATAAAAACCCAAAAGACAGAAAACAAAAACAACTCCCAAGTGCAGGAGCAAGACACATACAACACGAATAACAGAAGGGCTAAAAAGAGCAGGTGTATATATATTGTTATGTTAAGACTTATCAAGTTATTGTCATGTTTCCAGATGAAAATCCAGCTGTGACCTGGTATCCTTTTTTGAGAGCTAAACAATAAAGAAAAACAACAATACTGAGTTAAACATGCATGTGTAACTTTGTGTGCTGCCATTTCTGGTATTGTAATTCTATGTTTTATAAGTTTACACCACATTCAGTTGTTTAGTGTGTCTCAAGAGAGCACTCAGAGAAAAATCTATTAAGAAATGATTTTATAGCACCTCTAAATGAATGAAAAGCTAAACAGAAACCAAACGTTTGCGCACAATTGAATGCTCAGCAAGTGAACCATTAAAACAGCGGATCCTGGCAATTATACTGACAACAAGTTAACTTTATTACACAAAACTTGGAAATTAATTTGTCAGGAATGATTAAGTCTGAATATTTAACCCCAGAATACCTTTGAAATAGATTCTTTAAACTGCTGGATGATGTATAGAGTGGGAACTGATGTTTAGACAGTAGTTGACTGGTTCATCGTTCATATCAATGCTCTACCTTAGGGAAACAACATGCATGTGAATACTGATGTAAAACAAGCATTAAGATGAACCTAATGAGTACATGCAACAGATAGCACCAGTGAGATGACAGTACCAGATGACATGTTATTACTAGGGCTGGGTATCGCCACTGATTTCCCAAATCGAATTGTTTGCGATTCACAAGGTCCCGATTTAATGTTGATTTGGGATATTTCAGTTGCAAAACCAATTTTGCTTGGATATGAAAGAGATTCTACAATTGTACAAGGTTCCCTCTAACCTGCTGCATTATTAAAATCAATGTTTACATTAGGAATTGACCCCAAAGGCAGTTACATGAATGTACTTTTTATTTAACCTGTTGTGTTGTCATTCAACAACACACTACAGCAGTCGACACAATAGAGTGCAACCCTTCAGACTCTGCAGTCAGTGAGTATTGAGTGACATTTCATTCAGATATCTTGAGGTGAGAGGTCACATGACCCCTTTTAAACTAGAAGAAATGCCATTTTCATTTGCCATTTTCATCTTTGGAGGGATTTTTAACTCCCTTCCGGAAAAGCTAGCATGACACAGTCAGGTAGGTACTAATGGATTCTTTAGGTTATCTAGTTTCATATGATACAGAGATCAATTCTGGATTTTATGAATCAATATTGGGTCATTTCAATGACAATCGATTTGAATCAGAAAATCCCAGCCCTAGTTATTATTCTGTTAGAAGGTGGGATGTCGTACTTTTTTTGACTGACTCTGGGCTGACTGAGGTAGTCAGTGTTATGCCGACCGACTTTAACTTTCTATTTCTTCTGGAAAACACATTTCCTCCAGTCTGATATGTGTCTGGGTCTGTTCCAAAATCAACTTTTGTTTTGCCAAAATGCTGATGAGCCCCCAGGTAATCCTAGTTTTAAGCAGATTTAACAGTTCTCTCTTCCACCACATTGAGCATCGCTGAAACTAATTTACTCTCCATCTAAAGGAACATTTCAGGAAATGTGCTTATTTGCTTTCTTGCCAAGAGTTGATTGATACAACCCAATAAAGCAAATAAGCACACTTCTGAAAATGTCGAACCAGTTCTTTAAAATAGTTCAGTAACATTTTAAATACAACTATTTCAATGCAAACACCTTGACAACAGCACATTAAATAGTGGGGTTCGGTCATAATCACAAATAATGTAAACACACATTACACATGGTGCAAATTAGTATTAGTGCACTGAATCGCTTCAAACTGAAAAAGGACATGGATTCAAATGAAATGTGGACAAAATCAAAAGGTGCAAAAACATGATGAGCATGCGTCAGGATAGAAATACAATAAGAAGCTGACAGGGAAGGTAGCACCCAGTGCTCGTGCTACAGCAGTGAGAATCGAGATATTACCTAAGTTGTTGCTGAAGCTTCAATGAGCTGTGAACAATATAAACAACCAAGCCGGTAGTGATGAGCTTTAAAAGTGGAACAGAAATGTTTGTTATGTTTTTATTAGACTAGCATAAAGGGATAAAGCACTTAGCCTGCTTACCTGCTGAATGGCAATGTGTCAACAACTGCATACAAATCAAGATCATTTGAACATAATCCAACAATTTATCTGCTAAATGTGTGTCCTCTGTTGGCAAGTGAGTAGATGTGATGGACTTTTTTGACTTTTGAACCCTCCTGTTGGTTAACACTGTATTCCATTAAAAGCAGCAGCTTTCTTTTTTTCTTATTTTAGACGTACCTCTATGTCAATCTCCGGCTGTACGATGACTGGGCAGACAGCTGTAGGTCCGGACCTCGAGGTCCCTGCTTCTTCTGCTGATGCAAAATAGATAATTACGCTGTGAGAGCCTGATTAGTCTGAACGGAGAAAAAGCAATGCACTTGTTTAACAGAACACAATTGTTACTATCAGCGTTTTTCTTTTATCTACAGCATATAAGTAATTAAAGGAGCACTCCTCAGATGAAAACATTTGCATCCTGTCCTCTGCGCTTCAGATCGAATCTTGGGTTCGAGATTTAAATCTTATCACAGAAAGGCTGCATTACATACTGGCCATTTGTTGTAGGAGGCAGGGGGAGTCTAATAAAAGACAGTTGCATTATGGGAAATGCAGGATTCAACCGTATTGAAACTGAACTCATACTAGACTTAAAGTCAGGCCATCTTGGACTCTAACGCAACTTTATGGAAGTGCAATACTTGCGGACTACCACTTCACTTCTAAATCCAATGCAATTACGTCATATATAATTATCCATTATATTAATGTTTGATCATTTATGTCCTTTTTTCTCAGATCACAAATTGATATGTCAACAGTGCTTTTGGACGACAGCATTCATGTTGGATACCTTTGTCCTTTTCCTGCTCATCCTCTGAATCGAAATCATCTTTCATACTGAAAGAAAAGAGAGACATTTGGCTTATGAAACAATATAAAAACAAAACTATTCAATAGTACAGTGGTTCTCAACCTGTTTAAGTTGCGACCCCCCAAAATAATATGGTTGGTGTTCACGCCCCCCACCCCCTTCGACAACGAGAGAAAGAGAGCTGCAAACCGATGTAAACAGCTGTTTCTACACACCTACACCTGCTGATTTTGAGGGATTTTTTTGAATGCTCTGCTACATGTTAACAAATATGCTTTGCTTTAATGACGGTTTAGTTTTAGTTTTAGCAGCTAGATGGATTTTTGATGCATTAGTGACTTTTTCTCTCTCCCTGACCTGCCTTCAGACCCCTTTCTGTGAATGAAGCTCTGAATATAACACAGGAAATGTACCAAATTCACACAGTAATGGAAAAAAAAACATTCCTCAGTCTAGTCTAGTCATGTTATTTAATTTTTTTCTACACAACCATCTGGCGACCCCCAAAAATTATCTTGCGACCCCCTTGGGGGTCCCGACCCCCAGGTTGAGAACCACTGCAATAGTACACTCGTTAAATGTTTAAATGATTTTACACTTTCAACACTGTATTAATGCAAAACACAAGGCCTAATAACAATTATTCTTTAAAATACACAGTGTATAGAGTCCTATATAGTGTTATACTGGTTGCGATGTGGGCAGATGTAGTAGGTGTGACCTTTGAAATAAAAAGTTTTGGATATACAGCGAGACAAGAACATTCAGTCAGTCTCAGTCAGTTTGTGTACCATGGATTTGTAGCCAAATTCGTCATAAGATTACTCAGAACGTTTTATATTAAAGGCTCATCTTTGGCGATAAAAGCAGCATCTAAATCAGCTGACAAATTCAGTGGCCATGCCTGAAAAGAAAGAAAGAACACCAATTTGGGCCCGATGATTGAAAATAGCAGTTAATGTATGAAGAAGGCCCATTTCAAATGGCAGAGGAGGGTGGTCATACACCATCATCAACACCTGTTATGGATAATTAGGTTTAATATTTGCTGATGCAGTTCAGCTGTTAATGTGCTGAATTTGCCATTTTACTAGAATATGGCTGGCTATCTCTTTGTCCTGCACTGGACATTTTGTACGGTTCTGTTTCTGAACTGCTGCACCGGCTGAGCAGAGTGTTTTAACGCCAAACGCCTCAGTGATGACTGATGACACATCTCATTAGAGTGTTCAGACGACGAGGTGGGAAATTACTGAGCGAGGTAGTGTGGACTGAGGGTGAGGGTCACTGAGTGCACGCACAATATAAGCCAGTAAAAAGTCATATTTCTATATTGAAGTTGATGTATCAAATGTCATTATGGTGACCGTGGTGACATTGGGCTATTTCAGCTAAATGCCTTTCTTTGGCTGCCCGATAATATTTGATACATGTCCTTCTAACAGCCATGACAGGTGTTTTCACGTGTGATTACATCAGATCCAAAATCTAACTCTATATCGCCGAATCTCTGTGTGTCCGTGTGTCCGTGTGTGTGTGTGTGTGTGTGTGTGTGTGTGTGTGTGTGTTCCCGCATGCGCAGTAGGCTAGGGGAGTTGCTACATCCGTACAAGGCTCATTGATTGCGGTTCACCGGCTATCGGCGTGCCAAAAACTGATCATCCGCCAAAAAGGGATTGTTGTTCACCCTATGTAAATGATGTAATAGGGGACACGCTGAATCTTTAGATGAGTTGATTGAGCTGCGCTGCAACACGTGTTGCCGGTTGAGTTTTATAAAAAATACAAAATTACACACATTCACAAGGCGCTTTACCTACAGTATGCCATATGGTAAAACCGCCTGTGACCACACAGTACAAGTTCTGTTTTCAAATGTTTAGTTAAAGTCAAAAGAGAGGCATTATCAGCACAATGTAGGCTACTTCAAGGTAGAGATTTTCAACTCTAACATAATGCTGGATATTTAATGCATCATATTTTAATTGTGAGGGTAGAATCTGCAACATTCTCTGTCAGGTAAATGTATAGTAGCCAGAATACAATGTTTTCCTCTGAAGTACAAGTACACAGTAAGTCAGTAGTACATGCCTACAGTTGCATATTAAGTGCTTTGGGGTCCTTCTGTAACTTATTTCGGGGAACAATGGTTCTGGAGAAAGCTGCAAGCAGCGATACAAGGGGCCAAGCAAGAATGGGCACTGCACTAGTATTAAAACATTCATGGGAGAGTTGATAAAATACAACCTTGATTCATTTTTAAAATCATCTGCAAAATAATGGGGCCAAAATGTTTCCGAGAAGACACTTGTGTTGAAAGAGGAGGTGTTGCAACATTGCAAAGAGTCCTGCAAAGGGTGCCAAATGAAATGAAGGTCAAGATGTGTGATAAGCATGTGACAGGAGCTGCACAAATAGAGTGGGAATAACCTTTCATACTGCTTGTGCTTATTTGCACTTCCAGTTTTATATCAGCTGGGTGGATTTAAATTCCGATAGAGATCTGACAAAGATCTTTGCATTATACGTGCCCGGTGATGTGAAGTCATCAAATGCTCAGCGCTGTGCACCTTGTCAACAAGCACACTATCCTCAACAACACTTAGAATAGCAAGAATGTAATTTTTTGAAGAAAGCAAATCAACAGAATTTCTGAAAGAAGCACGCATAAGCTTTTAATTATAGATTTGAATGATACATTTGAAATGTCAGATTGCTTAATCTGGCACTCGCCACTAAGTCACATGTCTGGTCCAAACCCTTAGAAAACTTTAGATCCCTAGTGCGACCTGAGCCTGATATTGTAGAAAAAAACAGGGTTTGTGTGAGCAGGTGTGTGTGTGTGTGTGTGTGTGTGTGTGTGTGTGTGTGTGTGTGTGTGTGTGTGTGTGTGTGTGTGTGTGTGTGTGTGTGTGTGTGTGTGTGTGTGTGGATGGGTGGGTGGGTCTAGGTCCAGTAAAAAAAAAAATCTAAAGAATGATTTAGATACAGTAAACATAAGTGCTTAAATTAGGCTGATCTGGAGATCTGGCCCCGTTTGACCAGGGTGACGTCCCAAAACTGTATATAAAACAATGTAATCGAGACAAACAGTTATTTTGCACATTACCTTTTTTTTATTTATTTATTTTTTTTTTTAGTGAGGAAATCATGTTCATCAAATTTTTTTTTATTCTGCATTTTAGGCCTTTATTTGTATAGGACAGCTTAGATTTGAAATGGGATAGAGAGGGGGAATGACATGCAGCAAAGGGCCGCAGGTCGGAGTCGAACCTGCAGCCGCTGCATCGAGGAGGAAACCTCTATATATGGGCGCGCGCTCTACCAGGTGAGCTAACCAGGTGCTCATGATTTCAACATTGACCAAAATAATTTGTAATTATGATTTTCTTTCCATAATCAAGCAGACATAGTTGAAATAGAAAAACAGCATTGTTCCTGCTCTGGTCTCAGTATTTACCAGCTACT
The DNA here is from genome assembly GCF_010015445.1 of Perca fluviatilis. Taxonomy (NCBI): domain Eukaryota; kingdom Metazoa; phylum Chordata; class Actinopteri; order Perciformes; family Percidae; genus Perca; species Perca fluviatilis. The sequence goes on from NC_053116.1 coordinate 12,694,365, forward strand.
GTACATGATTGCATTATTGTGTGATATCTATATTTACCTGAGGTAGATACACTTTAGTCTAATATAAACTATTACCAAACAGAACCTACTGTTTGTGCGATTCATATTAGCATACAGTAAATACAAGATTCTAGTGTCTAGGCTTGTTTCACCCCATAGTAACCTTTCCTCCAACTGTCTGCCTTGTTAATGTTTTCAAATCCAATTATCAGTGAACTTCAAAGCACCTAATGAATCTATAATGGTTGCTAGGGGGCTGGTTGCTGGTACAGTTTCTGCTCCCCAAACCCTCCCTTTTCAATCGGTGACTCATCCATCCCTAACAATCCATCTGGCCCCTTCCAACTTCCAAACAGATCTACATGACAACTACAGCAGTGTAGCTACACCCTGTTTGCTCCTTTTATGGGTCCTTATGAGCTTGGGGGACTTCCTGCTGTCTTCTGTCTCGTCTCTGGGCATTGTGAGATTCATCACGCACTTTCATGTGGATGTTTAACAATAAACCAGGCTTTCAATTCTTCCTCTCAGGGATTAGCTGATTTAAGTGGAGTAAAGAAGGAAAAAAAAAAGTGGTTTGAGTGCAAGTCTCCACCTACAGTACTCAAGGCAAAGAGGCCAATCTGTTCCATTGAAATTGCTCTGCTCCCCGATGACTCTGATAGAAAAGGTCAGAGGAAAATTTAATGCAGGGGTATCGTCACGCCTGAAAACGACACCTGCCCTTCGCCTATTTTGATCGCCCTCACACACCACTGGATGATTGGCATTCTAAGGGGGCGTGTACTCTCTCCAAAAGTCTTTTCTATCTCTCACTGCAGACGCTGAAGACACCAGCCATAAACAAACTTAACTCCGTAGCTTTGATTCTCACTATCTCATTATGCAACGGACTGTGCAACTGCTTGTCTTGCTATAAATGCAGTCTCCGGGCAGAACTACTGAATAAAGCTGAATGCTCATTTCAGCCACAAAACCTTACAGGGAATTAGTAGACAACTGGAGCTCTGCAGCTGTTGCACAAGCCCATGCCAAGTGTTTTTGTGACTTATCTCTTTGTGATTTGATGGCTTATATGGAACCTATGCCACAGTCTGGGCTATTTATTAGATACCTTGGTCTGAAAGTATTACCATACAGAATCTTTTGCGCCTTTGAGCGTCTTAATATTCTCTTTGGACACCTTGCAACACCTTTAAGCAGCAATGTTTTGTGCTGATCAATCTGTGTGAACTTCTGTCCCTTTGTTCTGTATGAAATGAAATGAAAGCACGCATGCGACAGGACAGGAGATTTACCTGTAAACTTTTGGAGGTTTCAGGATACCTCTTACTTCTTGTATGTCGTTTGTCTGAGCCAAATCATCTTCGTATGACAGGAGCAGAGTTACCACATAATTCATAGAGGAGTTATTAGCCCAGTAATCACCATCAGAGGTCTCATAGCGGACAACAAACTCAATGCGAGAGCCGTGGGTGATATAAGGGGGTGCAAAAGACAGCTTGAAGGAGAATTGATCAGTGCACCCATCATGAGATCCCTGGACATACTCTGCTGGGTGATCAAAGTAAGTAGCCCAGTTGTCCATTGTGGATCTAATATAAACTGCTTTGTGGAAGGAGATGTTCAAGACTCGTATTACCCCACTGAAGGCAAGTGGCTCGTTCTCTGCTGGAGACATCTGCTCAACCTCCACTTTTTTAGAGTGCACAGCCTGCAGCAGGGCACTGCTGCTGGGCACGGTAAACTCTGGCTGCACATGATAGGTCGGTTCTCGCTCTGGTTTCCGATACTTTGCCTCCTCTTCCTCCCACTTTGCAATATCCTCTTCCTCGTCCGAATCAAGGGCAGCAAATTCCTTCACATCCACCAGATCCCCACCTGTTGTATCGGCGAATGACACTCTCTTTCGGTCAGACAGCGCCAATTGTATCTGCATATACTCAGCAGTCTCATCGTGGATGGAGTGGCCTCGCTTTCTGGGCACCGGGGAGCATCTCGGGATGAGGCGGACGTCCTCGCTGTCATCGTCTTCCTCATCATCGTCATCATTATGATCCTCGTTGTCCATGGGGGACCTACTCCCTGCCTGCTCGGCTGATTTGCCGTTTTTAATCGTGGTAAAAGTGCCCTCTTGACTTGGTATGGATAAAAAAGACATTTTTGCAGAAATGTACACTCATGGAAGCTGTGCGCCGAAGAGAGCAGTACATATGGCGTCTCCAAAAAAGCACTACCAAATACTCATTATTTGCGCAGCAGTGTAGATCCAGCGCTGTCTCTGCGTTACGCACAGAAGCTCTTTTTAGTCAACGTGTGGCGTTTAAATGTCACCCATGGAAAACATGCCTATATACTGCCAGCTCTTGTGATAGTGTATCCCCTGGTTGACATGACTTTATGCATCGCAGTTTGGCTACTGTCGCGGAAGGAGCAGCCTCTAATTTTAGCACTGACCTCCATGCCCCAAATGTGTCTTTTAAGTTGGTATAATCCTGCGACTCCCCCTTGTTCTGTTTGGTTCGGGCTGGCTAGACGCCGACCACTGAAAATAGGATATTAAATTAATATCAGCCAATTGCCGGTCTTACTAAAATGTGACACATTTAAATCGATGTATAGACATCATCAGTATAGCCTAGATATCTCTGCAGACACCATCAGGTAGAAAATATTTTTTTCTGGATGGGGTCTATTTAATCACTACTGTCATGGTTCAAAGTCCCAAAAGGAAGATTATTTTGTATTCATATTAATAAAATTAAGACTTAATATAATAATAATATAGGCAAATAATAGTTAATTATAAAGATCCCCTCCTCATTGATTTAATGTATTGCATGTGTGTAGATGTGTTGCAACATGCACCTGCTGAAAGCCTAAATTATTCATGGCATATATGCTATAATCCGTTTGTTTAGTGTGTGCAAATTTAGTCATCCAATACATCACTGTTTGTGCATTCATCTCGACAGTGAGTGCAGTTATTGTTATGTAATCCCACTCGTGGACTCTAAAAAATGCCTGATTTGTAGGGAACAAACAAATCCTAAATGAAATCCCAAGAGAGCTAGGCCTCCGTTACACAAATATAATTGTAATTGCCTATTACCAGAGAGGAAAAACAACCACACCTGGTAAGAAGTCTACAATATACACAGTGTTTCTGGGAATAACCGCATATGCTGTTAAATCATCATATGTGTTCACGCCTACCTTCATTGAATTCATAAACTAAAAGCTGAGAAACTGAAAGCTAAACTTGTTTACTGGCTTGTCATTTGAGGTCATTAATTAAAATGTCATATATTTTAATATCGCTTGTTCAAACAGTAATATCACAGAGAGCAAGATGTAAACTATGATAAAGTCATGTAATATACCCGTCTGTTATGAAATTGACATATAGGCCTATCTATCTCACGACAAGCGTCAACTGGCTGCACTTGCTAGCTGCGCAGTTCTACCACTGCTACAGATTACCATGTAAACACACCCTTGAAAAGGATTGGCGGAGAGGTTTTAGCGCGGCGTACCGTAACCAATCAGAGGATTGTTTTTCTGGCACGTCGGTGCACGGATAGTAAGCTAACGGATATTGCAAACATAAACTAATATAAAGAGCGCGTGTTCTTGCTAAAGGCTGTATAGCACGGGAAGATTTCTTTAATATGACCGAGTATTTCTTATTGAACTTGTATTCGTGAAAATGTGGTGCGGCCATCATTGCGAGGACACACGAATTGGGTAACGTGAGCTAACTAACGTTAGCTGTAGCCTGCTAATTTTTAACGTTCCGCAAGGCCGCGGAGAAATACAAGAGCTGCTTCCTGTTCTTGCTCCATTGAGAATGTAGGTTACATTACGGTCCGATATACAACATCGCAGCGGTTATCCAAGGAGCAAGTTCAGTTGTGTAATCGATTGCATTTAAGTTTGTTTTAGTTGTGCTTGCGGGCTACCTAGCTTGTTAGCTATTTGGCTAGCTAGCTAGCATGAGTGAACTGACGGGCTGCAAACAGTCCGCTGACTCTGCATCGAGGAAACGGTGTCCATCACCCGACCGCGATGAAAGCGCCACGATCCCCTGCAAGTCCACAAAAGTAAGTGACGCAACAAATGAAGCCGGGGTCACTTCGGAAAACTGCAAAAACAGTGACGCTGAGAGTAAAGAAATAGCCGCCAGCGAGGGCCAGTCAAAAGATAACGTTAGTGAGGGGAAACCAGCTGCTGTGCAAGCGGATCAGGGTTCAGAAAGCACGGATCGCACCAGTGCACTGCCTGTCAACAACTCCAATGCTGACGCTCACGATGCCAGCAACACAGAAAAACCACAGTCCTCAGATGCACATGGATCTGCTGACGCAAAGGCAGATACAGAGAAGACAGCAGGAATAAAGCAGCGTCCCTCAGCTTCTCTGGACCAGACCGACTCAGCAGCCATAGCAGCTGCTGAAGCACTTGCCAGTCTCACAGGAGGAGACGGGGAAGACAGTCAAGAGACTCCTTGCTCATCTGAAAAGGCTAACGTTAAACAGGTGAAACAGGGGAGCAAATTCAAACAACGTGGGGGCCACCAGTCCTCAAGAACGGGCTTTAAAACGCAGGCAGCTGCTGCAGATAGCTCCACATCTGTGCACAGTACTGACAGAGAAGATGCAGATGAGATGCCAGAAGCAGATGAAGGTGATGAATCCATATCTGGATCTTCCTCCACTCCAAGCTCCTCTTTCCCGTCAGACAATGAGGACAATGATGATGGGGAGTGTGCCATTGTGTCAGTTAAGATGGCCCCAGAGATGAGACAGTCGGTGGCTCTTCTGGCGCAGGTACAGATGAGACTGGAAGCTCTTGAGAAGAAAAACGCCCGGCTTCACCAACGGCTGGAGCTGAAGATCAGTCGTCAGCGGCGCCCACATCTGGATCAGCGCAGCTCCATCACAAAAACTATTCCTGGCTTCTGGGTGACAGCTGTATCCTTAAAATGAAAACATGTCCCTGTTTTTTTCCATTCCTATGTTGTTTGAGTAATTGAAATAACCTGTTGGGTCTTTTCTTAACTTCAATGTGCCAGCTGTTGAACCATCCTCATCTCTCAGCTCACATTGACGAGACTGATGAAGATGCTCTGAGTTACATGACTGATCTTGAGGTAGGAAGTGTCGGTGTGTTCTTACAAAGTCTGGCTATTGTGTATGTCTAGTATTGAAATTAATTTCTTCATGTCTTTTTTTTTTTTCCAGATTGAGTCCTTTAAGAATAATAAACTGGGCTACAGGATCCGCTTCCACTTCAGACGGAACCCGTACTTCCAGAACAACATTATCATGAAGGAGCTGCACCTTGGGATGGGAGGTATAAATAAGCGTGGTGATTTAAGTCCAGGCATAGTTGTCATACATAATGAATCCCCAGTGTCGGGTCACTCTTTGCATCACGCCACTGCAAGGGAATGTATACTGTAGGTGATAATATAGTATGCCAATACATCTTTCAAAACCAAACTATCGTCATTTGCCATGTACAGGTTTTCATTCGGTACAAGAAAACTGCAAACTGAAACATTGCATTTCCACCAATGTTCAGTCATATTTTGGAATAAAAAATAAATAAATTGCAACACTCTCTGGAACAACTGTTGAAAAGTGCTGGGAGGGATGAGTACATAGCCAGAAAACCACAGACAAAAAGTTTCAACAAACTTGTCAACTTCCCACCTGCAATGACCAAAACACTTCAGCCATGCAGTTAATGCCAAAGTAAAATGATGGTATTGCAACTGTTGTGTTATATGTATGTAAATATGGATGGCCAGAATATTATGTTTTTAATATTTGCATGGCAGGGCTGTTGCATTGCATTATGTACATTAGCAATCGTGCCATTGGACGATTTTTATCACACAAACGTTATGTTAAGCACCTCCTTTTTTAAATCTCAAACATTCTCTGATAGTACATAATAACCAAAAGATGAGTATTAATTGCATTTTGAGGCTACCTAAAATCTACATGGTCATTACATCCTTGGCTCACCTTCTAATCCTGGCTGCTCATGTTTCAGGATCGCCCATGTCCTTCTCCAACCCCATCCTGTGGCATCGTGGACAGAACCTGACGGCCCACAGCGAACCCAGGAAGTCGTCGCGTGGGGTCTACCAGACCTTTTTTAGCTGGTTCAGTGACCATAGCAACCCAGGACAAGATGATGTAGCACAGGTACAGCTGACTGCACCCTCATACTGAAACAGGTTTATGATTACATCACACAGACATAATTATTTTTATTTTTTTTAAGTTCGCTACTCTGGTGATCTGTATTTGGACCTGCCAGCCTGCATCCATTCTTCAGTGTTATGGTCATACCTTATTAACATTTTATCCCGATAGACAAACATTAATTGTAATCATTCTGTGTACTGGAAGAGGGTTAAAGTCTGAATGGTTTAACGACCTGTACTTTCTGCTTCCTTTTTTATTCAACTTTCTGGGCAGTTTATGATAAACTAAAATCATTGAAGGTTATGCACACACTCCGATTTCTTCCACCAGAAATATTAGTTGATTTTTATTTAATTTTTTTTAAGCAATACAATCCTGACACTTTTCTAATGTGTGCACGATACTCAAACCTTTGTCTCAAATTAGCACCATGGTGTATTTAAGCATATACCGAATATCCCAAAACATATTGTATGTAATGTATTGAAATGACCTCTGTTCTGGTGTTTAGATACTTAAGGACGACCTGTACAGAGACCCTCTGAGATACTACCTCACTCCACTCTGGGAACCCAGGGAGAACGGCAGGTAAAACTAAGAGATTCTCACACGTGTATATTTGCGCCGAAGACGCATCCAGTCTAATGTGTAGTCAGTGGACAAACTACTTATTAAGCTATAAATTTGAGAAATATTCTCTGCCCCAGGGCCTTGAAATTATAGTTCATTCATGTGTAAACCTTAATAGTTCCCCCCCCCCCCTTTTTCCTGCTGCTGATACCAGGTGGTTTGCATTCCAAAACAATGAGTGTGTGTGTCCTGTTTATCAAAAATGTGTGTGTATTTTTGTCTCTAGTGGTGGCAGCGGGGCCAGAGCAGCTGACAACGGTAATGGAGGCGAGTGTGTAGTAATCTCCGACTCAGACGATGAACCCGGTGAGGAAGCTGGTCAGGCGGAACAAGGCCACAGCAGGGAGGAGGAAGACGAGGATGATGAAGAGGAGGAGGAGGAGGAAGAAGAAGAAGAAGAAGAGGAGGAGGAGGAGAGGGGGCCAAGCGCTGGTCAGTGCTAAAGTAGAACTTATACACAGCTGGTTGGGGTACAGTGACCAGTCATTTATAAATAATCCTTCAGATACACTTTTCACCTTCACTTTTCCCCCCCGTTTTCCATAGTTACATTTGTATTCGTAAGCATATTTCGAAATTGGATGCTGGTAGATAGAGTAAGTTTGGACACGCCTTCCCATTCAAGTGACTGAGAAAGCGTGACCAAACTTTTGACTGGTACTGTAGCTGTTGTAAAACAATTCTGTGTTTTGAAATCCACGGTTTGCTGTGGCTCATGTTGTGAATTCGAGGCCAAGGGCTTGCTGTTAGCGTCAGGTTGACTAGCTTTCGTTGTAGCTGTAATGTTAATGTCTGGGTAATGCAGGCTAAACTGAATAGACAGGAATATCTCCTCCTCAGATGAGAGTCCAGAGGAGGAGGATGATGGTGGAGAAATTGTGATTGACGGTAAGACCACTATCACAGCAATCAATCAACGGGGTGGTTGGAAACCTGTGGGGTGACTAGTCCTCTAGTTTTTCCAATTTGCAACTTAAATTTTGCTTCTTTTTTGTTTGTTTTTTGGTTTACAATCTGACTTGCGCTTTGCTGTAACGCTAAATAAAGGGTTTGGAGTGTAGTGGTCACATTTCATATCCGCAAAGATCATTTAGACCATCTTTACGTTTTGTTCTGTAGGCTCTGATGACAGTGAGCAGGAAGAGGAGGAGGAGGCCTGAAGAGGTTTATGTCAAAGAAGAAGACGAGTCCTCAAGGGACCAGAGACCAAGAAGATGAAGAAAAGGCCTAGGTTGACGAAGAGTACCAGAGCAATGTCATTTTTATGCACATAATATCAGTTTTTGTTGTTTTATACCTAAAATACAAAGGAGCATTTTAAATCAGGGTTAAATGTAATAATAAAGTCAAGGTGGCATGGTTTCCCCTCAATTTTATACAGTCGGGACTGTGTATTCTGATTCACTTTTTGCTAAATGTTTTTTCTTTTCTTTTTCTAAACCAGTTCTTGGGCATATTATGCCAGTCACTTCATACAAGTAGTGTTTTCTTCTATTTAGTGAGGAACATTGTACAACAGCCTGCACACATGTAGGTGAGATCAGGATTGCCGCTACTTGTTGGCATAACATTTTGCAATGCAAAATCTTCAAATTAATGTAGAAACCTTCAGTAGCGTTATTTTAGAGCTACAAAGATTGATCGATTCAATTATTCGCCAACTATTTTGATAATCGATTAAATCGGTTTGAGTCATCTTTTTATTAAAAGGTAAACATTTTATTCTAGCTTATAGGTTATTCACGCCTCTGTGACAATAAACTGAAAATCTTTTGAGTTGTGAACAAAACTAGACATTTGCAGCCGTTATCTTGGGCTTTGGAAAACGCTGATCAGCATTTTCTAGACCAATGAGCTAATCGACTATGAAAAATAATCGTTAGTTGCAGCCCTACATTATTACGTGATTATTTCAAGGCAAAGTTTTGGCTGTTTGTAGAATTGACAAGACAAAAAAAATGTCAAGTTAAATTGATAATTATAATGACAGTACATTTCAGATGCACAGTACTGAACCAAAATCCGCTCTCAGGGATGATCATGGTTGTAGTTTTATTGGAAGAACCTTACTGATCTTCAGACATTTACACTCTGGTTATGGTTGGCTGTGTATAAGGAAACGTGTACTCTACTGTAGTAAATAGGAACAAATGTTTTAATATGCTACCTGTGTTTTTCCTTCTACATCTATGTTCAGTCTTGTTACACACCAACCTCCACCCCTGTTAATCTTTAAACCATCTCTGATGTTTAAAATCATGGCGTAGTTTGAACATTTCTGTAGATTCCACCATTTTGTAACATGCTCCTACAATAAATAGCTGAGTTTTGTATTTTTTCCCCCTTAAAACTTAATTTGAAATTGCTTTCTAAAACATTAGTTTTCACGTAATGTGTTTTAAGGTTTGTGTTATCTTCTTTTTAAAAAGATGGTATTTATTACACGTTTTTCTACGCGTCCACAGTCGGCATGCCTGTGAGCATGAACTGTTAAAGACAGGATGATTCCATCACTTCCAAGGCTTTTTCTGTGCACAGTGTCGGTAAATGTCATTAAATTCACAGCAACATTATGGGGTGCACTGTAACAAAACTAGTATTTGTATTTGCTTACTTTTCTTAGCAATGACCTGTAAATATTTCAGCATTGTCTTTTGGATAAGACAAGTACACGTGTTTAATCCATGGATAAATTTATCAAATAATCTGGAGAGTTTTTTTTCATCAACATAACCAGAAAGTTATATTTTGTGTGCTGTGTTTTATAGAACACTGTAGTTTAAAGATACCTACTTGTTTGTTGCTTTGGTTCATTTTGTTTGCTTAAAGATAAATGTCCACCTTTTGACCTAATAAAATAGGCAGTTGTTTGAACTAGCTGTCTCTGACTACATTTCTGTATTTATTTTTGCAAAGTGAGCTAGTTTGCCACTGAACTGAAATGTGTGCATAACAGAACCACAAGATGGCAGTGTAGTTCAGAATATATCCACATCTCATTATTAGACTGTAGGTGTTAATTGTGGTTGTGAGCGAATACGGTATATCATTAAGCACTTTAATGCCAATATTTAAGAGTTCAGGTGTGCTTAAATGAGAAATAATTAAATCTAGCCTATACATGCCTGTCTGAAATCCAAGGAACTCCTAATAACAAAGCATACATGTGGGATTTATTTACATATACGTCACCTCTTTGATATATACTTGGCTGCAACATGTTCTAGAAGAGAAGAATCAAAGAAAACCCACTGAGATACAGCTGTCCTTTAATGTATTCCAGCTTTGATATGACAGCAGTGTGTGATATCTGACATTTCAAATGTAGCACTGCAAATAGCCCTGGGCAAGACATTTTTGGACAGGCCCAGACAAAAGAACAGCAGCGGTGTTGCAATGGTACACTTAAACCCTTGATTCCACTTTTAATGCACAGCTATAAATATTCCACTAGCAAAAACCTGTCCTGCTGTAGGCCCAGCAGCACCCGGGGTATGCAGTCTCGGATGGGCATATACTATTAATACTGATGATGGAAACGCGTTATACCCCATGTAATGATCCCATGTGAAACACAGTGTTTGTCTCCTCTTTGAAGCAGCTTAATTCAGCCCACCGCGGAGCAAAACATGTTTTGTATGACTATGAATTAATAATGGGGTTGGTTCCTACAATATTGATCGTGACAAACTAAGTACAGATTGCTGGGACAACAAAGCCATCCTCGGGCTGCTTTGTGGTTCCGAGGGTTGTCTGTGAAGCCTTTGTTATGTATGGGGTGGCAAAAGCCTAAATGGATTCCCTAGTGTAAACTACACTCCCCTGGGCTGAGCTGGTGTTGCTACTGTACACAAATCATCTTGTCATGCTGCTTCATGCTCTCACGTTTCACAAAGTAGTTCCTAGGTCGCTGCAGACTGAAAAATGAAAAGATAACCACAGCTCATTCTTCACCTGTGTGATTGATGTTGGGAAGGATATTTTACTTATACAGTCAGATGTACAAGAAAAGAGCTTGTGCTGCTCTCTGAGGCACAGCTATAGTGGGTCATCTGGTAGGGCCCCTGAATACTGACTACCTGTGTGTGTGTGTGTGTGTGTGTGTGTGTGTGTGTGTGTGTGTGTGTGTGTGTGTGTGTGTGTGTGTGTGTGTGTGTGTGTGTGTGTGTGTGTGTGTGTGCGCGTGTGTGTGCTTCTGCACATGGCTACATGTTTGTTTGTTTGTTTGTGAAAGCTTGCATTCTTTTATGCACCTCCCTGCGTGCATGCATATTTGCCGAAGCTGCACGTCACATACATATTTGCAGGTTTTCAACACTGCGGTGCACGTACGCGCGACTGTCTGCCTTGTCAGCTAATCAAGATGAAGCACAGCATTTGAACTGTGCATTGAGGGGGAAAACAGAGAGGAATGAGAAAAAGAGAATAGAGTGAGTATGATTGAGGGAAATGGATGAGTGCAGCGATAAGCGGAGCTGCCTGGGCCCTGACAGATACACGCGGCAGATGGATGACTCTTATCTGGGAGATCACAGAGTGCATACTCACGCCTAGGCCCAGTTACAGAGAGCTACGATCACACCAGACAGATGAATAGGCCTGCCCCCACCACCAATCACATTGCACATACACTACACACACACACACACGCACGCACGCACACCTACACACCACCACTTGACAGAATGAACAGATTGCGTCGCTCGCGTTACCTTCATGTCTTTGACATTGAAATTCACCTGGAGGCCAGTGTCTCCAGGATGTGTGCAAAGTGGGAGGGAAAGGAAGGGTGTGTGGAGAGAGATAAGATAAATCGTTTTTATTTTAATTGAAGCAGCAAAACAAGTGTGTGTGTGTGTGTGTGTGTGTGTGTGTGTGTGTGTGTGTGTGTGTGTGTGTGTGTGTGTGTGTGTGTGTGTGTGTGTGTGTGTGTGTGTGTGTGCATCCAATGTCTGCATGCACACACTGTATATACATGTATGTTGTCGTGCAAATTTGTCCGCCAAAGAGAGAGACTACATGCACTCTAATCTCACTCTTTTTTTTCAGCGTGACAGATTTTTTTTTTCACTGATTCTCTGAGCCCAAACAATGTCTGTCGTGGAGTTTAAGATGGAGCTGAAGTCAAACACTCGAAACACAAAAACATGTTGGACTGTTTTTGCATTGTGACACTAAACCGTTAACTAGCTATTACCAAAGGCTTTTGCATGAGTGCTGACGGATTTACCTTTTAAAGACACTGTGCTTTCACTCATCCGCCTCACATCCTCACTATCCTCCTTTTCATGTACAGTAACCCTCCCTCCCTCCCTCCCTCCCTCCCTAACGCTCACCCCTTGTTATTTGGAAAGTGCTCTTCTTCAACAGCTGTTGATTCTCCCAGCTGCATTTTATAGCGAGCGAGAGTGCCAGTCTTGTCTTCAAGGCAGATGGCGGCTGGCTGGCTGGCCCGGTGGACACGTGGCACGTTGGATGACTGCAGACGGTGCTCCATCTCAGGGTAGCTGCAGCTACAGTATGCCGGTACAGTGTTCTCTGTAAAAAAAAAAAAACTCACCTCATTTTCAATACAGTGCGAGGCGAGCAGGCTGTAACTGGAATGTGCGCCACGTATGCACCCTTTATGTCAAAAAGGTTTTCCAAAGTTTCTCTCCTTTGATAACCATTGATGTGTGAAGTTCATGGATGTCACACAGCACCTGTTCCCTTCATCTTGCATTTTCATGTTTACATTTTTTACTGACCTGTAAGATAATAATTAGAGGACTAGGAAAAAGCCATGTGAGACGTGTTGTGGTTGAAAATGGAGAAAATAATCCTGGTGAATGCTGTACCTTTATTTTCTCTACCCTATAATTTCCTCTCAGGGTCACGGTAGTCTATCCCAGCATGCATTGGCAACGCCCTGGCCGTGCCTCTCTGTAGCAGGCATGTTCAAACACTTCTGGATTCATCAATATACCGTACTTGTAGGAAATAGCATCAGTAGGTCAGATAATGGGTAACAGGTAATGGGGTTGTTTTTCCTCCAGGGGACAATAGAAGAATTGTCATGATTGATGTGTCTGAGGGCCGAGGATTTATCTGGAGCCTTCGGTTGGCCTAAGGGATAAAGGTCTACCTCCACATTACCTGAAGATCTTCCTGACAGAGCTTTTTGTGAAGCAGAAAAAACAGACTCAGGGTTTGTTTTCTAATCCATGCCGTCTGTGTCCATGATACAAAATCCATCCATCATGTTGGAGGCAACAACCTGCCTGTTCGGCCACTATTTCCTGCTCCTTGTCCTAACATTCGAAGAGCAAAAATAGCCATGCCACTGGTGAGTGAAAGAACTGTTGTTATCTCTTCAGCAAGTGGAGACAGTAGTGGGTGCATGCTGGTCAGATAAGACCACAGGATGGTACAGTAGGAGATATGAATGATGTTAGGAGGTGTTTATGAAGCGGTGGGAGCTGGTCAGTGGCCCGGTGTCCATGGCCAAAGTTGAGAGCACACGGAAACCTGAACTTGGTACACACTAGTGACTCATTTCCTCAGCTGGAAACAGAGGGATGCCTCCTGTGGGCCAGGAAAAAAAAAGAAGACTCCCTCCTGGACACATCTTGACACACCACTGCCTGTAGATCACATCTGGCTGATACCCAACTTGAGATATGGTCACTGCTTACATTACTCTGCCAGCGTATCAAACCCGAGAATGTGCATTAAAAGATGTATTCCAAAAAAAGTTGGAATTAAAGCTTTTTGAGGCTTGCCAGGAACTGTGACCTTTTACACACTGACACACCACATTGCCTCATGTGTTTATTCTATTCCACTGTCTTGCAGGGCCGTAGCTCACAACACATTCACCCTCTGCTTTTGTGTCTTTTAGTGCGCCATACTGCGTCAGAGCTCACCACAAAGCCAGTAATGATGAGAGGCGCTCTGAAAGCTGTTTTAATTTCAAGCCCAAGGGTCTGTTAACAGGATGGATGTCCTTTACGTCCAGTCCAGCCCCCCCCCCACCCCCCTTTCTGGTTGCTTTGTCACTGTTGTCATGAGCTCTAGAGCCAGCCAGAGAGGAATCCAAGGAATCCTTTTTCGGCTGACCTGGCTCTCATGTAGAGCTGGAGAGTAACGGTGACATTGTCCCGGGTGGCAGAGCCGGCTCCTGTTTAATAGAGGATTTTAGCCCCTGAATCATGTATAAGAATAGGTCTGCGGCCCTCGTGGTGCATGAGAAAAACATTTGTATAAAGCAGTGACTGCATGCCCATCACCATTTAACTGAATTATTCCACTTAAATAAAAACTCTGCCAAGAGAGAGAGAGAGAGAGAGAACTATTGAGCTAGCTGGCATAGATGAATGGCACTTTTACAGTAGAGTGTAGAGCAGTGTGCTAAACTCACCAGCAGTGACAGGGTTAATCATACCCATATGGTGTACCAAGAGGTTTGGTCCAATGCTGCTGTGGGCCAACAGGAGAGGGAAGGCTGGGTGGGGGCAGAACAGAAGGGAGAGGACAGCAGGGCGCACACTCGCCCAACACCTGCACCTGGTCCCTTGATTCACACTCCAACAACTCCCTTTCAAGGATCAATGGACCAAGCTCTTGCTCACATCACGGTGATGGTTGCTGCCATCCAGGCTTAAACTTTTTTTTGGAAAGAGTGGAACAAGCATTCAGGGATCAGCTGTCTTTTCTTTTTTTTTTTGTAATGTTGAATGGAAGAAACGCTAACAGCGACTGATTAGGCAGCTTTTTTTCCCTGTCTTTCCCAAGGGGAATTTGCAAACCTATCGGATTGTTTTATGCCTGCGCAGCGCGGCTGAGAGGAGATTTTCCAGCCCAGCTCCGAGGCACAAAACGCGGGGAATGCAGCGGTAACATCCCGCAACTTTTTGGATCTGAGATCTCGTCGCGGGTAGGCTATCGAGAAAGTCAGCAAGCAAAAGGTAGGACATTTAACTTGTCTCTGGTTTAACTTTGAACTCATTTGCGGTTACTGTGTAGCGAATGGTAGATGGTCTGTGAAGTAGGCTACTCACATTTGTTCGGTTCCTATTTCTGGATGTTGAGTTCACAGGTAAGTGCGCACTCCTCCGTGGGAAAGAGAACTAGGTTATTAAAATCCTATAATTATAAAAAAAAAAAAATGTTTTAAAGGGAAACCATATGTTATCACAGCTGAACTCTGTACTGTCGTTCCTTCCCAACCAAAAACAACAGTAGAAATACTATCATTCATACAAATACTTCGAAGTACAATAAGGCCATCATAGAACATGGAGCCCCACTGGCACTTAATATGTTTATATCCTGATTAGTGATTTTTTTTAAAGATATTTTAAGGTATTTAATGGGAATAATACTTATCCTTATATTCATTTTCTATCATAATTTAAATGATAGTAGATGTAATATTATGGGTGGGTCATGTATTTTGATAATCATCCATTTTGCCCTGTTGCCAATCTATAAAAAAAGCCTATATGTATATTCAAATAGGGACTTAAAAAAATCGGTGGTGTCCATGTGGTCCTAGCTCATTTTATTATGATTAGTTGACTAATAAAATTTTTGGTGACAATGTTTATTTAATTTAATTCATTCATTTATATTGGTCCAAGTGATCCAGTTCTGTTTTAATGGGCCATCCTGTGAGTCTTCATGACATAAGAAATGTGTGTCCACATCATTTTGATTACACACCTCATGGTGCATAATATATTATTAACACTGAATATACTGTTTGGTAGGAAGAATAGAGATCAAGCTTCCCTGGTGAACAGATATATGGCAACTGTGCCAGGAAGCCTGGCTGCAAGGCGTTTCCACTGGTTTCTGCTTTTCATTTCTAAATGTTTGGCATGCCAGTCATTTCAGTTTCATCACACTATTTTTTCATGGGAACCTATTTTTTTTAATATAATGTGCCACACATTAATTGATGCCGTATTGTGAAACAAAATGTGTTTTGTGAAATGTCTCTAGTTTGTCAACTCTCCCTAAAAGCCCTCAATTCGAGGCTTGTACGTGTGCCACTGGGGGCCTTGGCTACATGGATGCCATGAGAAAAAGAAAAGCCTGTGGGATGGCTTATAGTTTGAGCAAAGCACACCTTCAGGGAGACAATTTAATGGATGTTGTGGACTCAGCTTTTAGTATTCATAATTTATAGGGGATCCTCTCCAGCAAAGTGCAGATGCATAATGAATGCTTGAGTTAAGGTTTAACAGTTAGGCTACGTTTCAACACCCCTAAACTGTCAGAAATTGTTTCAGCGAGGACTACCTGTTTCTTTGAACTGTCATGTATTTCACTCGTCAACTTCTGGAAAGTACGTCAGCGTGCTTCGTTGAAAGACTGAGACAAAGGCAGAGGGAATCACTGATGGGCATCAGAGTCTTGCTTTATTCACTTTTTCTAGGAAAAACGTGGATGAAATATGTCTTAAAGAAAATTAAACATATTTAAGAAAATGGACAAGATGAAGACAAGAAGACATCCATCTCCTTTTTGAGACTTTTTTTTTTCCAGGAGCCTGTGCTTGCAAATACTATTATACAGTCTTAACACATACATCATTACATTTACACTTTAAATAAATAATAGGGCTGTCAGATTTTCCAGAGCAGGTGTGAAGATTTGGACGTTGTTCTCTCCTGCCAAACTATACGTCTCGCCTTAGAAGGCTGCAGGCCAAACTTCTGATCATAGAGATCAGAGAGAGAGAGAGAGAGAGAGAGAGAGAGAGAGAGAGAGAGAGAGTCTCTTGCCTGCATGGGGCATGCTATAATAATAGTTCATTCCTCTTTCTTTTTTTGTCCAGATTTAGATCTCTGTGGGCTACCTGCATGACCGTTACCATGACAGCATCTGGAGCCCAACTCCTCCTGTTGGCCTTATGTGTTTACAGAGTCTCAGGCCTGCAGCAGTCTTCTCCGCGGGTTCGCCTCTCCTTCAAAGGTGAGCTCATACGGATTAACTAAAACTTCTTCTGGCGGCAGGGATTGTCTTAATAGTTTCTTTTACTTGTGTGGTTTCTCCCACTAAGTCACTCGAGCACACACAAACTCATGCGCACATCCCCACCGGCAGTTATGTTTCCTCTTTAATACATATGTAAAGAACGTATTTCCTGCCACATGTCAAACAGTGCAACACTGAAAACAAAAGGTGGATATTGCGTGTGGCTGGTTACTGGTAGTGCCCTGCGACAAAAGTTTCTCCCCACACCCTAAAACCCACGCAAACTGCAGTCTGACCTGTCATTTCTTCTTTGTTTTTGATGTCTGGTGTGATGACACGAGAGGGAAACACCCGAAATGTGATCACAGGAGCGAAATGATATTTTAGAGCTGTAATGTTTTGGCCTCGAGGTGTGAGTTCAACATGGGGGAGGATGGTGGTTTTAAAGCCTTTTTTGTGTTTGTTTTTTAAATAGGTGTTTGGGGTTTTCCTGTGTCGTTTCCTTGTCCTCCTTAACTCTAACAGCAGAGATTCATGTTACAAATACGTGGATGATGCCTTTGATCAAAACAAGGCTGGATGATTACAGTTATCTTTGCATCCCTATCATGTTGCGACTTCAAGTGCACACACACACACACACACACACACACACACACACACACACACACACACACACACACGTCATACCTCGAGTACCTGTAAGTAAGAATTAGAGCTTTGAATCCGATTTAGAGCATTCTTTAGTGCTTTTCATGTGGAGGGTGAGTCAAAAAAATGTTCTCGCAGCAGGTCAAGTCTAGGCAGCTTCAATGTGATTCAGTGAGAAACATTTATGATTTCGTACGATGTCGACGGGAGACATCTGATGCAGATCAGGCGTTAGCTAATCGCGAGATCGGTGCTTGATAACTGGGAGTTGGAGTCTACATGCACTGCTGTTTGTAATTCATCTGATTTTGTACGACTGAAAACAGCTGTCTACATGCCGTCCGTGGCTGTCTTATGTGGCGACGGTTCCATTTGAGGCTTGAGAGAGTGATTGCAGTGCATTTTTATATGACCTTTAACACTAATCCCCTTCAAGTAAACAGCTTATACACACACCAGTGTGTTTTTGTGTTTTGCAGCAGGGTGCACAAAGGACTAGTCTGACCAATTACACAAGTTTGGTCTTGAGCTTGATCACTCCGCCGTTGTAAGATACAAGGAATTCACATCTGTACAGAGCTCTCCATGGCAAATTCATGTACGGGGGCTTGTTTAGAGCCGCGGAGAGATGCTGAATTATTGGATTGTTGGGGAGATTTTGAAGATAAAGCAGCCACAGTCACAGAACTCAATCACCCCTCCCCCTAATACCAAACAAAAAGAAGAAAAGTTGGATTTACTCCCCAACTGTTTTCTGCCATTCCAAGGATTTATTGTTCATTGTGTGTGACACCGTGTCTCTTTGTTCCCCCGAGGCGCCTGTGGAGGAGGCTTCGGGGCTGCTGGAGGACATGTGACTCTTGGGAACGAATGAGCCGGCCTGAGTGACACTCTGGGGTCCAGGAGGCCTGCAGAGGATAGAGATCTCGTATTGTTTCCTCTGTCGCTGGGAAGTTGTTTCAGTCACAGGCACTTCAAAGGGACTGACCGAGTCTCGTTTGATAGAATTAGTCAGCACTGCTAGAGAGCAAAATGTGCAGTGTAATTGAAGCTGTGTTTTACAATCTCATGCCTTCTCAGTGCTGTCACCAGTTAGTTCATACTTGAGATTTGCCCTGGACTAAACGGCAGTGGTCATTAGTGCCTTAGTGACAATATGTTGTCAAGTTGTAACATGAGAGCTTACAGTGGCTTATAGTAGCTCCGTACTTGAATTGTGTGTCCTTCCCAGTGTTTCCCTATCAGTGTCAGAATGTTGTCAGGGGACAAGTGTTTGCTGAATGTTTACCAGATGATGGCAGTACATTGTTTGCTATTTTTGGAGAATGGAGACATGTATAGGGGTGTGGTGTTTCTACATTTAGCCTGTTCAGTGAATCCACTATGGTCCAGTGGAGCCAGGCCAAAGGGTTTTTTATCCTGTGTTTACCTCTCAGGAACAGAAGTGGACCCCCATCCCCACCTCCAAGACTCCATCTCGTGTACTCCGGAGATCCGATTGCTGCGTAGCTTAAATTAGTTTAGGCACCTTGACTGCATCCTGTTAACATTGACCTCGAAAAAAGGAAGATGGCAGGCGCTTTGATGTAAATAAAGATTGTGCTTCCTCCTGAATCCCTGTAAGCTGGCTTCTGAGGCTCTCTGTAACATTTGTCAATGCATAAGCCTGCTGTCTTTAACATGCCTCCGCTGTGTCCCAGTGTGTGCACATATGGTGGTGGTCAATATCTTACACATGCCACAGATGTGTGTGTGTGTGTGTGTGGTGTGTTGCTTTTTATGTGTTTAAAATGAATTGTTGGATGGAGGAAAGGGAGAGAAATTTCATTCAGAGGTAGAGAGTGCAGCATGAGGCCCGTTTGTCTCGCAGCAAATGAAAATTGTTCAATCAAAGCTTTCAGGAGAACAAAAAAAGGAGCAACATTTTCCACTGTGGCGTGTCTTAACAGGTTACGCTCTGCTGAACACAATCCTGATCTTAAGAATTAGCTCCGAGTTCCACTGACCGTGTTTCCTCAGGGACCTGCTTTTTCGCCTAACTCCACGGGGCATGTGGCGCCTTAAACTCAATCAGCCAGTCAGGACACATAAAATATTGAGATCTTAAAAGCGAATATGTTTCTTAAAATGCTCCAAGTTGAGTTATATTTAATCAGTGACACACATTTTCCAGAAAAGAAGTGAGAGGGGTGTTGCTCAGGGGACCGTAAGTTCATCCAAGTCGGTAATGAAACATGTTAAAGGCATAAAAGTAATAATGTGACTAGATTTTGAGAGGTAACCTTTGCTCCCCCTGCTGTTGGTTTTCCAAATGGTGAGGAGGTGTTTTTTTTTTTTAACAAAGCAACCCTTTTTCACACAGAACTGATGGACACGAGGGCAGCGCGGCCCTTCAGTTTCTCCTTCAACACCAGCGACTACCGCATCCTCCTGATGGATCAGGATCAGGGCCGTCTGTATCTGGGCAGCCGGGAGTACCTGGTGGCTCTGGACATGCACAATGTCAACAAGGAGCCACTCATAGTGCGTACAAACAGCTTCTCATTTTTCTTAAATCCAGTCTGCTACATGGTATGCGGCATTAAGTCTCTAAATGCACTGATCCTGTTTGCTGTTTTTCAATAACACAGATTCACTGGCCAGCATCTGCTAAGAGAAAGGGAGAATGTCAGATGACAGGAAAGGGAAGACAGGTGGGATCACGTATTTACATCCTGTTCTTTCAAAAATCTGAGACCATCAAGACGGGACAATGACGACGATGATGTTTGAAATTCCATATGTCTTCCTCCTCTTTGTCCAGGGTGAATGTGCCAACTTTGTGCGGTTGATAGAGCCGTGGAACCGCACCCACCTCTACACCTGTGGAACGGGGGCGTACCAGCCTATCTGCACATTCATCAACAGAGGCTGGAGGGCAGAGGTGAACACAAAGACATTTACAGTTCCCCAAGCGGGATTTACAGCGAAAATCCCTCAGCAGTAGGCCTGGAAAGCGTTGCCCTGCTAAATATTTCAGGACCACAAACTGGGACACTGATTTGTTTGTGATTTTCCCCGTGCTCCCATGTGACGTTTTAGCTGTCTATTTTTATGCATACTCTCCCTGTCTAATCTGCATCTGCAGGACTACCTGTTTAGGCTGGTCCCTGGGTATGCGGATTCAGGGAAGGGAAAGTGTTCCTATGATCCCAAACAGGAGAGCATTGCAGTTCTGATCAGTAAGACATGCTTCATTTATATATAAAAAACAACAACACATAATCGTATAATCGTATAATTTCCTTACGCTACTGAATAAAAAAAAATCTCACCTTTCTATTCTCTTATTGTTTCCCGTCTGCAGATGGTAACCTATATGCAGGGGTCCATATTGACTTCATGAGTACAGATGCTACTCTGTTCAGGACCATGGGAGGGAGAACAGCAATCAGGACGGAGCAGTATGACTCCAGATGGCTCAACGGTGAGTAAGTGTGGGTGTGAGGAGGTAAATTGTTGCTGATTACAGGTTATGGTTCCTCTCATTTTATTTGACAACCACTTGCCTCAATCCTCTCTCCGCTTATCTGTTTTTATCCTCCAGAGCCTGTGTTTGTTCAGATCCAGCAGATCCCTGACAGTGCAGAAAGGAACGACGACAAGCTTTACTTCTTTTTTCGTGAGAAGAGTCTAGACTCGAGCGGCGGGGCGAGCCCCAGCGTTTTAGCCAGGGTTGGAAGAGTGTGTCTGGTGAGCCAAACCACATGGTTACACACTGTAAGACAAACATCAGTAGAAAAAACGGATAATGTCCTGGCAGAAAATTACCAGTACCTTTTTTTCCGTTCCGTTTCTGGACATTTCTGTTAATTCTGTAGATTTACAGTATACCCTCTTTACCCTCTGTACCGTTACATTTCTGTTAATCCAAAACACCTGTGAAAAATCATTGCAGAAAATTCCTTCATATTCACACAGTATATTAGCCCGTATTTCTAAGGACTTTTTCAGTGTATATGTAGTGAAAGTATATACCTAATCTTTTTTTCCTGTCTAGAATGATGAAGGAGGCCAGAAGTCCCTGGTGAACCGCTGGACGACATTCCTGAAGGCCCGCCTTATCTGTTCAGTGATAGGAGAAGATGGAGTGGAGACACGTTTCGATGAACTACGTGAGGCCACGATAAAAAAAGGCACTACGTTCAGACTGAGGGCATTTCAATTGCAACTGCTTTTAATGTTGTGTTATTGATTTCGTATCTTCTTCCAGGGGATGTGTTCATTCAGCCCACACAGGATGAACGAAACCCCATGGTGTACGCTCTCTTCACTACAGCGGGGTGAGTTGTTTTCAGAGGCTTCTTTCGATGAATTCACACCTCACCCAATTTCATTGTACATGTTTTTTTTTTTTTCTCCTCCACACATTTTTGTGGTCGATTCATGCTTTAATTTCAGGGATAGGGTGCAGGCTGTGTCCTACCTCTCCCTCTTACCCTAATTGTCTGTTTTTGCTCAAGCTCTGTGTTCAAGGGCTCAGCCGTCTGCGTGTACTCAATGGCTGATATCCGCAATGTCTTCAATGGACCGTTTGCCCACAAACATGGCCATAACTACCAATGGACAGAGTACACTGGCAAGATTCCCTACCCACGGCCTGGAACAGTACGTTTCAGTCATGTTATCTCCAAAAGGACGCAGTCGAATAAACCACAGACACCTAAAATCTGCAACAAAAGTTACCAAATTATTCTTTCTTCCCATCCAGTGTCCAGGAGGAACCTTCACTCCTGGTATCCGTTCCTCCAAGAACTTTTCAGATGAGGCTGTGAATTTCATCCGAGCTCATCCCCTCATGATCCATCCAGTTTACCCAATCCACCGCCGCCCCCTGGTGGTGAGAACCGGCGTGGACTACCGATTCACTGCCATGGTGGTGGATCAGGTGGATGCTGTGGATGGACGCTACGAGGTGCTCTTCCTGGGGACAGGTAAGACAGCTGCAGGGCTGATGGCACTTTAAAATGAAGCCAACGATAGCTCCAGGAGTTGGTTAAAACCACTTTCTCTGGCTGACTTTCAAAAGCGTTGAATAAACAGTTGATGGCCGCATACACATCATGCTAAAAGGCTTAGGCTTTAGCTACGTGTTGAAGTAAAAGGTTAGCCTCCTCAGCCGTTGATGATCCATTTAGAGGACATGGAAATAAAGGAACTGCATTCTTGTATTGCAGTGTAGAGCTAATTAGTCAGAGTATTAGTAATTATTGCTATTTGTTAACATAACCCTGTTTGGAGGATTACTGGAGGATTAGTTTGGCAAGAAAATGTCGGTTGTAAATTGAATTTCTCTCACTTCTAGATCGAGGCACTGTCCAAAAGGTCATCGTTTTGCCGAAGGACCCGACCAGCATGGAGGAACTGACACTAGAGGAAGTGGAGGTTTTCAGGGTATGTCTAAACATGTGCTTCTGAAAAGTCAAAAATGCTCTAATCTAAAGGATCAAGAGGTTGTACTGATTTATCTTTTTGTTATTTATTACTTACAGTCCAGAGCTTCAGTCAAAACAATGAAGATATCCTCTAAAAGAGTAAGCAATTTCTTCTTATGGACAAATCTGACACATCTGTTATTCACATTTCAGTGCGAGAGTGAAATGTATTTTTCTTGTGTCACCACAGCAACAGCTGTACGTGTCATCAGACGCAGGGCTGACCCAGGTGTCGCTGCACCGCTGTGGCGTGTACGGCAGGGCCTGCTCTGACTGCTGTCTGGCTCGAGACCCCTACTGTGCCTGGGATGGAGAGAGCTGCTCTGCCTTCACCCCGTCCACCAAGAGGTCAGGGCCGTCTCATATCTCTACATGCTCTATTTCTATTCATGTTTTTGTGATTAACAATTTAATTTTTTTTTAACAACATACAAAACATACAATTTGCACAAAAATCAAGAAAAGATAAAACAGTAACTACAATATTCAGTAATAAATAAACAATATCCATTCATTAAAATAGTAACAAAATAGACAATAAACCATAAACATACACTACTGGTCAAAAGTTTGGGGTTACTTAGAAATTTCCATTCCACTCCATTATAGACAGAATACCAGCTGAGATCAGTTGCTTTGTTTTTTTTAATCAGGGCAGCAGTTTTCAGATTACATTATTTGCTTACATAATTGCAAAAGGGTCCTCGACTGTTGTAGACAGAAGTGGCTGAAGAAACGCTTGAAATCCATGCTTTTTGGTCTAAACGTCATACCCAAATTAAAAGAGGTACAGCTCCCATATACTTTGACACTCTGGGGTGTGCCTTATATCATTGGAAAGGTGATTGATGTGGGTTTGTTTGTGTATTTGAGAAGTGTTGTATTTTGTAGTTTTTGGGCTTTTTTCTTTGCACTTTTCAAATGGAAATAAAAAAACACACAGACATATCTGTAGAAAAAAAAAATCACATAAAATCCATTTTTGAGTCTTTTGGCTTCTGGATTTTTGTCTGTAGTAAGCTGAGACATGTGGCTAATGCCATGGGTTGTCTGTCACCTGTCAGATGTGTTTACAGCAGTGTATTCTAATAATTTTACAGATGTATGACTTGGACGGAAATAAAAAACCTCCATTCTAGCCTCTGTAACTCTGTCAGTAAGGCCTAGAATCACCCTGACACTTGAAACAAAAACTTGAGAGTGTTTCTTTTCCAATGACACCAGGCACACCCCAGAGTGTCAAAGTATATGGGAGCTGTACCACTTTTAATTTGGGTATGACGTTTAGACCAAAAATAGTGGAATTTCAAGCGTTTCTTCAGCCACTTCTTTCTACAACAGTCGAGAACCCTTTTGCAATTATGTAAGCACATAATGTAATCTGAAAACTGCTGCCCTGATTACAAAAACAATGCAACTGATCTCAGCTGGTATTCTGTCTGGAATGGAGTGGAATAGAAATTTCTAAGTGACCCCAAACTTTTGACCGGTAGTGTATGTAGAAATGACAACACCCTAAACCCATCATACACGTCTCTCCCCAGCATAAAGCTTCTTAGGAGCACTCCAGGAAGCTCAGGTACTTCCCCATTTTCTAGTTTAGACATCCAATCTGGCAATAGGGCTGGGCGATAGGGAGAGAATCAGATATCACGATATTCTTGAACAAATACCTCGATAGCAATATTGCGGCGATATTCTAGGCTTGACAATTGGTGCTTTAACAAAATATCATCACACTTAGATTTTAGATAAATAATCATCAGTAATGTGGACAATATGTCTAAGTGAGGAAAAGGCAAATAATAGAACGGCTAGAACAGTCTGGTAAGTTCAGAAAAGTACATCACTTTACTGTGACGCAGCCTTTAAAACCAGGAAAAGACAACACTTGCATTTAGTCTCATATCACGATATCGATATAATATCGATATATTGCCCAGCCCTATCTGGCAAACCGTTTTTCAAAACGCCGCCACCCTAGCCATGTCACAAGCCCACTCCTGGATTGACACACCCCTTCATTCTTCTGTCCTCTTAAAATAATCTGTCTGGCTATCATCAAACTAGTCTGGACCCAGCTTCTTATGTGCTTATCCACGATGGACCCATCTCCCAGAACAAATAGTCTTGGGCTGAATATTATCATGTATCCCGGTTCAACATCCCTGGACCTTATCACAGGACCATATGACATGAAGTTAAATGCTTGATTTCTAAATAATAAAGTGATGTGTGTGTGTCAACTTAACTCTGATCTTTGTCTCAGGAGGAGCAGAAGACAGGATGTTAAACATGGTGACCCACTGAGGCAGTGCAGGGGCTTCAATGCCAAAGGTGTGGCAACTTTTTCTGTGTGTTTAAAGATCATGCACACTTTACATTTTGTTCGTTTGTTTGTTTTGAGCAGTTGCCACCGTTTCTTCTCTGTCTGTCTGTGCAGTGGAGAAACGTCTGAGAGAAACCGTGCAGTTCGGGGTGGAGGGCAGCAGTACCTTCTTGGAGTGTCAGCCTCGCTCTCCTCAGGCCACCGTCAAGTGGCTTTTCCAGCGGGAAGGAAAGAGGAAAGTGGTGAGGAAGAACAGTTACATTTTTTTGGAAATGTTTGGGAAATATGACTATTGCTTTCTTGCAGAAGGTTAGATGAGAATATCGATATCACTCTTGCCTGTCCAGCAAATATGAATATAAAATCGTCAGATATCCCCTGTAAAACCCCAACATATTGTTATTACACTTTGGTTTTTGGTATGGATTAAACAAACGAGACGTACCATGATAATAATTGAGATTTAGAGGCGCTGGGAGGTGGATTTGTTTCCTTCTGACAGAACCAGGCTAGCTGTGTCCCCATGATTCTTATTATGATGCCTCAGCATCATAATTAGAATCATGGGGACACTAACTAGCTACTGGCTTTAGCTTTACATTTACAGGACAGATATGAGAGTTTTCAGCTTTCTCATTTAATTATCAGCAAGATAGCGTATAACGTATTTCCCAAAAAAAACATTGTTTTATATGAGCATCAACCACTTGCCCAAATCTGTATACAAATTCAAATTTGTTGTTCCCTCTCTTAGACTCCTGCTGTTTCATTCCCTTTTCTGCAGCTCAACCGTGTGGGAGGGATTCTGAAGACCAATCATGGTATCCTCCTGAAGTCTCTCAACCAATCAGACGCGGGGCTCTACCACTGCCTCGCCACTGAGAACAACTTTAAGCACACAGTGGCCCGCGTGGCGCTGCGCATCCTGGATCGAGACATCGTTTTAGCGCTCACAGCTCAAGATGAGGATGAAGAGCCCAAAACCCGCCAAGCTGGACCTTACACGCAGTCATCTCTCGTCTCCACACCCTTCCCACCTGAGATTAGACTGATTAACCAGTACTGCCAGTCCTACTGGGAACAACTCAGTCCCAAACAGCAACAGCAGCAGCGCAAGCGCACCAGCCGCAGGCACACAGAGGGCCAGGACCAAGGCCTCGGCTAGAGGACAGGACAGACACTGTCCAACACTGGCCTGCGTGGACTTTTAGGGTGGACTTTTATGTTTTGACATGCATCTTTGTGCGTCGCCTCCATTCATTAGGCAGGTGATGCTGTCATGCTGTTGTTAAAGTACTATATTTGTGGTTTTGCAAGTGTCAGTCTCGAGAATACAAATTGTGTGTATTTCACATTATCTGTCACCACTTCCCAAAGAATACCGTACAGTTTAAATCAACTTGTTCAAGACTGATCACCTATCGTAGGGGTTCGTTGGTATGTTCAGGTGCTTGTGGGAAACCCCAGCATCGGTGACTTGAGAATCACTCTGGAAGGTAAACATTTATAGTGCAAGAAACTAGAAAAAGAAAAAAAGATGTAATTTTTCACAATATCCATGTTTGCTTATTATGCATCTTTTGGATTTCATTTTCCAACAACACAACTAGTGAGAGCACAGATTTTCGGCTGCGGATTTATTTATCATCATACTGTATATTTAACACAAGTTTGTCGTTGATTAGGAAACTGGTAAGCTGATGTATATGCAGCGTGTAGTTAACAGGCTTCAACATGCAGAACCACAGGTATGTTACCGTCAAGTATCTTGAGACAGAAATGTAATATATTGATTGTGAATATAATATATATGGTCATTGGATTACTCTTGTAT
Organism: Perca fluviatilis; assembly: GCF_010015445.1. Taxonomy (NCBI): domain Eukaryota; kingdom Metazoa; phylum Chordata; class Actinopteri; order Perciformes; family Percidae; genus Perca; species Perca fluviatilis. Next base: position 12,721,467 of record NC_053116.1, read on the forward strand.
GAAAATAATATGATGATATAAATGCATATGTTGCATGCATCATATGTTGTTTGTTGCAAGTTGTACATTTTACTCGGTGTGTAATGATGTTTGTACGGTGTAATGTTTTCTGTTAAGCTAATTCCATTGGATGTTGTCATATAATGACTCCCTTACTGTCCTGTGCTCTAGTGACCTACAGTATGTGAGTGTTGAAGATATGCATAGCATACAGTGTTCTTCCAGTTATGCACTTTGTCGGTGGCGGTATTCGAGGGAATTTGGTATCTTTGCACAGATGTATGAGAAAATATAACAGGAACATAATCTTTTTTTTAAATGTACAGTATGTTATTATAAAAATGGGAATGGAACTGGCCCAGATTTAGTATTGATAGTTGGTGTTTTGTTGTATGCTGTATTTACAGATTTTTAGGTGTAAGGAACCCGATTTGTTTTCCAGTCAGAGCCATTCTGAGTGACACAGTGCCATGTGCTGCCATGCTGATGAATCCTACACTGGAAATGTTCAAGCATATAATATATAAACATTTCAGAATTCTCTTTTCCCTTCCTTTATATTTAGATATTCAGTTAATCACCTCAAGTCATATTCCAGTTTTATTATCAATTATTGAACCTGAAATCAAACATGTACCAGTATTGCAATTCAGAGGTTTATAACCAAAAATCACAGTTGAACTAAATCCACGCAAACGAGAACTTCTGTCATCAGTCATCCCATTCGTCGTCATCGTCGTCTTCATCTCCACCCTCATCTTCACTTTCATCTGAGAGAGAGGACAGATAGAAAGATACATTATGAGGCCTTTTTTGGTGCAACTCTTCTGTTATGTAGGGTGTAATGAATGTTCTAATATTTACCAGAGGAATGGATGGCTTTACTCCTCTTCTGCATGACCATCATGAGGGCACCAACGATGCCCTCGCCTGAATCTGATGGTGTGGGTGGAGCTGCATCAGGACTGTCTATCACCTAAAAACACACCAGGACAAGAGGGCAGCGTTTGAACATGAAGATCTGCTACAAATGTCCAAAACTTAATTGGACTTATCACGCGTTACGGCATGTCAGTCCAGACTTGTGTACTTATATAGCATGTATTAAATGTTTTTTGGAGAAAAAGGAAGTTTGCTTTACATTTCTGAGCTTCTTCCCCAGTCGGATCTGATCCAGCAGAGCTCCTCTGCTTTCTCCCGCTCCTTCAGATGAAGGGACAGGAGGTGGGGGTTGGCCACCAGAAACACGAGAAGGAGCTGGGAAATTTGAAGACATGGTTTGGGAAGGTGGAGGGGGCGGAGGAGGGGGAGGTGGAGGGCCTCCTCCTGCTCTGCTGGGTGTAGATGGGACCGGAGGCGGGAAACCCGCGGAGCGCTGTGGGCCGGACGGCGGCAGGGGAGGAGGCAGGTTGTGGGAGGAGATAGAGGGTGAGACGGGAGAGGGCTTTGAGGACGGCGCTGAGGGGAAGTGAGAAGGTGCAGAGTGCGCTGGGGGCGGCGGCGGGGGAGGACCACCTCTGCTTGTCGGCGGAGGTGGGGGTGGCAAGCCTCCGCGTGTAGGAGGCGATTGCGGGGGCGGGATTCCTCGCGGGGACTGGCCTGGGATTGGAGGCAGTGGGCCAGAGCGGCCTCTCGGAGGTGGAGGGGCTGGAGCAGAGGGACTGGAGCCTGGCACTGGGGGCAGAGGCCCTTGTCTGCCAGGTGGAGGGGGTGGAGGTCCACCAGCTAGGATGCAATGGAAGAAAATAAGCATAATGTGAAAATCATACTGATGTTAATGCTGCATGCTGTTTTTATTCTTGTTTTTTCTTTCTTATCTTAAAGGAAAACGCCACCGTTTGTTGAAATAGGGCTTATCACAGTCTACCCTGGCTGTAGATAGGTGGGCCAACGCATTTTTTGTCTCAGTGTAAGTAATTAGGTTTTTTTGTCTTTTGTTGGCTCACTTTTACTCACAGCATGCTAACCGGCAACATAGGATTCCATTCACTATGCTAAGCTAACTAGCGGCGGTGCTGCCAGTGTTGCACCGGACTAAAACAATGCATGCACAAAAAAATGCGTTGGCCCAGGGACGGACTGACAATCTGTGCGTTCTGGAAAAATCCAGAGATCGGCACAAAAAAAAAAAAAGTCTATTAAAGCGATGTTAACAACCAACAGCAGGGGGCGGAAATACAATCACTTATATGCTACGTGTAAAAATAAATCTGAAGAAGAGGAGTCGGCCTTCATCATTAGACGTGAGTTAATTTCACATCAGCAGTACTGGTAAGTGCCAGGAGCAGGAAACATTATAGGCTGCCTTTATCCCTATCTTAGCGAATTACATAGTCAGCTCAACATGAGTGTGCATCATGATTATGAAAATGATCGTGCCATTTAGTGCTGTCAAACTTAACGTAGGCTATTTAATAATTTCGGTTAGGTTAATTTGAAACATTAAAACGCGTTAGAAATGAATTGCGGGTTGACTGCGATTTCACTTAATTGTATATGAGAGGTTGTAGTGAGCTCACTTTTACTGTTAGGATGAAGACTATGGTATTAAATTAAACGGGAAAACATCAGGAATGCATTGGTACCACTCTAAACGTGCTAACAAACAGAGAAGGGGGCTAAATAATTCACCAAATTTAACCAAAAGTTTTACCAAAAAATCCTAGCTTGCACTTTCTGTGAGTGCAGTTTTTCCTTGTCTTTCATATTTCTGTTTACTATTGTGGAACTGACAAAGACCTGGTGGTTGTTTGTGAAAGCTTCACAGACAACACTGATAGGACCTAGTCATTTTCATCATTTCACAGCCTTATTATGAATCAAAAGTGTAATATGACATTGAGAAAATATTAAATAGGTTATTCAATTCAACAAAGCAACACATGTTATATACATTTATATTTGAATAGTTATAGTATATAGTAACTAACAGTCTCAGTGTAGTTTTGGTATAGGTCTACAATATAATCCCAATGTTCAGGTACAGCAAGTAGCTTACTTTATCTCTGAAAGTGTTGTCAGTAATACTCTGTACTGTTTTATAATTACAAGTTTGTGTAATTTGGGGTTTCTGTAGCCAGTGACATTTCATTATTTATATTTTAATTTCAATGCATATGTAATGGCATTGTACATTTTTAGTTTTTCCCTTGTCTGATAGGCTACAGTGGCATAGTATCAGGACATCCTGGCTAGTGTCTGTCGGGCGAATGGCCGGATGATGGGCCTATTTGGGAGAAAGTCCAGGTCTGTTTTTTAGCCCCAGTGCGTCCCTGCGTTGGCCCACCTATCTACAGCTAGGGAGACCGTGTTAAGCTCTATTTCAACAAACGGTGGCGTATCCCTTTAATAGCTAGATTAAGTAAATTGGAATATATCTTTTTTTAATTATTGGTCTGCTTGACTTTTTATTTAGTTATGGTAAAGACTGGGGGTAGGATCTGACTGGACTGGGGGGTAGGATCTGGGGTAGGTAGAAGCCTAGGGCTTCTACCTACCCCTTTTCGAACGGGTCTAGTGTTATATTGAAATTTTTTATTTTTTTTTGTTATTCGATTATTTTATATAGCCTATACATATTTTTTTCTTCTTCTTTTAATCGTTCCAAATAAAGATTTCATTCATTCATGTATAACAATTCAGTCTGCTTTAGGAAATCACATTAGCCAGTGGGGAGCAGTGAGATTAATAACTATCAAGCGCGAGGCTAACCTCTGTGCACCTCCCTTTTGACTGCCTCCATGCCTCCGGACTGCTCGATGACATTATAGATGAGCTGGGAGGTCTTTTCATCCTTCAGCTCATCTTCACTGATCCCAGCTTGGGAGAGCAGGTTCCACAGATCAGGGTCCAGGTTGTTGAGATCGAAGCCCACATGACCAACATGCCTGACAGGAAGGAAACAAAAGGAGACAGAAGTTTTACACATATTGTAAAACCACATCCTCTCCAGATACTAACCAAACTGACATTGAGTCAACACTCAACACTCACTTAAATCCACTGGGTGCCCCTATGTCTGCTTTGGAGAGTTTAGGGCCCTTTTTCCCTTTCTTCTTGTCCTTCTTTCCTTTGCCGACCAGAAGGGAGGAAGCAGCCGGTGAAGGGACAGAGCGGTAGCGTGAAGCATGGATATCTGGGTTTTGGATGTCCACTGTGGCAATGTGAAGAGAACCAGGGCTGCCAGGTGAAGCTTTTGGTTGGGATACAGAGGACATGCAGGATAGTATGTCATTATTATTTCATTTCATGCATCATTGGTGGTAGTAAAAGTTACACTAGAGACATGTTGTGCACCTTTTTCATGTGGGACTGGAGGCAGGGAACCTCTGTCTACAGCGACAGGAAACAGGAAATACATATGTTTACTCTTATCGTTTGCCTAATGTAAAAGTGCAATTTTGCAGTCATGAAGTTTAATTGCTATCTTACCACTCGGCGGCGGGGGGCGCTGTTTCCTATCTGTCAATAACAAGCAAGCGAGAGAAACCATTTTGCGACACGTTACCACACCGTAATCATAATACAATATGTATTCAGCTGAAACAATCTTAAAAACAATTACCTATTGTTGAAACATAAATATAAGTGATTGTCATTTACCATGTAGGCCTGTCGATCCATCAGCCTTCTCTATATCTTTCAAAGAATACTCTGAGAAAATGTCTAGGCTACTACAATTTCTGTTTATCAACTTCTTGATAAGGACTCGTATAAAATATGTACGACTTTGGCAAAAAAAAAAAAAAAAATTCAAAAGTAATTTAACATTAGCCTAATAATCCATTTATATATTGCAAACAAAATAATAGTCCAATACCATAAAACGTATTGTAGTTGTGACAATGGCTATGAATGATTGTATTCATTTGATGCTAAAAATAAATAAATACCCGGGCGTCACTGACCTGTACGGTTGTTTCTCTGGTTGATTTTTTCCTCGACAGCATATTGGAAGGCTTCTGCTTCCTGTTGCTCTGCAAAGTTCAGTCCGACTTGGCAGTCCTGCGTCGAATAAAGGAACGGACAAGGAATCACAATGTGACAACAATATGATGTGTGTGACCTACTTCTAGTTTAAACGGGAAATATTGCAGTGCATCACATCATGACTCCACACGTAGCAACTTGTCGGAAGTGGTCAAATGAGGCCGTGCTTACATCCGCAGCAAAGGTATGGAAGTAGGGCTGAGGCGAGGAGTAAACTATCTGGTTGTAGAGCTCCTGCTCCCAAACCTGCCTCCCTGTCTGTGGAAAAACACACGGTAAATATTTCAGTCTTTCAATAACACTTATGTAAAGATGTCACTAATCTTGTGCCATAGTTCCAGACGCACATTAGCTTCTAAGGTCATCAGCAGGGTTCAAAATGAGCACTACATGCTAGCCAAATGCTGGTAAAATATGCAATGGCTCTTAGATTTGTTTCACTCACCAGCCACAAAAAAAAAAACATGGTAATCTAATGAGTGGCTGGTGAAATTTGAGCATTCACTAGTCATTTGGCTGGTCATCAGTGTAAAAAAAAAAAAAAGAGGGCCTGAATATTCTTATCAGAGGTGGAAGAACTTAGCCTAAGTAGGCTACTAGCCTATTACTGTGATGAACTTTATTAGTACAACTAAAATTACCGGTATACAAATCTACTCAAGTAAAAAGTAGCTAATTTAATTTAAAATGTACTAAAAGTTACTTAGTTACTTTTTAACCGGGGGGGGGTATATTTATACTTAATTAATTATACTTATTTAATTAAATTGCAGTCTTTTGCGATTTGATAAGGGCACAAAGCCACTTTTTGACTTCTGTTTGTTAAAAGATACTTTGCCAGTAACCGATGTGACTTAAAATGTAGCAAAGTACAATAATTTAAACAAAACACACTTAAGGAAAAGTGAAATTACAGATTTAAAAAACTACTTTTACTACAGTAACGTGAGTAATTGTAATTGGTTACTTTCCACCTCTGATTCTTATGCATGCAGCTGTAATTAGACTCTTGGCTCCTAGCCTAATGGCAGCATTGTCCTGACAGGTTACCTTCAAATCAAACATGCGTATGAAGTAGGAGCGCTGAGGGTTGTCCTTGATGAAGCACACCACTCCAGTGTGCTGCAAGCTCCACATGGAAGGGCTGTGAGGCAGAGCCATAAACAGCTGTGCTACCGCAGTGGCCATGGACTGAATGCACACACACACACACACACACACACACACACACACACACACACACACACACACAGAGACAAGAAAACATGGAAAACAGTTTAGCACCGATAGGACATCTGAGGGCATTTTATTGCAGTCAACATGCAAATTGGCAGTTCTGTGGTGAGGATTCACTTCCTTGTCTGCTTTCATTTGTTGAGATAACAAAGGACACACGAGAACCTTTGTCCCTGAGGCTGTTCAGCCGCTCAGCTCCCAGCCATCCGTCCCTCTCCCGCGGCTTACACCGCTAACCCCCTACTAGTCAGAAACAAAGCAACTTCTGCTCTTTACTGTCAAACTAAACACACAAAACAAGTCTAATTCTGACACGAGGGGAGGAAATGGTTCAGCCACCGTTTCCTGTTACAGCTACCTTCTTTTTTTTGATGACCTAATGTCAGCAATTCATACTGCATTGGCATGAACGCACAGTACATTCCTTCCAAGAAAATACATGTCAAAATAAAGTCTGGAATTCAAATGTACCTTAATATAGAAAAGTAAGTAAATAAACTAAGAAAAAGCAGCTCACGAGTCATACTACAACATTGTTAGTAAATTGAGTACTTAAAGGTATTAGCTAAGCATTCAACAATCGACTGTGCTCGTTCAAATTCAGGATATGATGTTTAACCACCACAGGCAAGAGACAGAAGTCATCAGGGCTGAGACGATTTACATTATTCTGTAGCAACCAGAATAACCTGTATTCACCTTCTCTTTTCACTTCTACAACAACCTCCTCTTTAGAAGGGATACATGTTAGGATAAATACAGCAGGTTATCATCCCCCACAGTGGGCAATCCCCCCCCCGGTCAGCTCAGAACTTACAATACACCTTCTGCCCAGCAGCTCCTCCAACTTCTCAGTCTCCTGTGGGCTCAGCAGAGAGCTCAAAGCGCTCTCCGTTTTAGTTTTAGATCCACGGCTCATGGTCCTCGTAATAAATCTCCCAGTTTATCTTAAACTCATGTGTACAGCACTTGTTGAAATGCGTCCTCTCTACGCTGTCAGAATGCTAAGCTCTCCATTCAAGGAAGTTTCTCTTCTCTGTTCTGCGCACACATCAACTGAAAGCAGGAAACGGACAACTGCACTTCTCTAACCCCCACTTTTCTTCTTTCTCTCAGACGCAGAGCACACTTGAATGTGTAACTTCCATTTTCAGAGGGAGGGAGTGCACTGTTGTTCTTCTCCTGCTGTGAGTATGCTCACTTTGCAGCCACACACATTGTGCACCTAACTTTTTTTTTTACTTGGATTAAAAAGCAACTTGAAACTTTGGTACAAATTTAAAGACATATTTTATTGACAGATAAAGACATTCAAATTAATTTAAAACATGTACAGGATGAATAACAAAGTCAAAACGTTTTTTTTAGTCAAATTTTAAGACAAAAAAAACAAAACACTCCATTTTAACTTAAACCCCTTAGGTCATTATTCAACCATTAGGAACAGTTTCTATGACTGCTACAACAGACACAGAATGTTAACACTTTTAATTGGCCTTTGCTGAACATATAAAAAAAGTGTGTTACAACCTATTTCAATGTGACACAATATATTCTTTGGTTTGCAATAAGGGCTTTTTTAGGAATTCATAAAAACTTGTACAAACCACCTCTCTGTGGCCATCGATTCACTCGTGATTGTCTGTAACTTTCTGTTTGACCTTCTTGGACAGCAGCCGAACACCACAAATTGCACCGTATCGGTTGGATTATTTATTAAAGATCTCCTCAGGCTCAGCTTTGAAGACGATCCCCTCACAACAGTAATGTTAAGTGTCAAAATAGATTAACAAAAAAATATCACATTAAAAACATTAATAAAACTTCATGTAAAAGTCATCAAACTTGTACTTTGGTAGATTGGAATGGTTAGTGTGAAACTGCAGACTAATCCTCTCTGGTCATATTAAGCTGAAGTTCGGGGAAATTTGGACAATACAGCACCAGTAGATTTTACAGTCCTAAATGTATTATCAAACAGCAACTGATGGAGGAACAAACTGAAATGTTTTTTGTACGCAAACCGCCTTCCGATACAAATTTCTGTCCTATGAGATTTGAGACAGTAAGGAAGTGGACTGGAAGGATTTTGGCAGTGACTGAGCTATTCCATGGAACTGTACACATCCATACTCTAAAATGGGATTTCCATTTGAGTCATGCTGTTCCCATTAAACCTTTTGCTGTCTTTTGCATTTCTACACATGCCTCCAAACAACATCCTTACTGTGAGGCGTGACATAGAGATTTTATTCAGTCAGAAAACAAATGTATTTGTATTTTCATGCATCTCCTTCAGTACAGGGCCTTTTGTCTGCCCCATCATGTCAAAACACTTATTTTTTCGTTGTAGGCGAAGGTTCTTCACTTATCTTTCGTCTTGTGCAGCCAACCTTTCCTGGTAGGCTTTAGATGAATACTCTGCAGATTATGGGGTAATTTAATGACAGGGAGAACTTTGGTTGGCCTTCTGTTGGTAGTATCTCTGTTCAGTCACGACTGCTAGTGCCCGCCTCCACTTCGAGACTCGCCAGTCACCCAGTCAATAATGATAAACGACAAACTCATGATCATGAAGATGAATCCCAGTGCAGCAAAGCATGCAGCCTACAGGAGTGGAAGGAAATAAAAGGAGAACTGTATCAACAATACCATAGACATTTAAATGACCCAAGTTAAATTCAAAGTGTCCTTGATAGCTGGAGGAACTGAGTTGTACCTGAATCTTGGGTCTGGACAGAAAAGGCTCCTGGTCTTCAGGAACAATACGGACGTAGAAGGTTCCAGGTAGGATGAAGATAAGGCTGGGGGCAGATGTGGCTCCTGAAGATGGAGAAGAACAGAAAGAGGAAGTGAGTTCATGTAATGTTGTACACCGTAAGTGATTACACAGTTTACAGATGATATAGTTCTTCCTGTGCAAACATACCGATGAGGCCAAAGATGTCGCGGATGGAGGGCACGAAGATAACCAGGAGGTTGACCACAAAAATTAGACAAAATGCAATGGCGATGTGTACCAACCAGTTGAAAGGCTTGGCAGGGAACAAGATCTGGAGCAAGGCCCTGCGGATCTACAGAGGTAAGGAAGGAAGGAACAAAGGAAAGAGTGAGAAATGTTGGTCTATGGTCTTGTTTTATCACCACAGGTAACATTAGTGTTATAGAAATGCTGTTGTGAAAAGCTATATTTAAGATAAGCTCCTGTAGGCGTCAATTCCATCCCAACTAGCTGACATTTTAGGTATTTTTCGTCATATTTGCGAAATATGCTCATTTGCTCTCTTGTTGAGGGTCACTCTCATATCCATCAGTTCAATATGAACCTGCAGCCAGCAGCTGGTTAGCTTAGCACAGGGATTGGCTAGCCTGGTTCTGTTCAAAGCCTACCAGTGCCTCTTAAACTCACCACAGGCAACCAGTGGACTCTCCCAAGTAAATAACCCCCTTATAAAACCACAACTCGATGCTTGAAATTTATTTTATTGTAGAAATTAAAACAAATGAGATCGTGAGAGACAACATATAAGTTAGTGGGCTTAGAGGAGTTTTTGTACAGAGCCAGGCTAGCTGTTTCCCCCTGCGTTATGCTAAACTAAGCTAACTGCTTCATATTGAATGAACAGACATAGGAGTGGTTTCAATCTCGTCTTAACTCTCTGTACGAAAGTGAAAAAGCTAATGTCCTAAAATGTCAAACTATTTCTTGAATCTAACGGTTAAAGGTTTACGACTACAGCGTGTGTTTTCTGCTTAATAATTCCTTGTAATGTGGATGTTTTCAACCCATTTAAGAGGGAATGTTTAAAAAAAAAAGAACAAGCTCCATACAGTCAACACATATTAAAACATAAACTGCTGGTTTCAGAAGTTACACCCATGACAGGCACAGCACTGAAACAGTAAGACAGTTTCAGTGGCTTGATATATACAACTTGTCTTATTCCATGATAATACATGCATCCTTTGGCAGCATCATTTATTTGGTGTAGAGACTACATCGGCAGTATTGAGAGACTTATGATGTGCAGTTTGTAGGTTCAAGATCTGCTTAACAACATTGTTAGGAAGGATTAAGGGAAGGAAAAAGTCAAATGTTATAAATTAGTCTCTGGCCTATTGACCAATTAATCAATTAAAATCAATTAAAATCAATTCTGGGCCCACTACTCTTAAGTCTCTACCACTAGGAGTCATCATTTATAATGTTGATTTTAATTGTTTCACAGATGATATCTTCCACAATGGGGTACGCATTGAATTTTACACATATACATATGTTTATCTCTTTAAAAAATGTGTTTACTTTTTTTTTATTTTATCTTTTAGACCTTTTCTTTAGAGAAAATATTTACATTTGAGAGGCTGGAACCATTTTTCTTGAACTGATGTATGAATTAACCGATGAGCAAAGTAGCAGATACATTTTAACAAATCAATTATTCAACTAATTGTTTTAGCTCTATATTCTTATAATCTCCCCTTTTGTGACAGTTTTATTTATGGTATTTGAATCCACTTTTATCATGCAAAGTGATGAATTTTAATGTGTTGAAAGTGTCAGAAAATCAAAACAAATAGTTGTTGATAGATGTTTTACCGGGAAAAGAACCACGGGAACGGTGAGAGTGACGGCCACCAGCACAGCTAGACGCACACAGAGAACCAGGACATCCAGGGTGTCCACTTGACTGTAGGTATGTAACAGCTCTGACTCCACAGCACCTATACACAGAGAAACCATTTACATATCTCACATGGTCTATTCCCTCATTCACAACACTGGTAAATGCTATGGGTACAAGTGGCTCATTCATTTGAATTTTTTTCCATTCACAACTTAAGAAAAGGGTGACTTTTGAATCTCAGGAGTAAAGAGTATCTTACCATAAAAAGTGAGGTAACCGAAAAGAGCCGTTAGCAGGTACATGACAAACATGGCAAGGATGGAGATGTTGGCAACGGCCTGCATACGTTTCTTGGTGGCACTGGGGTAAAGCCAAGCAGAAAAATTACGTTAATTTTACCAAACCTTTTTAGCACAGCTCTCTCTGTGCCTATTAAGAAACCCACATTTGGATTTTGTGAAATGGATAACGATATTCAGACTTACTCTCGTAGCTCAGTATAGATTGGTAGCACTTCTGGGTGGCAGACGAAAGCGAAGGCCAGAATTGGGATGGTGTACGCTGTCTACAAGTCAAACATGCCAAAGGTCAGTGAGTAACTCACAAAACATGGCTTGAGGAACACAATCTAATGCTTGTTTTATACCAGACACCACTGTTGACATAACACACTCATGTAGAATATGTCAATCTGCCGTGTTGAACAAAAAATAAATATACAGCAGATGATTCAGGGAACTAGACAGGCAATGTGAAAATGTTTTACCTGTGAGTTCGTGGTAAATAGTTTGGCCTCACAGAAGTCATCTGTCCCATTAGTGGCAGTGTGGTAATGGGCATTAGGAGTCATGTTATGATTTTCATTATCCAGTGGACATGGGATGTTGAATTTCTTGTAGATAACCTGGAGAGACACACCCATTGGTTAATCAAAGATAAATATTTAACGGAGGAACAGCTGGTGTAATTGACTGTATATCTTTGTTGGCTCAACAGTTGAGACTCACCGAAATCAGAAAAAACACCATGCAGGAGAGGGAGAACCCGCTTGTATAGCCCAAGTAACCTGTGTTGCAATGATAATAACATGTTGCAGAATGATTTATGGATTCTGGAAGTACAGCATATGAATGTAAGCACAACAAAAAACAGGTACATGAGAGAGCATGGGGAATTAAAAAAGAAGAAGAAAAGAAATAAAATGTGACAAAAGAATGGAAAACATACCAAGTTGTTTCATCATTGCTAGAGGAAGGATGATGAGAATGCTAACAATCATGATCAAGTAGTTTCCATTCAAGAACCACTCTCTAAGAGACAGATGTAAAAATAAATAAAATCAGCACATCACAAAATAAAAAACTGAAACTACACATGAATCGTTGTCAGAATAGCACTTTGACACTCACCCTGTGTTTTCAGATTTACCCAGGAAAGCTTGAATAACCAGTGGGAGCTCAGACTTGACGATGAAGAGGTAGCTGGACATTGCTAAAAGTAAGTGAAAACAGTCAATCTGATTATATGCACATGCTTTCATTTACAGATTATCAGACATAAACATCAAAGGAAGAAAATGGCATGACAATACCTCCAATGTTGTGTATTGTAATGATGATTGCGGCCAGCATTTTTCCCGGGGCACCAAAAGCCCGATTCCCAAGCTGCTCATAAGCCCGGATGCCTGAAAAAACAATATACATATGAGTGTGATAACTTAAGAATGCAGTATTGACTATGTTGCTAATACATATGTTATATTATGTGTGTTGAGTCTGGCTTACCAACAACTCCAGCACTTTTCAGTAGGAGATGAATTGAATATGCAGACAGAATGGCAATGGACAACAAGAGGATTCTGAAACACACAAGAGCAAAGATCTGTTGGTAAATGTAATTCTTTTTTTTCTTTTTTTATGTATCAACAGCCTCACAAACCTGGACATTATTCTTATTAGAGTTAAAGCTATGCTCATAATCTAAATAAATAAAGACAAAGAAAGAGAGAAAAAAAACTATTCTTTATAAAGTTCTTCAGAAACTACATTGTAACAAGCAATTCTTGTGATTTTTGTCTTTTTTCCACGCACACAAGTGAGTTTGGCTTTGAGAGACCGCCTCTCCAGCCATTCTCCACCTCCCTCCTGCCACATAGCACAGGACTTTTCCAGGCAGGCGTGTCTTGGATGTGATCACTACGGGCTATTTTTAACCACTCAAATCTGATTTAGGGAAGCTGCATGTGTATGAGCTCTAATGTAAATTCTGACAGATCAGGCTTCGTATGGGAGCCATTGTGTATACAGTATTATACCAACAACTCACGCAGGTAGACGGACAGAAAAACAAGCACAGAGCCCACTCCTCTGCCACCACACATTCATGCCCAAACACTAATACATAGATGATACACACACCCCTGTGGCCCTACTTTTAGCCTTATAAGGACCCTCTGTTGACTATATCCGATCTTGGTCCACCAACATGAACTTAATCCTGATTCTAACGTGTTAACCCTAAATTTGAACCCAAAATAATGATTATTTATAATTTATTTATGTAGCACTTTTCAAGCAAGAGGCCCAAAGGGCTTTACAGCATTAGGGAGTACATAGTAAAATATATAAAATGAGTAACAACCATGCGCAAATACAAAAAATAGCTATGTTAAAGCTATCTCAATATAAAAATATTAGTTTTTAAGAGAAGCCATTAAGAAGTAGCCTTTTTTCAAAACGTGAGGAGAAAATGACCTAAAATTCTTTACAAAATCTTCCCCGTGTCAGTCTACATGTCAAACAGCCCTGCTCTGTTCTTGTAACCTCAATGAGTGTGCACATTTGGCTTGACCATAATACTAAATATATTTTATTTACAGGAAGCTAAAATCAGTATACTATTGTTCTCTTTGGACAAGATGGGACAATATTACAACTTAAAATACAGTGCTGTGAGAAAATAGCATGCGCCTACATGGGTAGACACATACACAAACACACTGACAAATGCAGCACAGCACAAAGTTTAGCCAAAGTAGGGGCCGTGTGTTTGGCTTGCATACTCACAGAAAAAGAATGATTCCGGTGTTGGACATCGCGAAAGCCAAGCCCAGAATTCCACTGCCCATTATGGCGTTACTGAGGTTAAAAATGGACATGCCAAATGAAGTCTTTCCCTCGAACTGCAGGAGGAGGACAACACAGACCGATCAATCAATTCACAAACAAAAATCACATCAACAGCATACTATTTACTGTATCTCATTTAGATACAGCAAATCAATCTGACTTCTACGTTTTTCAACATATGGTTGAGCAAAAGCACTCACATCTGTAAAGAGGTTTTCTTTCTTGACGCCAGTTTTATGTGGGAGAAACTCCTCATGTTCAGCCAAGGTATCCAGCCCATCAAACCTACAATGGAATCAAAATCACTGGTTTGAAGGAGCCACAAAAATGCCGTCGCTTTTTCAAAGACACACTTTTAAAGACACATTTAAAACATTTTAATTCCTTTGAACTTCTAATACCTTTTGCTGTGATATGTTGTTCCTGTACCAGTCATTACTGTTCATTTGTGAGTCTTACCCATCTTCCCTGCTGTGTCCATTCATCTTCTGAAGCTCCATTCTGGTTGCTGGCGTTGTGACTTGAGAGATCTACTTTTGCTAGGCTAAAGGAATCCTCTTCAAACGGTCACCTGGATGGAGGTAAAGAGAAATCCATTGTTCAGTGTATGGTAATCTCCTACAAATTTGGCCATTATTTTTTGCACAAAGATTTAATGTCAGCTGGGATTGTTTTTACATAACGTGGGTAACATTCAAACACCAACTTTTAATGACGTGAAGAACCAAGTTAATACAAGATCTCAGAATCTTCCAAAAAGCTGATGGAGAATTGCGATGTATTTACAGAATACTTTTATGAGATAGATGGGAAGCATTGGCTCTGGTCCACAGTACAATAAATATAGTCATATTACAGTGGCAGACTGGCAAATGTCCTTAATATAACCTCAGCCTTCTAAATGTAAACATACTAGTTACTTGTACTTGGAACAGAAGGATGCCACATCACTCGACAAACACTGAATATGGTGAATGTAATACAAGCATAAAATGCTATGTGGCTTCAAAAGGGCAGACCTATTTATAAAGTCTTGAGACACACACCACTGAAATTTGTTTCTGCTTGCCAAGGACAACACAACTGTTGCCTTTTTTTCTTTTGGGGAATACAAAAATCCTTTGACACTGCTTTATTTTTGGAGTTCAGCTCCCTACTTCAGATATGGTGATTAAAGAAAACTCCAATATTGCTGTGATTGTTCAGTAAATAAAATTCCAGCAAAAAGAGACACTTGGGCTGTAAGTTCATTTAAAGCTTGTGTGACATGAAAGGCTTTCAATAACAAATGTCTAATTTGTTGTGGGCCACACAAAGCTGGCATGGACGGGCTCTGGGAATGAGCTTAGGTCTGTGCTGCTGCCACGGGGTCATGGGATACTTCACTTCTCTGTGGGTCAGAGCCCTCAGGATTTTCACATCTGACCCTAAGGACACACTCACACTACATTGTGCCATTCCTTAAGAGTTTTACACACAAACCCCCAAATGTTTTATATTCCTACGCTCATCAATGAACAAGCCTCTGGATGTCCAACAGTCCATACAGCTTGGTGGTTGATAGCAGTGGGCCACAGAGATAAACAAAGGGTTCCTGTTTAAACCGTGCTATTTAGCCTAAATACAGAGTAGCCTTTTCCCTTCATACTGGCCTCGGGTCAAGTTTGGGTTGAGTAACTTTCTTTTAGCTACTTACCTAACGACTTTCCCATGGCTAACGGCCAACAGACAACCAACAAAGTATAGACCAAAATATTTTGTCCTTTTAACTTTCATGGATTATTTACCACTCTCTCAGCGTGAAGGGCAGCGTTTACAATTGAGAGATCAAAACTCAAGCAACACTTGTAGTATATAAAACAACTTTATTATAAGGCCGTATCTTGTGGCCTTCATCAGGACCATTGCTGAAACGCGTCAATCTAACAATAAAGTTGTTAGATATAGGCCTACTACAAATGTTGCTGGAGTTTTGGTCTCTTTAGACTTATTTCCCCTCTCCATACACCTTGGAAGTATTTGAGGTTTGGCCAGAAACCTCAACTCTGCTTCTGCAGATTTTAATGCTCTGCATTTAGAAACTAGACAAACCTTTTTAACGACAAAATTGTTCCAAGTCAGATATTTCATTGGCCACGAAGGCAGCCTTACATAGTGGAAACAGTAAAAGAGTGGAAAAAAGTAATAAAAACAACAAAGTGCTCCTGCCCTTACCATTCATCTATACAACATTTTTCCCCGAACAACCTACCCGCATGCCCTTTACAATTAGGAAATATATCTTAATATGACAAATAATCTATATGTTAATCTTGTCAATTACATTTAAATTAAACACAGTAGATATTCCTGCAGCCTTACTATCCAACAGTTCATACCACATGGCTCTTTTCTGACGCAAGACCAGCTCAGTATTGACAGTTAGCCCTTCCCCTTCTTCCTTAACATCTGAAAACACACACATTTTCTGTGAACTTACCCTGGTGGTCAAGAACAAGGACAGTTTTCTTTTCTGATTATTGACCCACTAAATCCATGTGCAAGTTCACTCAATTTTGAGACACTTCCAATGTGTTGTGTATAGCTTATGAGTCTCTCCAAAGCTCCTTGGTAGTGAAGAGAGGAGAGAGTGAGATAGATTAGAGGCTGGGAGGAGTGAGCGGGAAATGGGAACACCCTTACTTAACCCTTTGTTAAACCCGTCACAGGTAGAGCCAGTTGCAATGGGACTGTGGGGATCCTCTCAACAGGTGTCTACTTCTAAAAAGGTGTCCACACTAGTGTTAAAACAAAGTAAATGAATTGCCTGTTAGTTTTCAGAGATAGTCCACAGTTCAACGCCACAGGTAATCCCAAGAACCCATCCAATCAACAGGGCTTCTGGTGTTACTACTGGGGACAAATTACCATGTCATTACAGACTATGCAAGTGGAAAGGAGGGGAAAAGTGGATGTCAACTGAGGGGGGCTTTGTCAGAGTATGGGCGGATACTCACTGACAGTTTGCATCCTGCTGGAAGTCACAGTGAAGGTAATTAGCTTAGGAGATAAGTGCTTTTTTAAGATTGCCCACATGTGATAGTGCTTAAGAGTGGAAACATTGTGCATGCTTACAAGTTAGCATACGCTTGATCCAAAACAAACAGTAAGACCTGAACTGACATGCACCAGTGGAAATAAACACAACACATAAAAAGATTCTTTATATGTTCTTCCATAGTTTCAGCATCTCAGAAAACTGAAGTGTGATAACATTCTGTCAATGACCGAAGACAGACGACATCTCCACACGTGTACATCATATAAGGAGATGCTGTGCAGCATAGCATACTTCCTGAATAGAGCAATAACACGTGCTCAGCCTCTTACTCGTTCAGCAGAATTAAATTGTCATCCACTTCTTGGGGACGACATTTCAGTTGGCTGATACAGTTGAACTTTACTGAGATATGACACCCAAGACACACCCACGTTTTCTTTATCTCAGCATGACACAAATCCTTTACTGGAAAATGTTTTTCTGTTCTCATCGTTTTTACGTCACATCTAGTGGCAGTGTACACAGATGTCAGAATTATTTTGTTTAGATTTCAGAAATCTGGACATGAAGTCAAACACCACTTCCATATTTCAATAATTGTGTCATGTTCAGGCCATTTGGAATAGTTTGTAAGCAATATACAGTATTAAGATCATGGTCTGTACAGATTGGCTGAATTTATATAATGAACAGAGCATGGTTACCTTCGTCGCCTTAAATGACCCCTCAGTTGAATAAGTGATTTGGGAAAAACCAGGACAAAGCAACTAACGTATACAATTACATATTTGTATGTGTAAACTTTAGCTAATTAGGAGGCATTTTGACTTGATAAAACCACTTCAAATGTTATTTTCGTACCAAAAAGTGATGCCAGTATTTGCAGCCAAGACGATCTCCCATTTCAGTAAGTCATTTAAAATCCCACCTCTGTGCTGAACAGAACTGCCAGCATGTCAAAAAAAGGTCAGGATTATATCCTCAGCTGAAAGGTTAAAGCAGAAACCAGCTGGGAAGAATTGTATCTGTACTTCTACTTTCATTATGACAGCACATTGTCAGTGGATTTAGTGATAGGAATTGAAGTATCTCCCTGCATGTATGAATGGGAAATCGTGCCGTGGCCCAAATGCTGGAGCAGCTGTGGAGTGCTGGCCTGCAGGCCTTCCTCTGGTACTTACCTCTCTAGTAACAGTCAGATGGATGTCTTCAGTCTAGACAGAAGTAAGAGGGTAAAAGTTAAAACTTGTTGGCTGGTTCACGTCCAAAATCTGCTTCTCGCAGAGCCATGAAGCTCCCTGACACTGTAAGAGGAAAGAGAAAAATGGGGGGAAAGTAGGGAGGTAGTAACTTTGCGAGTTAAGAAGTTTCCTGCCCCGTCACAAGATAAGCCCTTCCCTGTTCCTGCAGGCTGATCAGGCCACGTGTGTTTCTCTGTTGCTTTATGAAATACCGTAAAGGAACCGTATATATTTGGACACTGTAAGCATTTGTCCTAGTGATTTACCCCAGGAGCATCTTGGAATACTCAAGGAGTATTTCTAATGAAATGTAAACATCTAAAGCTGACAAAAACTAAATTCTGCTCTGCTTACTGGCCTACATTATAGTGGTTATAATGTGGTTGTGCAGCTGGTAGTGTCAGCAAAATGTGTTGCTGTGGAAAGTTACTTTTCATTTCTTCTCCGCGCTTCAGCTTTGTCATCAGCTCACTACCACCGCCATCTAGTGGGCAGAAACACTGAGGTAACAGAGAAAATCCCTGATCAGTAAATTATACAAATACAGTGACTCACAACGGCATCCAGATGTGATGATTCAATATTCAATGCTATCAAAATAGACCATCAGAATTTAACTAATCCATTCCTACACAGACCAACTTTATATATCAGTTTTATATCATGAGAACAACTAGGACTGCAACTAAAGTATTATTTTCATAACTGATTCATCTTCAATTAACCAAATTAACTGATGTTTAGTCTGAAAATGTCAGGGGATGGTGGGAAATGCACAACGCAATTCCACAGATCCCAAAGTGACATCTCAAATTGCTTGCTTTGAGCAACCAACATTCCAAAACTCTAAGCTATTCAATTTACAATCATATAAAAAAGAGAAATGTTGAAAATCCTCACATTTGAGGAGATGGAACCTGAAATTTTTGCTCACACAAAGATAATGAAATTCTGTCAAACTAATCTATTAATTGCTTAATCGTTTCAGATCCAAGAACAAATAAAAACAAACTCAAAGTATACTACTGTCTTTTAATATTAAATGTTAGAAAAAAAAAAAACAGTCAACAATTAAAATCTGTGAAATGATCTGATCTCTGTAGTAGTCTTACAATACTTGCTTGAGCTAGAGGTTTTGATGATAATAATAATAATAATAATAATAATAATAATAATGAGTCAGGAAAAAACAACTTGTGGTCCAGACAGTGAACATGTCACTTCCCCTTGTCGACCCAAGCAAAGAAATTACACCGAGCTTCGGGGTTGGAGGCATGTCCCTGAGGACGGGCACACACAAAGAACTGTTTGCCCATGTTTGGACCCTCCTTTTTCACAGTACGAAGCACACAGGGCTCCCCGTGGACCTTACAGGGGGGGGGCGGGGGAGGTCCATGAAGCACCGACTTCCAAAACCCTAACGATGCCCCTTTCTTGGCATCTGAGCATCCCACAGAGGGCTGTGGGGTTAAAGGTGTTGTGTGTGTCTTCATTGGTTTGTCACTTTCCTCTGTGGTGCGGCCGCTGCTGCGCTGCGGTTGTGAACCGTGGACAGGCTCAGTATCTACAGGTACGCTGCTTCTGATCTCGCTAGTTGTGGACGCTTTTTGAGAGTTCTGTGATGAGGTAACTTCATCCACGCTGAGGGCTTTTTCACACTGCCTGACCGAGGCTTCAGGAGAGGGAACGACATTTGTGATTTTGGGTTTGAAAAAGGAAAGGAGGCTGCCCTGTGGCTTTGAAGAGGTCTTGACTGTCTTAGTCTTTTTCCCCTTTGGGACAACACAGTCCGATGTTAATAACCGTTTTTTACCAACGACGATCCCAGCTCTGGAAGGGTTTAAATTCTCCCTCCTTTCCTCCTCTTCTTGAGATCCAGGTAACGCATCCCTCTGCTCAGGCTGAATTGATTTTTGGTCCACCTTAACAAGGAAGCGGGAGAGTTTCTGCTGCTTGCCAGCGAACTCTGGCAGGTAGCGTGTACAGAGGGGGGGAGGCTTGGAGCTGGGCAGGAGAGAGCAGCTCAGTTGCCCCCACACAGGGCAGTGGTCCGACCCCTCCACCTCTGGCCTGATGTCTGCTGCCACAAACTGCTCCTTGGCTAGCTGGCAATCCGCGAATATGTAGTCAATGCGTGTGCCATAGTTGGTCTGCCGCGCTCCGGTGAGAGTGGACCAGCATGTGAAGGCGCTGGTGCGAGTTGGGTGGAAATAGCGGAAGGTATCCACAAATTTTCCACTGTGGATGGGATCCGTTGAGGTTACCTCAGATTCTTCACCAGGTTCCTGCTCATTCATTTCCTCTGCCTCTCGTCTGCCACTGTGCAAAAAGCCATTCAGCCATTTCCTCCCGGGGTTTTCACCAAAATCATCCTAAGTAATGAGAAAGACAAAGCAGGTGGAGTTTCATTATTATGAATATACATGCAATCGGAAGCAGGGGGAAACAGCTGGGTAGTTTACAATGAAACTTGTTTTTTTCACTTCTGTTTTTGACACTATTACACTGATGAAATATTAGATTTAAAAGGTGCTGGCTGGTGGATTTTATAACCTTTGAACAGAGCCATGCTTACCGTTTACCCCTGTTTCCAGTCTTCAATGCTGAGCTAAACTAACCAGCTGCTGGCTTTAACTTCATATTTACCATATGGACAAGAGAGTGGAATCAATCTTTTCATTTAACTCTCAAGATATCGAATAGGCGGGGCGGCCTCTAGCTCACCCAGTAGGAGCGTTCACCCCATGTTGACTGAGTCCTGCAGCGGCGTGGGTTCGAATAACCTACTGCCATTTGCTGTGTGTCATCCCCCATCTCTCTCCCCCTTTCATGTCTATCCACTGTCTCTACTAATAATAAAGGGAAAAGCCCCAAAAAATCTTTAAAAAAAAAGAAGATATCGACTAGGCAAAAGAGACAAATTCAAAAACAACACATTCATATAACAGTATTCTAAACATACTTACGATATCACTGGGGTCACAGTGGTCTATTTGCCGGTGAGATGTATTTACATCTCCTAAAACAATCACATGGCTGAAAAATAGAAGAGAAAAGAACATTAACTCTGAATTTAAAGAGAGGGGATAACAGAGTAAGCAAAAACTCTCATACACATTGTCCAAAATAACTTAAACTCCTTTAAGGTTTTATTGACTCATGACATGAAACATACGTATATCAAAGTGCACAGACAGCATGTGTGCCGTTGCTTGAGCTCAAATTTGCAACAGCAAACTGGTAAAAGGCTGCATTGTTAGAAATTAAGTTAAAATATCTGTGGAAAAGGCAGGATACACCTGTGCCCTTATTGTAACAACAATATTTATTTACGGTCTGTGGAAACTCTCACCTCCCATCTTTCAGTATAGCTTCAGCCCGACTCTGAAGCAACTTGTAGAACTGCAGTTTGAACTGCTTTCGCTCCGGTTTTTCAGGGTCAGCCCGTGGACAGTATACATTGATTACAGTAACAGTTTGCTCTTTGTCCTGACACCTGTGGGGGGGAATACAGAGTCAAAAATAGGCACAGTAATATACAGCTACTTTACAAAATAAAAGTACACACACATTGGAATCTCCCTTGTGGTATCAACAGTTACGTTTTGATCAACAATTATTATTGTAAGAGGAAACTCCAAATTGATCAAAATCTGGCTGCTACTAAAGATTGCAAGGGGTATTTAATGCATTTATAGTTGCTATTTTTATGCGAGTATATGAAAAAAGAGAAATACCCAATACAGTAGCCTACATTTAACACGCAAGAAGCAAAGTAGAATGTTTGTTTTTCTCTTACATGATTCTGTGCTGTGTGATAACAGCTCGTCCTTCATTGTCCAAAAGCTGCAGCTCCTCGCCACAGAACTCAGTCTGGTCACCATAGCAGCCAACAGCCCCTTCATGGTTGGTCAGCAGACCCGTGAGACCCTCCTCAGCAGCAAATGGAGTGGCACTGTCTTTACAGTAAGTGGCAACCCCTGTGCATGTCAGGAATTGGAGATGAATTGTTAGTTTGTAAGCTGTGTTGTGTCAGCAGCAACTAAAGCGTGTATAACAATGGGCATGGATCTTCTGTTACTATAATAACTGTGCCCATTCACTTTAGTTAATTATGGGAATTGTGTCTTCTTGTCTTGGTAAACTAAATATAATTGGGAAGAGAAAACAGTAGGCTACGGTTATGATTCAAAGACACAAAATGAATTGTTATGACATTGCAATGAACCTGAATAGCCGCTGCGTCCTCGACTGAAGCTGAAATAGGAGTTGTAGCCGTCAACAATGGCAGTTCTTTCATCAAGCAAGTCTCCTGTGGGGGACACATTTGGGGTTTAACTTGTATTTCTAATAAACAGACTTGGGAGTGTTAAATGACAGCCGCCGCCACGTTTTGCAAACGCCACTTACTTGTCACTTTTGTCTCTTGAACACAGATAATATCTGCGTCCAGTGAATCAAGAGCATTTTTAATTCCGCCTCTGAAAGTTCTTATGCCATTTATGTTCCAGGTAACGATCTTCATTGTGTAAAACCACGGAGGGTAAACTAACGTTGTTTGACCTGCAGCCAGCCAGAATGTGAACATCCGGAAGTAAAAAAGAAGCAAAGAAAAGTACGAGCGGAAGTGTATTTTTTCACTAATCTTTTTTTTTTTGTTTCTCAATTTTTTCGTGTTTGTTCATAAAATAAAATAGTTGTATTTTTTTTGCTATTATGTTACATTTCGATATCTGGATAAACCGCAAAGTCCCTATCCACCCAAATACTAAAATAAAGACATTTTGGTGTAATTGCATTGCACAGTTGCCTAGCTAGGGGGCAACTGCTTTCACGTTTTCGGCGCGCTTTTGACACCACTGTGAAACCAGAGAGCCGGGTGGGAGGAAGGGAAGCGGCTGTTCAGTAACCTGGGCTGGTACCTCTGGCTACTATTGTGATTAGCAACCATTGCTGCTGACAGTTCCCGGAGGAAGTACACAGTGGACGTTTGCTTGCAACTGGCAAGCCCCATCTTTGAAATAAAACCAGAGGGTGAGTAGCTAGTTTGGCTAATAGTCGCTATCTAGCGTTAGCTAATTAGCTTGTCTGACAGCAGGATCCGACTGACGTTACCACCGGAGAACAACCCCGTGAACCGGCCAATGTAATGTCTATTCCGTTACGCCTGTTTTAAATTTAAGTAACGTTAATTACAAAGCCAAGAAGCTATAGCTAGCTAAATTCTTCAACTCGACATTTTTTGTTGCATTGTGGTGTCGTTTGCTGTTGGAAACTAACGTCACTCTTGCTAACGTTAACGTTAGCTGTCCGGCCGTATCCTGTTCCCAGTCTGGTGTCGTCTTAGATTTCGTATCACTGTCATAGATATTATTCATCATTTAGGATACCAGCTTACTTTGGAATTAGATGGAGCATGAAGAATACCAACATATTTACCTCATTTAATTTACTCTCAGTTGATGCGACAAATAACTAGTTTGAGGGCTAGGAGAAACAGATGCTTATGGGATGCATCACTTGGCACCGGACAACGCGGCTGGTGTTTCCATCTTCGGTCAAAGAAGAGGACATGAGGCAGTGGGGGAAGTCCGCCCCACCCAGTCAATACGGGTGGTCAAAGAGACCATAATCCATTAACACTAAAGGATACGGCACTTCAACCAGCTGTAATGACTGTGAAGCTAACATTTTACTTACTAACTTTGACTTCGGCTTTTAATATGTTAGTTGTAGGTCCAAATTCTTAGTTATTAGGGCTGTGCATCTCTCTCTTATAGGACGATCCGATACGTATCCAGATACATGGGCTATGATACGGTTCAGGGACGATACATTTTAATTTGAAACAATTTAGTGATATTCGATTTGATGTTGAAACGATTCGCTGCAATACGATGAAATATGATTTGATCACATTTACACACCCAATACAGTTAGCTCAATTGGTGGCACAATATTACTAATGCAAAACCTCTTTCCCACCCTGGCCTTTGTGTTTTCTCCTTCTAGTGTGGAGTGATGAGAGTGGGCGGGTGAAGGAGGCAGGTGTCCCAGTAGAACATTGACAGACAAGTGGGAGGTCAAGCAAGGATGCTGGAGGCAGATGCAGACTCGGCCGGTGCAGCACTAGAGAGCGAAGAGGAGGCCGAGATGGGGAGCAGAGATTTGAAGACTGAGGTGTTACGGCTGACTCTGGAGCTCCAGGAGGCCACAGAGGAGAAGCTACAGGCAGCCCGCTATGGCCTGGTGGTGCTGGAGGAAAGTAGTGCTCTCAAGATTAAATACAGGCAGCTGGAAGAGGAGCATGAAACCCTCAAAGGGGAGCTACAGCAGCTCAAAGAGGTAGGAACACCCAAGGCCTTCTAGTTATATTTAGACAACATCAGGCTTGTGAAGTTCTCATACCCCCAGCATTCCACATGGTATTTACCAATAACAAACTACTGCTTTATGACCTTTCTTTCTCTACACATTACTTTTGCACAGTAAAAGTAACATATTTATTTGCCTTGTGTAATTTTTTTTGTTTAAATTAATAAGTTTGATAATGTGCAGTTTGTACAAAAATTCTTTGTAGAATTACTTACTGTCACTGACAAGGTTGGCAAAATGTAAAAGCAGTCAAAATCGAAATGCTATCTATTTAATCTGCCCATTTAAATTTAACAGCTAAGGAGCTGCTTGCAGTTTACCTAGTAGTCCCATAAAGATACCGTTGTTGTCTTTTTATATGAACCAGCGACCTATTGCATGAATTTGATTGCTCATCCCTTCATTGCATTTTGGTTAACTCTGTCTTTCTCCTACCACAATGACAGTTCTGTTTACAGCTGTGACCTCATGTTATACTTTCAATAAAGAGGCTTGTGATTGCATGCAGAGTCAGTTTTGCTCTCATATGTCATCTGATGCTGATGGCATCGGAGGGAGAACACACACTGGACTGGAAATTGAACAGCCATAGTCAGCCTATCCGGTGCTTTTTAAAGTATTACATTTTCTCTCTTCATCTTAAACAAATTTTGATACTTAACTGCATAGCATTAAGGATTTAATTAGGTTAGTGTCGGATATTCAAGATAAAAAGATTGACCAATATGTCAAAGCTCAGATTTACATATAATCCATGTCTTTCATAGATGTATTTAAATTGCCACATGTGCTTCTCATCGGGCTTCCCAGTATTTTGTTTTTAATTATCTCACTTTCTTTTTAAATAATTGACCATTGCACAGTAATATTGAAAACCTCTCCATCATCTGTGTTTATACAAGTGAAGTATAGTTTGTACAGTTGTACTTTAGCTGACAATTAATTTCTCTCTTTCAAAGTTGCATTTTGTGGAAATATTTATGATATTCTAATCGCAGTGGTTGTGTTTACATTTGGGCTGTTGGAACGGATACCGGAAGTCGAATATAATTTGAAAAGTAAAAAAAAACAAAACATCAATACTATTAGAATGCTGAAATTAGTATTCAAATGTGACTTTTTTATAAATATCTTGGCAAACGTTATAGCTAATCTCCCTCTTCTCGCCTTGTACCTGCATGTGTCACTCATGTCACGTCTTATGAACAAAAAGTTAGCGGGAGTGAGAAACATAAGGCATTGTAAGGGCTAGCTAAGCTAACGTTATCGTTAATGTAGCTGGGAGCTTAATTGAGACAGCTAATAGTTTATGGTAGCTGCACTACAGCTGTCAGTTAGCTTTGACTTCATATATTACCTTCTAATAGCTAGTTGTATTCTCAGTAACGTGACAATCTGCAAGAAACTGGTTGCTTATAAATCACTAAAATAGTAGTGACAGCATGGTTTGTTGTTGTTGTCGTTATGCCGAGCAGCGTTAGCCTTTACAACCGAACCGCTTCCTCACACATGTTAAATAATGTTTCATTACAGATTTCTCTGTTGATTTGTGTTTGTCGCCTTTGTGTGTGTGTGTGTGTGCTCATGGTGGAAAATAAATGTAAACAAAGTTGGGTGCAATGCGCCATGACGTAGGTCCCCTTTAAGGCCAGGCTAATGTTAGGGGTCCCTGTAGTGGACAGAACGTGTAACAACCACATGCTTATAGTGGCATTGACAATGCATAAGTCGGAGTAGTGTAGTGCATATTATTTAACAGGCTGCATTTGAGCATTAAATATTCAAATTTAATTAGCACTGATATCGCTGTGTCATTTTCGGCTCTTAGTGCCGCTATCTCTCCGTTCATTGTAGTGTTAACCTCTGAGATATCGGCTTCAATTTTCTTACAAATCTCTGACTTGACGAGTGTTAGCTCAGAGTGGAGCGATGCTATAGCCTCCAGCACGTCGTTGTCGTCTGCTCTGCGGGCGGCCCCTCCAGCATTTGCTTTTGTGGTCAACCCCGAGGCTTCACTTGGGCCTGCTTCATTGTTCAAGTCCACCTTTGCATTGATCTTTTTTGGCATTTTCCACAGTCTTCTTTTCTCTCAGAAGGATATATATAAAAAAAAAAAAAAAATATATATATATATATATATATATATATATATATAATTTTCTCAAGTTGTCATTTGCGTGGTTTTGTCGAAATGAAGTGTTAAACTTAAAATCTGCCGGAGCTACCGGTTAGTGCGTCCTACTTGCTCATCGCTCGACAGCACCTCAATTTTATTAGAATATAAAAAAAAAATAACTATTGAAATTTGAATGGTATTATAGAGAAAGATTGACAGCTCTAGTTGACATGCTAATGACTGATGTGTGAGGGGTTCATATTGGTTCCTGATTTTTAACTTTGTCACAAATGCACCAGTTCGGTCATACATGTATTTAGTATTGTACATTTTTTTTTTATAAGAAGGTAATCCCATAAAATCTAATCCTGCAATGTGGGCAGATTATTGTTTCTGCAATTGTTCCATCCATTTTTTTAAATTGGGAAGTTAAAAATCCTGCTTACGCGCAGTTGGAAATTTAGCAATAAATGTGTGCCAGGATAGCAATAAAACTGGTCCATCCTGATGTTTTATAACCACATATCAAGCAAAGCTCTTTACGTCTTAAGGGACGTAGTGGTACAGAATTTCAGCTATTTTGTATAATCTGCATAAACCTCATGTCTGGGCTGTTTACCTACCTAGGCTTTGGCAGGGTTTTAGCAGAGCAGAGCGGACTCATGTGTTGTGAATTAGCATCATTACATAACCACATCACCATGTTCAGTTGAGCGTGTTTAGTAGCATGTTCATTTCATTTAATACCTTATTTGATAGTTCTTTCATCTGCAGTCAGTGATGCATAATGTGTCAAGGCTACTGATTATGGCAAGCTGTGAAGAAATGCCTGCCAACTATTAAAGTGCTAACTAAGACGTGTAATGCTTTCGGCTCATTGTATCACATCGGCTAGATACAAATACAGTGTGAAATGGTGTTAAAGCTGCTGCTAAGGTGTCTTGTTACCAAACCATAACAGCCATTTCCTTACTAATCCGGTATACCATAACGTGATAGTTGTCAGTAAAGTCCTATTTCTCTTCCTCTGTTAAGGACGTTTACATTGCTTGATTTGCTGTAGCACAGCATGAATTAATTTGTATTTCAGCTCTGCAAATATTGTTCCTATGTGTAACATACATGCATTTAGCCTTCTAAATACTGCAGGTTTTGCCCTTGCCTTAACCATTTTTGTTTGTGTAAAGGCATTTGCAGATTCTGTGAGCAGCCAGAAGCGTGCAGCTGCTGATGGAGAGTGCCGGGAGGAGAACCTGCTGCAGGAGACTGCTACTAAGGAGGCTGCCATGGCAACCCGGTTGGAGGAAGTCCAGGCGGAGCTCAAGCAAGCACGCCTTGCTCTGAGCAATGCCCATGCAGAGATCGATAGACTGGGGGGGGTCACCACCCAGCTAAAGAAGGTATGGTGGCTCACTCAGTGCACCTGCATACTGGTGTTAATACTGTATACTTCCAGTTCCTGTTTTGTCGTGATACATGCAATCGAACCCTGAACCACTGAGCCTCATTCCCAAAGTAAAATGAACCGTGCGTGACATGAAATTGGTAATATAGCAGTTTAAATGTTGTGCTTTGAACTGATTTAACAGTGGATTGTGTTCTACAGGAGTGTGAGTGTCTGGAGGCCGAAAAGGGCCATCAGAGGGAGGAGATGAAGGAATATAAAATACGTGAGCTGCGCCAGTTGCAGGACAATGGCGAGCTAGAAGATGAGAACATATCTCTGCAAAAACAGGTGTCTGTGCTCAAGGAAAACCAGGTCAGTTATCACTCACTCACACATAAAGATTAAAAACTGTAAATATCCAGAATGGTTATATTGAACGTGTCTGTAAAATATGAAATGAAAAAAACATAGTGCCACTTTGTTTTTTATCCCTATTTATTTTCCTAAATTCTTTTAAAACTAAATTTGTTTTTAACGTACTATACAATAGACTATTTGTGTTTATGGAGTACATGTAGGTGGCTGTTAACACACTATCGTAAAGTCGTTGTTGTAGTACACTGCATTTACCTTACCTGTACGAGAGCAAATCTCCGTCACGTTTGTTGACACAACTTTACAACTTGGATAGACTGGACAGGCCGGTTGCTGGGTGATTAATGCTGTTATTGTGGGGGGGGGGAAGAAGTAGCTCCCACAGCTAAGGACAACAGTTCCTCTCTTGATTACCTCCTCATTTTGTCAGTGAATTCCCAGTTTGGCTGCCTCTCCTGACAACCAGTCATCATGTCCAGTGAAACAATTCACTGGCAATATGCAGCAGGAAATAAAGAGATAATTATAGTTGTACGTATCACTGTGGCAACCAGGCCTCCAGTTCAGCAATTTCACGATTTACAAGTAATTGCGGGACACTCATTTTCCAAAAATATTTCAAGCCCTGGATGACTATGCTTTAATAATCTGGATGTGTTCTGGAAATGTATTACTCATGTCAGAAATCGTGTCAGCCAGCAACTGACAGACCAGATAAGCTTTGAATGCTTGTTAATGGGTGAGATTATTTCGAACGGGCAGCATTTAGTTGGAAAATTCTCTGAAGTTAACACAATGTTGTGATCTACTGAATACAAGTCACATGCATGTTATGTTAGTTTACCCATGCAGCAGAACAGCACCTAACGGAGTACAGGTACAACGTAAAGCTATCAAAAACACCACACCCACAGAGCAGGTTCAACATTTTTGTAGTTGAGTGATGTTTTAAGGTAGACGTGTAAAACAAGTATTCAGATCTACAGTAATTACATTTAAATGATGATGGCCTTATCTCAAAATAACAGGTGAAGGGTCGACTAATTTGAAAAAACCTAGCCTGTAGGGTTGGGCGGTAATACGGTATACCGGGGGGTCTTAAAAATAACAACGGTATCAGTTTCAATACCGTCATAAAAAAAATGCACTTATATAGGAGACAAGGAATAAATATTAAATATAATTTATGTAATTTATGTGTGGTTGTCATCACGTGACAGTGTGGAGGAGAAAGTATTTTTTTTTCTAAGTTGTTATGTTATTATTGTTTCAGTATTAGTGTTTGGTATTCAGTTTCTGAACGGTACACAAGCCAACAGTTTGGTGACGCAGTCTGAACCTTACGTCATAATTTTTAATTAGTCACGGTAATACCGTATACCGTGGTAAAATAGGGAGGAGGTTTGACGGTATTATAATTTGGATACCGTCCAACCCTACTAGCCTGAAATTCTAATTGGCTGGGTGATTGGTCAAGTCAATTTAACAACACAAAGTTTCAGGCAAAAAAAAAGTAAATATACACATACTGTTAAACTCCTAAAGACAATATCATACTGAAAGCTTTCAATGTAATAATTTTATTTTTGTAGGATGTGTTACTGTTATCTTGTGTCATTGCAACATAAAAAAAAAAAATACAAGCTAATAACATTTTCCAAACGTAAGCATACCTTCCAAACTTTTTTTTGCTGTTTTCTGTTGTTAGCATCTCAAGTCTTACTCTTTGTGCACAAAATGCTCTGCACAAATGTTGAAAAGTATGTTCACTATTCTTGTCTGTTTTTACATTATAGTTATGTTTCTGTCATTGTTTGGATTCCTGAGGGTGTGAGACAAGGGATTCCGTATGCAGATGTGCCTTATGTGTATATTGCTGCTCTGCCAGGGCAAACTGTCCATGACTTGTTCTAAATGTAGCCCAGGCTTGTTAGTCTGTCCGTGATCCTTTAGTGGACTATTAGATAACCTCTAGTCTTGCCTCTGCAGTCTGTGAAATACTGTCAGAAATTCCTTTTTGTTGTTTACATGAAACCCCTAAATTATCTTAAGTACTCTTTCATTCGGCAGCAGTTAGTTTCTTTTAAAACAATATATATATTATTTTATGCATTCTATGTGTATACTGGATGGAAATATTACATAAAGAAAATATATAGGATTTAAACCACCAGTGGAAGGAACTGTACATATCCATTTTCAAGAGAAACTGGAATTGGTGGTTATTATCCCTAGACCATCTGGGTGTGTGATAATAACTGTATTCTTCTGAATGCAGTGAT
The DNA here is from genome assembly GCF_010015445.1 of Perca fluviatilis. NCBI lineage: Eukaryota > Metazoa > Chordata > Actinopteri > Perciformes > Percidae > Perca > Perca fluviatilis. The sequence continues at coordinate 12,752,264 of NC_053116.1, forward strand.
AGGTATGTTTGCAGGTTTAGGCTAAAATGTGTGCACCCATATGTGTTGCATAAAACAACATAAAAATACCTCTGGTTGTGCTCCTTATCACATTTCAGGTTGAATTTGAATCAATAAAGCTGGAGCTGACCCAAAAGAACGAGGTGCAGGAGGAGCTGCGATCTCAGATGGAGGAGGCAGAAAGGCTGAGGGAGATAGCAGAGAAGCAGCTGGATGAGGCCCTGGAAGCCCTGAAGGAGGAGAGGGAGCAGAAGAACTGTCTGCGGCGAGAGCTCTCTGCCCTGACCCTTAACCCCTTTGATTCTGTGGGGAACTTGGAGCTCCACTTGGATCAGCTGGATGACAGCCAGGAGGAGGGCCAGGAGGGAGAGGGAGAGGGAGAGGATCAGGACAGCGGCATTAATAATGGTCCTGGTTCTGCTCCCAGTTCTGCTCACCCTCCTCACTTGGGGGGCTCCAAAAGTAATGGCCTCATCCATCGCTACTCCACTCCGCGCAACAGTGACGTATTCCTGCGTGCTCCAGCTTCTGGGCTGGTGTCAGACCTGCTGAGTGAGCTACACTTTTCAGACAGTCAGAAACTAAAACAGCAACTCCTACAGGTAGGCATATGTATCCCTCTCTTAAATGGTTAAATTATGATAGTCAATTATTGCCACAAAAAGATAAAGGGGCAGTATTTACATTAGGGGTGGGGGGAAAAATGTATACAGCGTAGTATTGCAATATTTTCTGTGGCAATACTGTATCGATACACAGACGCCAAGTATCGATCTTTTATTATGTATATGTTGGTCAGTTTGTCTTCTTGACAATCCCATTTTGCAGCAATAAAATTGAAGTGAGATGAACAAACAGAGAAATGTATCTTTTTAGATAAAACCGATGTTGAAGTTTTCTTTTGGGGACATAATTTGAAATTGGAAAAATTTGAAGTTGGAAAAAAGTTAATACATTGCAATATATCGCAGAATATTGCAATATCTTTAAAATCGCAATAATATTGTATCGTGACATAAGTATCGTGATGATATCGTATCGTGAGGCCTCTGGTGATTCCCACCCCTAATTTACATGTGTTATATAAATCAAGAGGAAATACAATGGCAAGATAATAAGTGGCAAGATAATAATAAGTAATGCCATTTTGTGAGAACTTAATAATAGCCTGTACACTACCGCTAACCCCATGCACTCATTAACGTGGAACAGTTTAAATTGAAATTCCTCTGTGATTAACTGCATTTATGTTGCAATGAAAGTATCTGTTCTTATCAGGCTGAGTAGTGAGGATGTCATACAGGTTGGTTTGTATGTCTAAGCTGTTGACGGGGATATCTGTTACTTCCTGCCTCAAACCACATCCCCTGGTTGTTAGTAAAGGAGTGAGACTTTCTATATTAAAACAAAAAACACCTGCACCAAGCAATTGAGTCAACTCCCACCTGATACATTTGTACCTCACATATAAACATAGACCGTATATAATATAAAGGGTACTTAAGAAAATTAGGAATGTCTTGATCTGTCATCCATGTGAGGGAAATATATTATTAATGATGCACTTAAATTGGGGGTTGGGGTAGTAAGCTCCTACCCACCAGATGTTGGGTGTGGAGCTGAATGGGGTCGGCCAGTTTCTTACATAAAAAATGCATTAAGATTTAAGGTGGTGGGGGGAGAAATTTGTGTTACAGAGAACTGTCCTTCTGTTTTATGGGAAATTATTAACAATAAGTATTTGACTGGCTTACAACAGAAATGGACCATTATTCAACTTATGAGCAGCTTAGAAGTCATTTTAGCAAATTTAAGACATATACCCTATGTTCAAACGTCTCAAGGTTTTCATCTTTTTGTGTGTGTGTGTATCCAGGCAGACCGAGAGAAGTCCAGTCTGGTAAGCAAGGTGGAGGAACTGCAAATGCAGCTGGTAATGTCCAAACAGGCACTCAGTCAGCAAGCAGACAAGGTCGGATCTCTCACTCAACAGCTGGAAGCTGTGCACAGCAACCAGCAGCACAACCAGGAGGCAGACGGCAGGGGAGAGGATGAGAATGGAGACGGCAGCAATGCAGCCTTCGACTATGAGGTAGACACCAAGAGCAAAGAGGTGCTGGAGGCACGCATGCGTTCGGCCAGCGAAGAGCTTCTGAAGCTGCGGGATGAACTGTCTCAGGCGGGAACTCGTTATAACACCCTGGAGCACAGATACAAGCAGGAGAAGGATCGTTGGAGGGCAGAGGCCCAGGAGCTAGCTGACAAGATCCGTCAATGCATCAAGTCCAGCAAGCAGGACCAGGAGCGCATCGGTGAGCTGGAGAAGGAGATTGGAGCTACACGGAAAGTGGCCATTGATTCCGAAGGGCACTTGAGCGTCGCCCAGGAAGAGCTGCTAGCTTTCTCTGAGGAGCTGTCCAACCTCTATCACCACATCTGCGTGTGCAACAACCTGACACCCAAACGAGTCACCCTGGACTACTACCGGGATGGTGCCAGGGCAAGTGTTGGAGGAAGTAGTGCACGGAGGTCACACTACGTCCACCCCCAGCACAACTCCCAGAAGAAGCCGCGAGCTAATGACATGTTTAGCTCCAAAGCTTCAGCATTGCAGTTCATGGGGGAGGTGGACAGTGCAGGAGCCAGCGGAGACTCTCCCAATTGTCCTGGATCCCCCACCCTGGATTTCAGGGACCCTTCAAATGTCCGCAACTTGGTAGCGGTCATCCGTTGCCAGATTAAACATCTCCGGGTAAGACAGCACTGCTTATCACATACAGTATGTCAGACATTTTTTAGAGTGCTACTCTACTACTTGATTGTTTGTGAACTGAAAGTTATAGCCAGTGCAAATTCTCTAACTCTTTCATTGTGGCTCGATCACTAAAAGCCAGGCTTTTGTTCAGGGTGCAAGCCTTTCCTCCCTCACAAATTTCTTGCTGAACTTAATGCTCAGCTCAGACCAGGGTTCGGAATTAACACTCGTCAAATGCGGGTAAATTTTCCGTTTGGCGAGTAAATCTCAGGGGGTTATCCACCACATCAAAAATAGTTCTGTTTTTCAGTCTTCATTTTGGGGAAGTTGCAGCTACTTTCTTTTGTTCCTCTGCTGTCTGCATGTCTGAAATTCGCGGGGGCGGGCGGACACACGCACGCACACACCAGGCGCCATCCACCACGTCACTTCTCTTTACTGACAGGTGGCATTTACTTCAGGCTAAACAATTAGCTAGTAAGTGGCGATTTTTGGCAGCCAACCTTCCAAAAGAAAGCACAATGAAATTAAATGTTAACCGATCATTAACAGTTGACTGACAAGCAGGAAATGGAGCATCAGTTCACCCGTCCAGGAGGCTCTGACACACTTTCTGCACTCCATGTCCGCGGACAGCTGTAGGCTTGTACTGGTGTTGATGTTGTAGTTGCATTGTCATGGACACACGCAGCCACTTTTTTGAAAGATTTTCGGGAACAACACAAGACCACAGCAGCCCACAGCGTGTATGTCTGAGCCTGACTCCATCGCCTCCACCTGCAGGTTGTCAGCTGTGCGTCTGCCTGGTATAGTCTTGGACGGACGATTTAACTCGCCGGTCCTCATCAACATAGTTTCATGTGTTAGGTAGCTCTCCGCAAACAGAAAAGAAGAGCAGCTTAAAACGCAACTTGCTGGTTCTAAGTTAGGACCAGCAAGTTAATTAGCAGTTAATAAATATATTGTATAGCCGATTTACATTTGTATCATGCCAAAGACGTTTTTTTTAAACTTCATTTTTTTATTTTTTTATAATATTGGTTTAACTGACTGGTCGGCTGACCTAAGTTAGGGAAAAAAACTGCAATTTAATATTTTGGCCGTTAAAAAAATATGCTTGGCCAGTGGATCTACCGGCCAACTTTGCCAGTGAGTAAAGAAGTTAATTTCGGACACTGGCTCAGACTGTTACATGTAGTTGAGAAGCTCTCATGTTAGTTCAAATCCAAGGCCTCGTTTGCGACTTGTTCAGCGCGCGTGCATGCGTTAACACTGGGAACTTGTATTTTGACCTGGTGAAACACATAGTTGCTCTTTACCTTTTTTATTTTTAAACATTTGTTTTTTTAACCCCCTCGTCCAGATGCTCTCCACGTTGTTTTCATGTTTAAGCGCTGTGCAAAAACGCAAAGGTTAAGCCGTATAATGGCAGGGAAAACCCTGTGTTAGGAAATCTGAAATTCATTTCATACATTTAAAAAACAGAGTTTGGTTTTGGTCATTGTTGATAATGTTATATTTGGATTATACTGTATATTAAAACACTACAATACTATAAGACAAACCCATGGTAAGATTTTGACAAATGGTTTATTTTGCCAGTGAAACAAACCCATTTAACTTGCTTTTACAAACAACTGTCTTTATGTTGTCTCAGGTGGCAGTGGACCTCTGTCGTCAGAGGGGCGCGATGCCTTACTCAGGGTTCAGCAGCAGCGGAGAGTCGGAGCGGGATGCTGAAAGCCTCATGGAAGAAGTACTAAAACTCAAGTCCCTTCTCAGCACCAAGAGAGAACAGATTGCTACCCTCAGGACTGTCCTCAAGGCTAACAAACAGGTAGGTCCCAGCAAGCACTGACTACGCTACAACGTTCCCTTCTGATCTCTTTGGACCGTTTTTAAAACAGTTTTTAGTATGGTAACAGGCTAGTATTTCACTTTCGGGCATTGCTCTTAATCAGCCTGACCTTTCAGGGACTTTCTCTAAAATGTAATCCTCTAATGTCCAAGACTAATGAGTGGATTTTCTGTTGCCTATAATAATAATAATAATAATAATAATAATAATAATAATAATACAAAAAAAAAGAAAAAGCTATCAGTTTCCTTGCGTGTACAAAACCTTGTGAGAACAGCCCTCTTGGTACTGATAGATTGTCATGAAATGTAGTCTTTCTTCTGTTGCCAATATATTTACCTATTCTGTATAAGGACCCAACCAAGGAGAACAGGTCTTCACTACATTATCTTGACATAAGCAGTATGGTTGACCTGCGTCGTCAGCCTCTTGTCTAGACATTTCCTTGGGCTCACATGGGTCTGTACCTTGAGTACGGTGTGACGTTGCACTACTCAGTGGTTGAACTCTCTTCCCCCCCTCCCCTTTCCTGTGGCTCAAGCACTGTGTGACCTGCTTCTGTCGTATCCGCTTAAGGTTGATTTATAGTAGTACGTAGGTGTAGAGCCTACGTACGTGGCCTACGCCTTAATAAGTGAATAGCAGAGTCAGTACATAGTGTGTGAGTGTGTGGTAGAGCGAGTGAGAATATGACGAGTACCGGTGGTGGAGACGGAAAAACAAAATGTCTCCCCTGTGCTTTCTGACCACTGTCTGTAAGCTGTAGCATGAAACCATCTACTGTGTTAACCATCTACTTGATTTCATGTTGTTCATGGAGAGACAGAAATAAGTAGGAGGAAATGCGAACCTACCATGCCCCGGCCGAGCGGACCAATCACAGTTGTTTTGGTCTGCGTCGCCACGACATAAAGTTACATTTCTGGGGAGGTGCACGTCAGGCTTTAGCTGTCACTCTCCCTTTCTCTCACTCACACACACACACACACACACACACACACACACACACACACATACACATACACATACAAACACTCAAGACGTCACTTTGACAGCGAATAACTTTACATCTGAAGCATTTAAAGACTATTTGTCCATTGTTTATTTCTAAAGAAAAACGACAATGTATAAAAGGCTCCATTACCTTGTACCTCACATTATGGCTCCGTTGCAGACATTTTTGTAAAAATAGGCTAACGATTGTGTCATAACCAAGCGACTTACTGTCTCATAGTAGAGGAATTAACGTATAGTACAGGAGAAGCTCGCAGGCAGTTTCGACTTACATGAGCTGTTAAGGATTAATTACTAATGTTAACTAGCATTTTAGTTAGCAATAATTAGCCTGTGCCCATGTTATCTCCTTACATATACCTACGCTCTCAGTCTCTGCAAGATTGGGAATGATTGAGATTTCTCTTGGCACACACACAGCTACCAGAAGACTTCCAACTTTCAGACAGGTTGCTCACATCACATTTACGTCGTCTCTGTCAGTTGGAGGCTGCGCAGTAATGCTCAGCGCTCACCAGAAAAGTGCTTCTAATATCCTTCACTGGTCTCCGTCCAGAGCAACGGGATCTGTTGGTCCAGTTTATATACTGTCTATGGGTCTTACAGGGAGGTGTGTTCAGGTGAATTCTTGGCGTATTGCTATCTTGAGGCAGCGGAAAGTGATCCTGCCACTGACCAACAAAAACCTGGTCTAAAGTCAATAGCGCATTTCATTGTTATTTTAACAGCGAATTAGTAAAATGCCCCTAGGCTCATGCACAGCGCGCGCACACTATGCTTGTTACACACACACACAGGGACGCGCAGCAGCACACAAACATGGAAAAGATTACAAATAAGAATATTACGGTGCAAATCCGCCATCATAATAGCAATGCGCCAAGGTACAAACGCGCCTGGCTTTTAAAGGGAATGGGAGATGACACTCTGATTGGTTTATTGCATGTTACGTCCAAAACACACCTATGAATTAATGAAGACCCTAAGTACAACCCTTTTGAACCATGCGCCCGGCACACGGACCCTTTTTTACCGCCGTTAAACTAGCAAAAGTGGATTTGTACACGCCCTATCGCACCTGCGCCGTGCGCTTAGATCGTTAAAATAGGGCCGACAGTTACAACAGAAGTAACCATTGGTTTCTCTAAAACAGGGGTCTTCAACGTTTTTTAGGCCAAGGACCCCTTATCTGAAAGAGAGATGGAGCAGGGACCCCCTTCTCCACATATTGTATAGAATTAAGTTGTCGATCCTCATTGAAGGCGAGAGTTTGGAAGACCTCGAGGGGAAGACGGAACTTGATAGGAATTGTGCTATATGCAGGCTTTGCAAAGCGAAAGTTAAGTATTTTGGAAACGCCACAAACTTGAGAACTCACATGGTACGCCATCACCCGGAGATTAACATTAAAGACGTGGACGAACAACAACCTAAAGTACCTTCTCCTAACATGCCAGTCAACCAACGCACTCTTTCAATGCTCTATACTCCCACCGAACTCTAAACGAAAAGCTCTTTTTATTTATCCGTTTTATTTTATACTTGAATAAAATGTATTTGAACGCTGGCCAAAGCTTGGCACTTTGCAGTTTTTTGTTGCAATTTTTTTTTATTTTTGTATGAAGACATATAAAATATATAAAAACAGTCCATTTTAAATTATATGTCTACTGCAATCACATTTAACATCACTTATCGCTGTTCTGAAGGTATTAATCCCTTAACTCTTATAACTGATGGTTCCCTCTATGACCAGGATGTATGCTAATACATTGGAGGCACAAAACTGAAAGTAGGGTCTACCTACAATGTGTGGGTATGATTGTTTGAAATAAGTGCATAATTACATTTTTTTTGTATATTCTATATAAATCATGCACGATCATATCCATTTGAACACCCACTTGAAAGGAGAATGATGGTGCTACACTAGCATATAACGGTGCAATCGTCTTTTTTTGCCAATGCAGACTGCGGAGTTGGCCCTGTCCAATTTGAAAACCAAGTACGAGACGGAGAAGAGCATGGTCTCCGAGACCATGATGAAACTGCGGAACGAGCTCAAAGCCTTGAAGGAGGACGCTGCCACCTTCTCTTCATTGCGAGTCATGTTTGCCAGTCGGTAAGTTTTCCTTTTTTATGTACGAGAAAAGAAATTATTAATTCTATTCAGCAGTGTTATGAAAGAAGAAAAGTATTTATTTTGTCCCGTGACAAAGTAGCTTTGCGATTGCTTTAAAATGTATTTTAGCTGCAACATTTGCTAGTGTTTTTTCGTGCTTAGAAATGGTGCTCTTGATGTGGTACAGCCTCTGCTACCACTCATGTAATAAGCTTACCGTGCTTATTACGCCTGTGGACAATCCACTGGTTCACGTGAAGATTATGAACCGCATGCTCTGACCTGTGCCGATGGGGGAGGAGGCAAGGGCAGATTTGTCCTATCACGCCAGGTCACCATAGGGAAGGAGAAGCCTAATGTCAGTGGCACGTTAGATAGGGTGGAAAGATGCTGTCAAGGGTTAAACTTACAGACCACAACATTCATTAATCACTAACCTCTTCCGAGAATCCGTTGGCATGGATAATTGTTTGCAGTGTTTTTGTATTGGGTTGAAAGAGTGAACTAATGTTTTTTTTGTCTTGGCATTGTCTGGTTTTGTTATGGACAGCAGGAATGTTATTGTTATTTGTTATAAACCCTATGGAGCACGACAGTTTTGTATACAACATCAAATTATACCTTTTATGTCATACTCCGTATCTCCAGATCAATGCAGCGTAGAGACTTACTTGTTTTTTTCAGGAAGCTAAGATCTGCAGCATTTTAACAAGGTCTCTCTTGCAATTGTAGGACTTTTAGAAGCTTTGTAATTCAACTGGAACTATAGTGGGGTTTTTTTCACAGCATTTGTACAGTATATTCACAATGATGAAATTATACATCCTACTACGCGAAATGAGATATCTCCGCGTTGCTTCATGGCAGGTTTTTTTCCTTCTACCCTTCAAGCTGAAAGCTTCCCAGTTCCAAAGAGTGCTCCCATATGAACGTAGGCCTTTCAGAAGATTTGTTATCACGCCTGGAACTGCAGAGTCTTTTCAGAACCTTTGTATTATAAATTATAAAAATCATAAACGTAACGGTTATTTATCCATTTTCTGGCATGAAAACGGATCAATTTTGTTGTCCTTCGCCATTTTGACTCCCAGAATGCAGTGGAGTGAGTGTGTCGACCAATCAGAGGCTGTCCCATTATTGTTCTGTGGGATTTCAATACATTTCTGTGAGATTCAATTTCCGTTTTTGTTTTTTGTTTTGTCTTCATAGTCCTATTTATACATTCATGTGACATCTCTGCAGCATACATATCCTGACAGCCCAGGTTGTCCTGAAAATGAGGTCTATAACTTTATTGTGCATTACAGGGTTGAGGCTATACAAGCATTATTACAGAAGGAAACCAGGCGACCCAAAGATTGGAAAAAATGGCTTAGACCCCAGAGGGTTAATTGCCAGAGAAGCTTCTTAAACATGCATTACCTGTCTAGACCCCCTCTAGACAGTTATGAGCTGGCATTTGATTATCCTTAAGAAGGATTGGAGACCAGTTAGTGGTCAAGGACCTGTTGCAACAGGCTAAAGATTACAGCTTAAAAGATTTCCCTATTTATAATTAAGTTTTGTGGTGCCATCATGTGGCTAGCTGGAGTGACTGCATTTCTACAGTATGTGATGACAAGGGAGTATTCAAACTCCCATTTCAGTCAAATTAGATTCTTATTGTTGTCATCTTCGCATGCACCCCTTATTTCTTTCGATGGAAATTATTAGTAGTAGGCGGTGATCAACATCAAATTAAGGAATTGCTCATACGCAAGTAAGACTTGTTTTCGCATCAGCTTCTAAACTTTGAGGATTTGCAGATTTTCTTTGTTTCAAATAGATGTAAACTCAATAATTTTGTGTTCCAAAAAACAAAACCATTGTGAAGACATCACTTTGTGCTTCAGTAACTTGTGATCATTTGATCTTATGTCTTATCTTTATCTTTAATCAAAAAAGCTGCTAGGTTAATCAATCATGAAATTAATCTTTAGTTGCAGTCCTAGTGTTGTTAGTGCACTATAAGTCATGTTTAGCATGCGTGTTGTGTGTCTCTGGCTTTGTGCATTAATCTGTGTTTGACTGCTTGTGCATGTTGCATCTTTTCACTGTGTACAATCTCTCAGGTGTGATCAGTATGTCACCCAGTTGGACGAGATGCAGAGGCAGCTGGCGGCAGCCGAGGATGAGAAGAGGACACTGAATTCTCTGCTGCGTATGGCCATACAGCAGAAACTGGCTCTTACTCAGCGTTTGGAGGACCTGGAGGCCCCTCTGTCTCCCCACAGCTTGAACAGCAGCCCCCGCCGCTCCAGGGCCAAAGAGCTGGCCACCAAGTCAGGCCGGGCTCCGCGGAGCCCCCGAAACAGTCCGGCACGCCCCCCGCTGAGAAGCAGTCCACGAGCTAGCCCTGTTCTCGGCGGCAGCGTTTCTGCCATGGCCACGCACCACCTGCGAGGTTTAACACGAAGTCTCCACACAAGCCCTGTAAGAACCTCTCTCTCTCTTTGTCCCGACAACCCCCTCCAAACAAACCGCTTGTCTTGCAGAGGCAAGGGTCTCCCACGGGACGCCACCTTCATTAGAAGTCATAGTGTCAGTGATATTTTTAACACAGAGTTGAGTCCTGGCTACTCACCGACGCGTAAAGGCTCCACCAGTTCTGTGAACAGCGAGATAATGGTAAAGAAAACACATACACAAGTCAGCGATTCAAGAAAAGGTAGGTCAGGTCGGAGAGCTTCAGTCCCTGTACGTCAGGACACCTTCATTACAACTCGCGTTGTAACTGCCTCATCCACCAGGCGAAAGTCTTCTATGTTTTCTTCATCCATTGATGATCTAACCTCTTCTAAGTCTTTGTGTGTGTATCCTAACACATCTGAAGCATGGGGTGAAAGTAAACAAAAGCCTGATCTAAAACCAAACTTAGATACTTCGGTTAGAAGAAAACCGTCGAGTTACAGGTCTAATTCTGTACAAGCAGCAGCTGCATGCCGTAACACATTTCAGTCAGACACAGTCTCCTCTCCGTCAAACGCTACATTTTCAGGCGCCCTGACAACCACATCCCACACTGTTCACAATCAACACGGTAAGGCCAAGATGACTGGGATCTGTAGAGAGTCGAGGCGTAGATTATCCACCTCCACAAGTAGAACCAGTGAGGAGTCGCTCATTAATGTCAGTAGGAGCTCTGGTAATAAACCTCAGGGCACACCTGCCAGGCCCCGGAGCTCACACTCGAAATCATCTCGCAGGCACTGAAATAAAGTAGCCAGCTCTATACTAAACTACTTTATCTATAGCTATACATTTTTATTAAATTAAATAAATAAGCCATATGTTATGCTATAAATTATGAAATAATCTATATTTAATATTTGTGTTTTGCACAGATTTTGTTTAGAACCAATGCATATTGGGGTTAAGAATGATTTGCTTTTTTTACATCTCATGTAGCTGTTAGGATGCCCTAGTTTGCTGATCCTATATGTGTTGTATTGATCCATTTATCCTTATTAATTACCCTCACCTTTTTCACTCAATTTTTTTATTTCAACTAAATATGTTTTTTTTGTCTCTGTCTCACCCTGTCTCTGTAGCGCTGAAACACTCCTTCCATTACTCCAAACCCCATCTTCTCCATAAGGACCTGTCTTCATGTTGACTCCCGGCTCCCTCCTCCTTTCCTGACTCAAGACATCCTGTCCATCCCAGATATGATGCAACATTCCCCAGTGTACCCACCAGAACCATGGATTTAAAAAAAAATAAAATAAATAAGAATCTCTCATCCTGCCCTCCTGCATGCAGCCCGGAGAAGGATGAAGGGACAAATGTGCTGCTCATTGCTCTGTGAAGTCATTGACTGTCTTGTCCCAAGTGGATCCAGCTTCCATCTGGTCATGTGCAAGGCTGCTGTGTGTTGTGGTGAACCATTGCCAGTATTTATTCCAGAATGAGAACCTTTTCATGTCCAGTATTTACTGTCTTCAGACTTTGATTCAAGGCTGTGATCTGTCCTTACGCTCTTGCCTGTAGTCTGGCATCCTGGTCAGGCCTGTCTGGCGTCTTTAAGTGTCTGTAAACCATTAGATCATCTGTGATAACTTTCCCAGGAGGTAGTTTTTGTAGAACAATGCAGCCTTACTAACATAATTGCTAACCCACAAGTAGAGGGCTTGCTATCGTCCTGAGATTCCTCCCTTTCCCTGGTGATACAGTTACATGCCCTTTTTTCTTTCTTTTTTTATCCTGTCTGGCTCTTTGGATTTTGCCCATCAGCCACACCCTTTAACTCTAGGTCAGTAAACTTAAGTATTTTCATTGATGTAAATAGATCAGCCATAAGTTCACCACCTCAGGTCAAATGGAGTGATCAGATACATGATTTGGGAGATCTTAAATGTGCATCTTACTTTGCAAACTATGCAGACCAAGTCAGGACAGTTCCTGCTGTTTTTATAAGGTACCTTCACTTTCATGACAGTGGCTGGCTGTAGCTATTTTACAACGGCTATTTAGCATCTGTCACAATAAGCAGCTACTGGAAATCTTCTGGGCATGCTAAGTGGCACAATTTAAAGCATCCACCCAAACATTTGTGATTTCCTGCTTGTTGGGCTGTGGATTTTAAAAGACACCGTCTTACATCACCCAATAATTTAAGTGGCTTGGTTTACCTAAAACTAATATTAACATGTTGGGCCATGTTCTTGGTTACATAATCATAATAACAGTTTCCATTCAGCTTCTGCTTTGTCTCACTCCTTTAAACAGCTAAGCAACAATACCCATGTTTTGTATCCCATCACTTAATGTCACAATGCTTTTGTCTGCTACCAAAGTAAGCATGTCGTACTGAACTAGTATTACCCACAACAAGCTAGTTTTCTTCTCCTGTGGCTGCAGCATCCATTGTTTTTACTTAGGAATGCGAATAGAGCTAGCAGGCTGCTGTTAGAGTTGCTGCGTGTAGAAAGATGTAATAATATTCTCCCATAATTTTAAAAGCTCACAGTGCTTTGCATCTAGAAGCACATTATGGCTTCAAACAAAGAATACATAAATTTTACAAAACAAAAATGTTCACTCCAATGTGACATTGCTTTGCTAGGGGAAGCTCCGTAAGGAAGAGTCTTGGATTGCAAAGGAAAGACAAAGGAAGAACATGTAAACGTACATGCATCTGTGGATACCTCAACATAGGTTGCTTATAGAGTAGTTTGAAGCCAGGGCTGTGGTTTGAGAACAGCAGCACAGTTAACAGGAACACTGTTACAACACCTGTCTCACTGAATGCAGTTAAAATTCAAATTGAATTGACCTGATGAGACCAACCCTGATCTTTTAAGACCACATTTTGAAACAACCATTTGAACAATTGACAACTCCATTTTCAACTGTCCAGTGGTTCAGTAGAAGAGGCCACATCCTGCTGATTTATTTTTATTTTTAGTGCCTTGGTTTTGATCTTGTCTGTTGTTTTAGACTACGTCACATTTTCTAAATAGAGGCTACTATTCAACACTGTAGTTGTGATTTTTTTTTTTGAAGGTATGTTTTATTTACTTTTGAGGAAAGTCATTGAGCAGTGTTAGCACTGAATATAGCGATTTCTCATTATGGTAAAATATTTTCACTTTAGTTAGCATGCGTTGTATAAACGCATTAGTATTAACTATTGAATAATGAATGCAGTAAATCACGAACATAATGTATCGAAAACATAGGTTAAATTTCCTTGCTAAAAAGTGGAAATGCTTTAACATTATGTCATATTGCTTCGAAGGTTGTAAATGGATTTCTTAATCTATTTAATTCACTCTGTGAAGATGTGTGTATAATTTAATTACCGTTGTATAATATTTTAACTGTATTTATGTGGTCTGCGTTCTGTATTCACATTGTTCTCAAGGACGACATGCACACACTCCACATAACACACGTGATGGTCCTCAACTTTGTATGTGTATGCAATTTCCTTTCTTTGACCTGTGAACCACTTTTGTCATGAAGAATTAAAACAAGCCAACTCTCAGTTGATTCTGGTCTTTTGAGTTCAAACACCGCATTGAAATAATGAAAAAAGTGAATGTAAAAAATGTTAGCAGAGGTGGCCCAATGCCCCTATCAGCCCATCCTAAATATGAACATCCATTCTAACAGCTAATGATGGACTTTATCGCACTCACTCCATGCAAGAGGTATAAGAGGAAGTGTTGCTTTGTGATTGTTGATATGTTTTCACAATGAATTGAGTGTTTCCCATGTAGCCAAGTAGTAGAGAAGTGATTCCAAGATGGGAACTACCATCCAAATTGGCCAGTGCTCACGCTTCTCACTTAGTAAATAATTCAAAGCCTTCAGAGAAACCTTAATACACACTGTGCTTACCTCCCACCCAGTGGAAGTGCAGTGGAAAGGGCTCTGCACTTCCTTCTGTGAGCCTTGCCTTATATACAGTACGATCAGAAGCAGAGATCTTCAACAGGAGGTCCTCAGAATGACTGCGTGGGGGCGGGGGCCAAATTATTGTTAAATACTTTATTTTAAATAATATGTCTGAAAATATACATTAACATGAATGCAACATAATATTAGCAAAGATATGTCAGCCTTTGTAAAAAAAAAAAAACGTTTGACATTAAAACATGATATATGAGTATGTAAAGAGTAGCTTAGTAGAGTAGGGCACCATTAAAAAGGTATGTGTAAAGGCTTACAACACGTTATTGTAGGCCCCATTTAGTATGCAACTTAATTTTTTACAATATATGTAGTAGGTGTTCCCTGCTCGTCTCTACAAGTAGGGGTATTTGGCCTAAAATATGTTAAAGACCCTTGATCAAAAGGACAACAGTTGCTGACCTCATGACAGTGATCAGGCAGGCTTATCTGACATACATATCCTGAGGTCTTCCGGAGACCAAATGCAAACACTCCCAGACAATAGATCTGTGATGTTGAAACCCTTAACCCTTCCTCAGGACAAATGGCCCCATGATCTTTGGTCTGTCAGTTGACTGTTGGGGCACTCTTATCTGACAACCTCAGACTTCACCATATCCATATTTTGAGTCCTAAAATCTAAAATGTTAAATCCCCAAAGGTGCTTTCAGTTTATTATATGGGATAATACTGCAGGCTACTATTTTATGGTAAAATATTCCACTAAATACATGTGGTCTGTCCGAGGTATGTGATGGTAAAAGCATTCATTCTAAAGTTTTACTTCATATTTTTTTCCTAGGGAGGAAAATGAGAGGAAGTAAACATAGAGCAGTGCAATTGCTTTGACGTGAAATATGCTGTATAAAGTCTAATGTCACAAAGGTGACTCAGCTGAGCAGTTGGACTAATAATTTAAAGTGCAATAACACAGACCAAACAACCCAGGCGGGTTTGCACATGAGTAATCGTGTGTAATTGTTCCTCTGTGATTTGTTAACTTTAAAAAATCCGCTGCAGACAGTGCGTAAGAACAAAATCCCTCTTTTACAAAAAACGTATAATTTAAAAATTAAAGTTGAATGAAAGCAACAACTTAACCTAGTGAATTAAAATACAAACATAATGCAGTATCACTTAAAGCATAACCTCTAGTCTAAAGCATGCACAACAAAGATTAGAGCCCTAAATGAGTTCTGAGTTCCTTAAAACTATTTAGAGATATCAGACATTTCAGACATTTCCTAATCCGTGGTAGATTATTTCTGTGAGCACGGAGCAACACAATCTGGAGCAGTATTTCCCAGATTAGTACTTCCTAGCAGAACAAATTTAAAATGTGCCAGATTTCCTTGTGAGGAGTTAAGTTAAAAAGTCTATTTAGAAAACATTAATAGACAAACACGAGGCAATGTGTTCTTATACTGAAAAAAAGGCAAAGGCTGTCATCAAGAGTGCGGTTATGTGTACTTTACAATTCCCAGATTATGAATCTAATAGCAGACTGGTAGACATGATCTAGAGATTTTAGGCAGTTATGGCAGTTTATACGTGCATACAGACAATATCACATGATCTAGGACAGAGAGAAACATGCTCTATGTCTGCAGAATCTGGAGTAAGAAGTCCTATTTTTTTTTCATATGAAGCTTAGCATCACTTGTACATTTGTCAATTCATAAACTTCAGGTTCCATAAACAGTGACAATTTTCAAATTGAGATATTGTTCTTGATTTAGACAGCAACATTTTGTTCGACTTTGTTCTGTTTTTAAAACAAAAAGTTGTAGTGCTTATGGCAATTGTTCATTAGCTCTATCTGAACCAACTACAAAAGTATACTAGTAACAATCACAGGGGCAATTTCTTCTTACTTTTACCTTTGATACCTCAAGTACATTTTGCTAACACTACTTACAGTAGCCTAAATACTTTTTACTCAGTGCAGGACTTTCCCTAAACGTGTACAAAGGAAGGTCCTGAATGCATTTTGAAACTTTAAAAAATGAGGTAATACTCTTTTTTTTTTTATTCTTTATTGCAAAACAATGACAAATTCCAAAATACATACCAGGGGTTAAGTGGTGAATAAATTATGAAAGAGGAAAGAAAAATAGATTAAATAATTCAGCAGTTCATGCAATTAAGAAATGTACATATACCAAGAGTCTTAGAAAATGAAGAGAAGTGTTACAGCCATGTCATTTTAGTCTTTGCAAATATGAGGTAATACTCTTCTTTTGTGTTTGTTATGATCAGTTATGTCAGAAAAAAAAAAAAAGTCAGGTCAGGTTATGATTGGCTGCAGGGACTACCGACCAGCCCCTTTAAATGAAGAGGCGTGTTTATCCAGGGCATGGCTAAGTGAGGGCGAGGTGTTTTCATGTACTTCATGCTAGGGCTGGGCTGCAAGAATACATATTTGTCCTGCAGTGGAAGCAGTTTTTAGACGTGTTTACATTTGCACAATGACAATGTCTGTTAAGGCACTGGGCGCTATATTAACCCGTACACTGTGGACTAAAGGACACAAGACTCCTCCTCTTGCTCGATCTCCCAAAGTTAACAGACTTTCTACAACATGTAGCGTCTCCGCGGCAGGCGCAGGGAGAGAGAAGGGCTGCGAAGAAAAATGTAAAGTCGGCAGCTCGGACAGGCCCAGTGGCGAGGTGCCGTCATCCACCGAGCCGGCTCACAGATGCACGACTGGGGATAAGAAACGACCCACGGGACCCAAAGAGGCCGCGGGTGCTCCCGGTGTTGTTACTGGTGTTAAAAGACGGTCACACACCTCCACCGCAGTTCCAGCGAACCCGACGTCCTACCTGTGGGCTCGTTACAACGAGACCAAACGGCTGGTTCACGGTAAGCAGAGCATAGGGTCACCTCTTTGTTCCCCAAGTCCCCCCCACATAGCATCACGGGCGGGAACATTTTGTTTACTCGGTTCGGAGTTTGTTTTCCGTCTTTTCACAGTTATTCCAATCGAACAGAGGGCACAATAATGACGACCCCTCCATGCCAAACACATAATCGGATTAGCTAAGTTCAAACAACTGCTGTTCTAAAGAAAACGACAAGTCAATAACAAGTTTCCCACAGTTCCTCTATTTGGGCTTAAAAACAGTCCTAACGTTAGCTAACGAAACATACTAGCTAGCTAGCTTATCGCTAATGTTAGATTTTCAAATGGTATTTAAATTAGCCATTACTTTGAGCAGTGAAAAAATGGTTGTCTAAGCAGACCACTAATTTAGTATAATACGTCATCTTACGTTACATTTGACAGAAACGAAAGATAAAGTTTTTTTTTTTGTAACAGCTAACGTTACAGGTGGTGCATACATGTATAAAGTCTAATGTTAAAAATAGAGCAACATAATAGTTAAAAAAAAAAAAACTTTTAAAAAGGAGTGATACAACTGTATAACACCATAGAGTTAAAGTTTTTTTTATTCAATATAATATAATATTGCAAATGTATCAAAATATTTACTTTTCAGAGCTGTTATTCTGTCCACGTGGCCCAGCCCTATCTTAAGTGTGTTATCATAGGGGGACAACAGATAGAGCAATTAACAAGATAAGTAACAATAGTTCTTTTGTAAAAAAAACAAACTCAATTACCATCAAAAGCCCTGCATTCATGATCTTACTTAAGTAAACGTGTACAAGAAAAATCTACTTAAAGAACAGTTAACGTACTCATTTTGCAGCATAATGCCCTACTACAGTGCTATTATGATATATGACTAGTATTATTGATGCATTAACATGAAAACAACATTTTAATGTTGAAACCTTTCGAGATGGAGCTAATTTAACCTACTTTATAAAGTAGTTGGATTGCTTAATTTATAACCATGCATCATAAGTTATAAACTGATCATACGTTTATATGTAAAATCTAGCTCACATAAATGTGGAGTATTCATATTTACCTCCAAAATGTTTGTTTTTTTAATACTTTACTGCATAATAAATGTACATTTCTCCTGTGATAATTGTATAATTGTAAAGCATGAATTGTGAATAAAATTTTAATTTAAGTTGGTTGTACAATCTCAGGCTGACTAGACATTTCATAGATCTAAACTTTTGTGATGTGACTCAGCTCTGAAATAGAGGCATTTCTCGAAATAGAATGTCTGGAGGAAAACTAGTTGGTACTCGTATTTCCTGCTGCACAGCTGCTGCACTCATTGAACTGTCCCAGCACAGAAAGCCTTGGCCCACATTCTCCTATAGACCCACAGTGCCAGTCCTGTACTCATATTCCAGCCAGGTTATTAGAGGCTGTCCCTGGAACAGATTGTAAACTGTTTGTTTAATCTGTGCCCATCCATTAGCTGCATGATTGTTGTACTTATCAAGTGTGCAACAGTGGCTAGCAAACCCTTAAATAGATAATGTAAAAAACCTCTATTACAAGAGTTAGGCTAATGAATGTTATGCTCCCAATCAGGGATACATAAAATCCAGTACAAAAGGGCTTTACAAAATGTTTCATTTTTTTGTTGGATGGATCTAGTTCTCTGAAGAGTCAGCACACATTACGCAACCTTTGATGAGCGTGCCAGCCCCACTAGATTGAAAACAGCAGTGGAATTACTGCTATCCTGTCGGAAGGTTTCATAATACAAGAGAATAGTACAGATTTGTTTTACATTGTGAATGGCCTAATTCTTCCCTTCCTCAAAATGAAAAACAGTGACTTGTGTTTTGTTCCCCTTATCTTGCTTAGTTGTGGATTTCTGTCTGATCTGATCCATATTTAACCCTGCTCTCAGATGTGATCCCACCGGGTGCATGTAACCTCCTCAACTCCTCCACCATCTACGCCAACAATGAGGTCGACCTGGCTGAAGTGGACATCTACGGCTTTGACTATGACTACACACTGGCTCTGTACTCAAATGCGCTCCACTCAATGATCTACAATAAAGCGAGAGACTTTCTAATCGAACACTTTAAGGTGTGTTTTACAGCAGTTGCATGCAGGTATATTGGCATTACAACTGCTTTTAGATTCACGTTAATTCATCCATTTTGTCCTCCTGTTTGACAGTACCCTGAAGCCATCCGCAAATATGATTACATTCCCAACTTTGCCGTTCGGGGTCTTCACTATGACATCCAAAAGGTACATTCTTTTAAATCACAAATGTCCCATTGCAGAAAGAGAAATGTTTACGTTCTTTCTCTGTACAGATAATTACAAGAAAAACTCTTTTTCCGCCTCTGTAGGGTCTTCTGATGAAGATAGATGCCTTCCATTACATTGAGCCAGGAACGGTGTATCGGTAAGAGGCTGATGCTGTATTGAGTGTATGTTAAGTAACACTTATGCCACCTTGTTACCTCCGCCAAGGAGGTTACGTTTTCAGTTTGGTTTGTTTGTCTGTTTGTTTGTCAGCAGGAAGGCTTGCGACTTACAATGACTTACAAAGATACATAACCGCTAACCGCTAAGTGTATGCACTATACAGGATTTACCCTATTATACTTTATCGACAGGAATTGATAGGTCAAACAGCAAACAGCCACCCACAAATAGTCTATAAACAAAGCATCAGGCTGTCTTTGAGATTTCACATGAACAACTGTTAACGTTACTCAGGCTACCGAAGAATACCAGAATTCCTCCATTCAATTAGGCCTGAGCGACGCACCCCAAGCTTCCATCCTTTTAACCGTTTAACCAGCAGCGTGTTAGCATTTGGACAAAGAGCTGTGTGTCCAGTGTGTGCAGACTGCAGTTAGAGTTTTGCCTGAGGCCTCTTGGAGGAGCAACACTTAGGTTTTAGTTTGTGATCTCCCTGCAGGGGAAATGGCCTCTAACATGTTCCGTTTGAGCTTCAACTTTACTCTGCAAACAAAAGTGTATTGGCATTGGGAGTTGCACCTGGAATTGCCTCCAGCCTGAAAATAAACAACAAAAACTTTGCTAATAAAATGTGAAAAAGGTGAAGTGAAAAACATGCAGCTGTTACTTGCATCTATCAACCATCAAAGGATGCAGCCAATGGCCAAGTATGACTTTGTTCAAGGTGCAAAGGCGTTATCCTGTCAGCTAATCCATAAATCAATAGATAATCTCTCTCAAGGGTTAAAGACGACACAAGGTTAACAAACAAGCCATGTATACCGGCTCTTCCAGTCTCTCCCCTGCTGGCTGTTCCAATTTAAGGGGAGAGAGGAACAAGAGAGGTTAGGATTGTGACCGTCCTCTGTCGACCTGTTACAACCTCAATCTTCAGCCAGAGAGGACATTATTTCTTCAGCTTCTTCTTGCGTTGTCACCCCAGCGGGAGGTGTGCTAACGGGGCTTGCAACAGGTGAATTGGTCATGCTATTAACGTCATCGCTACACAATTTCTTAGTAAAACCAAACTGAATTAAACTGCCTTGTTTTCTTTTTGCCATGGCTATATGATGCTAACTGCAGAATGGATTTCAAGGACTTTTCGCGCCGATTAATGGCCTCCAACGTTTATATTTTTTCTACAAATCTTTGAGTTAACATGTACTAAACATGAGTTGAATTTGCACCGCAGCGCCGCCACGCCTTGATGCTCATGACAAGAATAGCATTTATAGTTATCTTTATTGAAGTGAATTAGGTTTAAATCGCCATCGTGCATGAACGAATGATATTTTTGCAATTTTACATATAATAATCCACGATGATCACATTACACAAAACTGAAATTGCACGTCAAAATGACACACTGTTAATATTTTTAGAGACCCCCACCACTAAATTTCACAAATCATATTTTCAGGGGAGGCCATGGCTTTTTAAGGGGAGCCGAGCTCCCCCGTAGTTCTCACCCTGAATGCAAGATAGGGGCAGCCTCTAGTTTACCCAGTAGAGTGTGCGCCCCATGTAGGCTGAGTCCTTGGCAGAGGCCACTGGTTCGAATCCGACCAACTGCCCTCTGCTGCATGCCGTCCCCTCTCTCTCTCTCCTTTCCTGTCTTCAAGCTGTCCTGTCGATAAAGGCCATGAAAAAACCCAAAAAATAATCTTAAACAATGGCCATGGCTGAGGTCTGCGCTCTCCAAGTGCCCTTCTAGTTTCTTTATCTACATCCCTGCTGCTGAAAAACAAAATCATCTATGTGCTTTATCTGATAAGTGTGTGTGTGTGTGTGTGTGTTCTATTGCATTAATTTCTGTTTGATGTTCCCAGGGGACTGAGCCCAGTGCCAGACGAGGAGGTCCTTCAGCTCAACGGGGGGACCTACCATGTCCCCTTGCAGGAGGACAGTGGCTTCTATGGAAAGGTGACGAGGATAGTTTTAAAAGTTTTTAGTAGTGTATAGTAATATGAACACCACTGGATAATCTAAATCAGGTACTTCAGTTTGCTTTGAATGTTTGTAGTAACTTGTGTGGAGAGAGCTGCCTGACATTTATAATAAAGTTATTGCACTTTGTATTCAGATGTTTTCTTCTCTGTGAAACAGGTTTGGCACAGATGAGAAAAGCTCTTCTTAACTTTGTGGACTCAACACATTTGTTATAATCTCAAACAGGCATGTAGTTCAGGATTACATCTGTTACTGTCCACGGATATTGAAAGTGTGTGGCTTTAGTATTACATAAGCCCAGATTTTGAATTTTGTAATCTCTTTTGTTCCATTGTCGTCATGAATGAGCTGGAATGCTGTGTTCCAGTCCCTAAAAGCTAACCGCCAGAACTCTGTGTCCAACAAAATAATTTGTTTTTAGTTATGAATTTAGTGGGAGGCACACTCAATATGTCAGGAAAAGTAGAAATCTCTATTGGGTCTGACAGTCACAAAAGGACTTGTTTGCTAATTAGGAGCAATTTGGACTCTGCTGTTTGAATCGGGCTCAAATAGTTGTGGTCCATCGGGTCTTTTAAGTGCTTTCCTGCAGCAGGAAGTATGCCTCTCCATCTTCTAATTCTCCTTGAAACATTCCTATCCAAATAGTTTTGGCGTGGCTCTTAGTGGGCCGTGGATGTAGTGAAAATGGTTCCTTATGTGATTAGCAAGTGTTCATTTTACAAGTTCACAAACATTTACCGCATCCCAAGTCATTATCAAGCATCATACTATATTTTCTATCACAGGGACCAAAGGTTAAGCAGTTCATGGACATCTTCTCCATTCCTGAGATGACTCTCTTGGCCGCGACAAATGATTTTTTCATCACCAGCGGCATCGAATACGATCCAGTTCACCTCTTCAAGGATGTCTCGGTGAGTGTGCCCCCCCAACTCTCGCTGTATTGAATGCAGTAGCTCATGCTGAGAGGCATACTGACCCACTGTATTTGGCTGTTACACATACTGGGATTCTCCAGCTGGAGGCTCAGGAATCTGCTGAGCTCAGTAAAAACTTTTGCAATGGACTCTTATTGTGGGAACACAGAACAATAGCTGCTTTTCCTCTCTGTCCCGATATGCCAGGGTTTCCAATTGCAGGGCACTACAGTTTAATATCTGCTTTGATTGAAGAAAAAAACTGCAATTTTATATAATGGGCTATCTCTCTCTGTAGCAGAAAATAGATCAGCAAAGCACCGTGGAATTTGTAGATCTGTTGTGAAGACCTGTATAGCTGTTTCCACAAATGTCAGATGTTGCTCATGTCAGGTGTGTCCTCTCTTACTGGAAATACTGTTTGTTGTTGACGATGGCTGGTGCTGGGTAGAGGGTGCAGCAGACAGGACATGACACTGATTACACTGGATCTCGGAGACGTTTATAATTGTTCATAAACAACAGAGTCTCTTGCTCTTCCTTGAATTTGTCTGACAATTTCGGCATCAGCTCTTACCAACAAAAGTTCCCGAATCCCGTCATCTCTCCAGTTAGAAATTTTCGTTGCAATTTGTTTGTTTTCTTCCAGTTTTGCGTGAGCGTCATGGAACCTCATTAATTTTCACGCAGTTGGAGCAATCAGAGATTACACTGATTTTGTACTAGGGAGCTGGAAGGGTAAACGCCGTTTAATGACCGATCCGACTGATTCGGACACTTGCGTTCTCGCGTATGGCAATGTCTGGATAATTTCATGTTTGAAAAGCAGCTTATGTAATACTTCTTTAATCCTCAGGAAGCAGTTGGCATGGTTCACCTGAAAGGCTACATGTACAAATGGGTCATGAAAGATCTCGGTAAGAAATATTTTTCCTAAGTTTGTATCAAGCCAGCACATATATGAAATAACATTACAGTAACGATTTGTGCCACTGAGCTGTCTTCCTTCTCTTCACAGATAAGTTAATTCAGAGAGGAGAGGAGACGGCTGCTGTTTTGCATCGATTGGTCAGTCACGGAAAGAAACTATTCCTTATTACCAACAGTCCCTTCAGCTTTGTGTAAGTGTTGGCTCTCTGTCAGCTATGAGTCCAGTCTGATTCATAACAAGCGTAACAATCTGTTATTCTAATGTTTTTTGTTCTTCTTTTTTTTCTTCTCCCGTGCGTAGGGATAAAGGGATGACGCACATGGTGGGGAAAGAATGGAGAGACTTCTTTGATGTTGTCATTGTCCAGGCAGACAAACCTCACTTCTTCACTGATTGCATCAAGTGAGTAAATGTTTTGGAGAAAGTGGTGAATCTGGTTCAGAACTGCCATTAAAAATGGTTACTCTTTCAGACCCTTCAGGCGCTTGGATGGTAATGGAGACCTTCAGTGGGAAAAGATAAACAGTTTGGACAAAGGACAGATCTACAAACAGGTCTGTATCACCTTATGCTACTGTCTGACTTCTCTCAAAGCTAAATGTTTCTCTATGTTTGAGCTGTCCCGATCCTCTTATCATTAGGCTTTCTCTCTCTATTTAGTAGTGTGTTTTTACATGTTACACGTTTTTACTTGTTGCATTCTGTGTGTACTTGATGAACTGAAGAGAATGGCCTGTGGTTTGTGGTTTGTGGTTTTCTTTTGTGTTCCAGGGAAATCTGTTTGACTTTCTCAGACTGTCAGGCTGGCGAGGTTCAAGGGTTCTTTACTTCGGAGACCATCTGTATAGTGACTTGGCTGTAAGTGTCAAAAGCACGCGGATGAATCCCTGCGTTAAGTATCCACAGTATGACTTAACTGTTATTGTGACAAGGATGTTTTTCTATGCATTTAATGCACACAGTGTATCCTGTTTCCTCTCAAAGTGGGAATTTGACAAAAAATATCATTTTTTAAGATTTAAAAAAAAAAAAGTAGCAAATTATTCATTATTTACGGTCCAGGCCCTGTCAAACACAGACATGCAGGCTCACACGCTGCCAGATGCCCACTATCTCCACCTATTGCACAATTCAGAAAATTTCCAATCTGACGTTTGGGTGGGGCCAGAGGGGGCCTAGGAACAGCAGATGGCAGTACAGACTCCCTGATATTGTTTAAAAAATGTAGAATCAACGGCATGGATTTCTGAGTCAAAGTGTATGTATGTATGTATGTATGTATGTATGTATGTATGTATGTATATATATATATATATATATATATATATATATTAGCAGAGTTAGATTTGAAAATGGCCAAAGTTGGGGCGCTCATTGGTTCCATCTGTGTGCAGAAATGGGATCATCTAAAAGTATCTAAACCTTTATCTGTAATGTGATTAATAAACCAGCAGCAACCCTTTAAAATGTATTGTGTAACCTGCTGGAAGCCACTGATTGAATCTGTAAACAAAGACATCCAGAATAGGTGAACCTTCAAAATGTATTGTGTAACCTGCTGGAAGCCACTGATTGAATCTGTAAACAAAGACATCCAGAATAGGTGAAACTAAAGACGCCTGGTGACGAAACATGTTCCTGCTGAGTATTTGTGTGTTTCTGCCCAGGAACAGTGAAAGCTGAGTAAATGTGTGCTTTGACAAGGTTTACTGGTTCAGGTATCAGATATTTTTCTGTGGATAAGATTCCCCTGGAGTACTCTACTGCTTGTCTTAAATAAAGATGCAGCGTGACTTGATGGATTTTGTAGAACACACCGATGACTTAACATTGTACAGGCTAGAGTTTGACTGAAGCAATTTCACTTGGTGGTAGGACCTGATGTTGCGACATGGTTGGCGTACAGCAGCCATAGTGCCGGAGCTGGAGCAGGAAACCCAAGTGGTGAGCACAAAGCGGTACGCTCTGAGCCTCACCTGGCTACAGGCTTTAACCGGCCTGATGGAACGCCTACAGGTGAGAAGTCAATCCCCTTTACTCTGTTTTTACACAGGGGCTCTCCAAAAAAACAGCAATGCCACACATGAAAATGCCAGTCTTGACCAACTCCAACCCAAAATGTGGAAAGGGTTAAATGGAACAGATTTTGACATAGCTAGCACTTATTCATTTTTGGTAAGCCTTATATTGCCAAATGAACTGTTGGCAAACCACCTATCTGCACTGACGCTAATTTGCAGCTTTTTGTCACTGGTTTGATGACATGTTGACAAAACGGGAAGTCAGAAATATTGTCCAAACAGTGTGTTCTCCCCTTTTTAAAAGGAAGGTCAGATGATTATTTGCTTATGTATCTGTAAATATTAGGTTTCCGTCAAATCTTTTTTTTTTCTTCTGTATAACAGACCTCGATTTGTTCATATTGTTGTTTTCTTTATTGTCTTAGACTCATCGGGACCCAGCGTCTAAAATGGTGTTTGAGGAATGGCATAACGAGAGAGAAGAACTCATGTGGGTGCCATTCATTTAATCCATCACTCAATGTTGTGTACTTCCCAATGAACCTAATGACCCTGCTTTTATCACATATGGTGCATTTATCAAAGCACTGGACTGAAGTACAGTTCTGAGGTGCTTGTTTTATGTCCCTTTATACTTACTCCACTATATTTACTTGACCGCTATAGTTACTTTGTAGATTAAGATTTAAAGAACCTACAATGAGCATATAACATATGATGCTATTTTACAGTAAATTAAACTACCTAACTGTAAATAAAATAGTTAGAATTAGCTCTAATTCGAACAGTTTTAATATTAAAATGCTGTTTGAATGCAGAGGGCATTCTGCCCGCATATTTAGTGCTTACAAGACTTTCACTTGTAAGTGGGTATTTTTACTTTGTTGTTTTGCTACTTTTACTCCGGAAAAGTATCTGAATACTCCACTTCCCCCTTTTACATATATGCATTTAAACATGCCTAAAATCATTTTAACGTATATACCCTAACCTTTTATGTGTCGCAGGGTGATGACAAAGAACTTGTTCAACCCTCAATTCGGCAGCCTCTTCCGAACATGTCACAACCCCACTTACTTCTCCAGACGCCTGTGCCGTTTCTCGGACATCTACATGGCCTCGCTCAGCTGCCTTTTAAATTACGACCTCTCGTACACCTTCTATCCCCGCCGCACCCCCCTGCAGCACGAGGCTCCTCTGTGGATGGACCAGCTTTGCACAGGCTGCATGAAGACCCCTTTTCTGGAGGAGATGTCTCAGATACGATGAGATCTCTGTGCTCTCCTCAGTGACTGTCTGATGTTTCCTATTTTAGGCCCAGCGGACATATCTTAGTTTCTTTTATATACTATAGCTAGTGTTCTTTTTAGTCGAGAAGGTGCTGCACAACTCCCTCTACAGGGCGAAGGATCCCTGTTCTACCCAGTGACCCACTTCCCTGAGGAATTCACTAGAGGGTGCTGTAGACTTAGCTGCTGTCCAGAGAGCATGTGGTTCAATATTGACAGACAATCAGCTGGTTACAGCCTCAGTCAAATTGATATCAAAATGCTGAGCAATATAGAGCTACTGACGCACAAATAAACAAGTAAAATCTGACGTAATTATGTGTTGATCTTTTTTACACAGGTGCCATGTTGGGAGGGGCTTATAGAAGTCAGGTTAGGATTTTTCTATGGGCCAGGATAACCGATTTATTACATTTGCAGTGACATTATTTTAGCTGTCCTAGTTTTTTGATGTTGGAGATTTTTTTGGGGGGGATTTGATGATTGTGTTTGTTTTAGTTTTTCTTTTTTTATGTTGGACGTCTTGTGCTTCTTTGCGTTTTCTTTGTCGTCTTAGTTCATTCAGCTCAGTTCTTAGTTCAGTTCAACATCTTGGCACCATGTTGGAAATAAGTGTTTTCACTTTCAGGTGTTCTGTATCTGATACGATTGGGATGATTGTGAACAGAATGAGGACAGCCTAACCTTTTAGTTAGTTAATTACAGTTGCGCATGTAGTCAAACCTCTGTCAAATTGTCTTCCATTTTTTTTTGATTGGTCTGTTGGTTGCTAGGCAGCGCAGCCTCCATTCATCTCCACTGTACTCGGCATCACAATCTCATTCACTTCCAGCCGCCTGCCTGAAGACAACAGCCAAGGTACTGTCCTCCCTGCATGCTTCAACACGTTCAGCGGTGTGCCGTGGTGTGTGTACAATAGTTGCAGCTGATTTCAAACAGCTGGTGGAGCGAGTATAGCGGTATTGGTCAAGTTTTTAGTAGTTCTGTCCCGTGCAGGAATTATTGGTGTAACTGCTCCTTGGCGTTGTTGCACGGGCAGTGTCGCTACACGGATGTTTGTGTTGATTGTTACGTAGCAGGAATCTTTGTGGCATCATCTTTTCAAACCTCTTTTTGTTTTACTTCAAGAGCCAAAAGTTTTGTTTAAAGAGTCGCCGTTAAAAAAAAACTCCAACTACAAATTGTTTGTTCCCTGACATCATCGTTGCGTGTCGATTGTGAAGTTGGGATTTGTTTTAAGACGTTTAGCCTTGTTCATTTTTGAAGATAAGATATATTTTAACAAATATTACCTGAGGAGTATTTGGTAGAAATAACTGTTTTTAGTTTGACTAGCGTTTTGGGACGTGCTTGATTTATTTATTTATTTATTTGTTTTGTTTTTTGGTGGGTGACCTGAAGGCAACACACTGTGCTTTGTGTGTTTCCCATCAGATGTCACTGCATGCAGATGTCACGTTTTCTGAAAATACGAAATGTTTAATATTAAATACATAGACATTATGACAATACCAAATAAATACATTTAAAAAGAATCAATTGGAGTTAATTTTAATTTTATATATATATATAAAACCTGTTATGTCAAAACGCCCTTTTCCTTTTTCATTGCACAATAGCATTTTCTCCAATGACATTTTATTCCATAATGTCACAGTTGCTGCAGCTATGCCTTCTATTAGGGATCGACCGATATGGATTATTTTTCATCAGCCGATACAGTTTGCCGATTTTCTTGAGCCGATATTTGGAGCCGATACTACTTTTGCTCCCTCAATTTACATCATACAAATGTAAACCCTGCCACACTGGATTTGTTTTCGGAATCTGCTCTGCCATTTCTTAATTTCTTAAAATAATAAACTTCTGCAATCATCTTAACATTCATATCACCCAAATTATGTGTGCAATGTGCAGCATATTGATGGGTGCACTGCATATGGTTAACTGCGAGGGTAAAAAGCTTTCATCAACATCTACAACACAGCCTTGATGATGCATTGCTTGCTGACATAAGACCGATATAATCAGGTCATCACAAAATGTCCTTTGTCAACACATTTAAATAATTTAAGAAACCAATAAACCTGAAAAGTAGCCATTGAAATAAAGTGCTTGATTTGTAATTTAAGACTGCCACTCTGCTAGTGGTGGAGGGGCAGTGCACGGTCTGCACGTGAACTGCAGCGTCTCCAGCGACACAGAGCTGCCTGTGGACGCCTCTCTGTAAATAATGCCGGGAAAAAAATATCGCCGAACGCATACATCGGCCCGATATATCGGGCCGGCCGATAAAATCGGTCTATCACTACCTTATGTTGAGTATGGATGGATTGTATATATTTTTTAAACACCTTATGGCATAATTGAATGTCAATTTAGTGATTATTTGCACCTCAACATTCCTGTTCAAGCTTTATAGATTTATGTGACACTTGAGGACAGAATGATATTTTCTCTCAATCTCAGTCATACAGGCTATTGATCCACAGACCACATTCCCATTAAGGAGTTGCAGGGCTTCCTGTTTCCTGCACTGAGCGGCTCCATCGGGTTTTCTTTGCACATCAACACCTCTTATGGCACACTGCTTGATGGCTGCATATTACATCCAGTGTTAAATCCTCTTCGGGTATGTTTTTTTCTTTTCTTTCTTCTTTATCTTCCCTCGATAGATGTGAGTAGAATACAGGTCTTCATTTATTCACTGAAAATGCATTGAAATGCTTTCACAGAATCACATTAGCATCAATAAACATTTTAGGCTGTGTAGAATGAAAGTACGTGAGGAAATCTGAAGATTTAGAGCTTTAAAGACTTTTCTAATACCAGGTGTATTTTCTCAAATTGGAGTACCTTATATACTGTATCCTATTTACTGACAATACTGAATATTTGTTTGAGGAAATTGAGAAGAATGATTGATTGTGTTTTATTAATTTCATTCAGAGAGAGAGAGAGAGGGTATCAGTTCATTTTTTTTTTTTTTTTTTCTTTTTGTGTTACAGTATATCTCTGAGAGTAGGATTTCAGTATTAGTTGCATTTCCCTGATACCAGCATCCTGTTTTAGACTCTATGATACCCAGTGCCAGAAGGTATCAGCCCATATTGATTTGGGACTGCTGATCATTTTACATAGTTTTGAATTTTAATACACCAAAAAGACGAATGTTTGGAGGGTTGTTTTTCCTGCGATGTTTGTTTATTCTATTTAAGTAGTGTATTTGCGAGGTTGAGTGGTGTTTCAGTCTATTTCACGGCTGCCTGCCTTTAGTGAATAAGCCTGCACATGAGCAGCAGAAACTGCCAGGACTAAAAAAAAATTCAATGTGCTGAACTCTTTAAATGTGTATAATGTATTTGGCACGAAAGCCTAAAGCCCCAATTTAGTGAAAAACAAGTGAGTAGGAATGAAAACATTTTACAAATCCAGTTTTTATTATATACTGGAATATAGACTTGCTTTATTTGATAGATAAACTTGCACAGGACAGTCCTTAAAATGATTACACAGATTTTTAGTTTTCTAAAATCAGTCCCTCCTTTGCCAGTGATCTTCACCCACCCTCTCCTGGAAACCCTTCATCATCCTTCAGTGCCTCCATCCTGGATTTCTATACACAGCATGCCATCCATTCACAGTTCCATTTCTTCATCCTTTTCCTTTTTATCTTTCTATCCCTCCACTTTTCCCTTTTCCATCCTCACTCCTTCATTTCCTCACCTGTAAATCTCCCAATTCTTTTCCACGTACAACCCTCCCTTCTTCACATCTTTATGCTTCCAGTTGAGTGCCTCCGTGTCTGTCGCTATGCGAGCCGTGGGAGGCTGCGGACTCCGATGATTTGTGTGCTCTGGCAGCCAGTCCCTCCACACAGCAGCCTCTTCTATTATTCAATGTAACGGGACCTTCACTTTTTACAGCTGAGCAATGTTCTCTGCTCAGTGTAGGAAGATTTGCCTGCTGCAGATGATATTTTTTCACCAGCAACAATAGAAGCCCCACAGAGAAAACACAGACTTACACGGTTTGTTTTACCCTATCATGACTCTTGCTCTTCTGCAAAACCATTATAAAATCACAACGTCTTTGTTAATTCACGAGGTTTGAATTCCTTTTTTGGCCGAGCAACAAGAAAAAGGCAGATGGGCTCGTCCTGGTGGGGTTGGAAATCCTTGTTCTGGCTATAAAACGCAGAGTCTGGGAGGATGAGCGTTGGAGAGGGGCTGCAAGGCAGAAATTAATTGGCTCCTGCCAAAGTCCTGGAGTGGGGCAGTTTAAATTCACTGTTGTGTAATCATTAATCAGATCTCCCATGATAAGTCATTAGTTTGTAATGAATAAGGTTAAAACCCCAGTAGCCCAAATTTTTTTTGTAGCTATTTTGTCTCAAGGGAGATGTACAATTAATAACATGCCATACTCCTAAAGTTATCTGATTTAGTGGGAGTGATTATGTAGAACTGGATGTACAGTTATGAAATATACAGTATCAAGTTTACATTGTGAGGTTAACAAGTTTGTGATATGACGTCATACTGTAACAATGACAACTGCAAGAAAATGTATTCTGTATATTTTAGTACGTATTTGCACCAGATCCCAACTTTGAATTGTATGTGCAAGGACTTAAAAGCACGTGCAAAAATACACTAAATGGTGATAATGGTAAAAGAAAAATGGTTTAAAACTGCCAAGATGGTAATAAAGGCTGTGATGGACTTTAGTAAAAAACACAACCCCTTTTGTGTGCCTATACAATTATTTTAAAGTAATAATTTGTGAAATTTTCATATAAATAAATGTATCAGTGACATTTTTGAAAGTGAAATTCAAACAATGCTGAAATACCTATCATAGGTCTGGTAGCCTAGATGTTTAACCAAATCCAAATAGCTAATTCAACATAATAAGAGTACTCCACAGATGTCGCATTGTACGAAATTCTTCAGAAATATTACGGAGTCGATGATGTGATGAATGTGTTCTTTCCAGACTTTCAGAGTGCCTTGCCTTATATATCCTCAAGTAGACAAAAGAGCAGCAGTTGCTGAGATTACATTACATGTCTTTTAGCGGACGCTTTCATACAAAGCAATTTACAATTGCTATATATGTCAGAGGTCGCACACCTCTGGAGCAACTAGGGATTAAGTGTCTTGCTCAGGGACACATTGGTTGATGTATCGCAGTGGGAATCAAACCAGGGTCTCCCACACCAAAGGTATGTGTCATATCCACTGCCCCATCACCACCACAGTAAGGTTGATTTACTCATTCAGTCATCATGTGTCCAGTACTTGGCCCTTCCTCAGAGCAATGGCCCTTAAATGTCAACTCCTAGTTTACTGTCAGCTGACTCTAATCTGACAAACCTCACAACTCAAACACACAATCAAAGGCGACACCAAAATCAGTACTTGAGCAATAAACCTAAAATGTTCATTTAGCACAACTCCTAAAACATTGTCGCACTCACAATGGAGAGTTTAAAAAAAGATATATATATATATATCAAAATTGATGCAGCAGAACCAGAGACCTTTTTTAAATTCCATGCACTCTACCTTTTTTTTGTCAAAATCTGGCGCCTACATTACCCACAATTTAACCCAACTGCTTGGTCAGAGATTCAGGTGTGTCATGCTAGTAGCCTCGAGCCGCTAGCCTCAAGCAGGGACGAGGAGCGCATTACAGAAGTCTGGGAAACTCACTTCTTTCTAACTCCACACCCACAGAGTTGTTTTATTTCACACTTATAGTATTCAGCTCCAACCGACGCGGACTCCAACGTGATATCATGACTTTGCATAAACATACACGCCACTTTCTAAAGCCAAGTGGCGCGTGTTATCTGTACGCATTATGAGCTATCTGCGAGTATGTCTACACAGAAGAACGGGACGTTGCATTTGGAGCTCTGGTTGGGTTTAGGAAAAGAACAACGGGGTTGGGTTTAGGAAAAGAATAACGGGGTTGGGTTTAGGAAAATAATAACGGGGTTGGGTTTAGGAAAAGAATAACGGGGTTGGCTTTAGAAAGAAAAGAAAGAAAGCAACGGAAACATGACACGTGGGACAGGAAGGAAACATGACACGCGGGACAGGAAGGAAACATGACACGCGGGACAGGAAGGAAACATGACACGCGGGACAGGAAGGAAACATGACACGTGGGACACGATCCCTGGTCTCCTGGGCGAAAGTCCTGTGTTTGACCCATCCTCCACCACGGCCAACCTCCCTACGTGGATTTTCGCCCTTTCATACTACTCGGTACGGCCTAAATTCACACGCAATCGCAAGGTAATGTAAGTCAATGGAGGCCAAACGGCGTTGATAAACACGCTAAAAAGCGAGTACGCGTATCGATAACACGCCAATAATGGCATACGAATTGGTGTGTCATACATACGCCACTTCATGAGATCAGTCTGCTGACTCAAGTGACATTACTTGAGGGCATTTGAGACTTTGTGCAGCTCCCTCTGGAGCCACGAAAGGCTTTATAAAACCTTTTACACACATGCAGTAGTACTCCCAAGACCCGTAACGTTGTGTAAAATCAGCAGAGTTTCCCTTTAGGCCTGTTGATCTGATCGTTCATCAGCTTACACACTACTGCTGTTCACCTGGGAAGAATTATGGCTACACTGTGCTGAAATGCTGCAACTAGGCTGGTATACAAAAGTAACCGTCACTTTGCTACAAACCTCTGTGCTTCAGGAGTTACCTTAAAGTTTAATTGATCACTTCCAAAGCTTTTCACGGGCTAATCTCTAAACCCTTGAACTCTCCGTTTCATCCAGTTGATTACTTGGTCCTTTAGCAGATTTTTTTTTATATCTGTTTTATTCACCTCAGCTATTAAAGGTGTGAAGAATCGGCCATTTCTCCACTTTGCTATTGTACATATGAAAAGAAACCAGGGGAAGAATCAGAGCTTCAGCCAGTCAGTTTCCACACAAGCTGTTCCAGATTTCCCATGGATTATTTATATGCTGGTTTATTTGAGGCCATTGGCTGCTACTGAGACACTCTGCGGCTCTTTCATCATCATACATGTAGGATGCCCCTTTGGCACTGTTTCAAATATGCAAGCCTGTGAAGATGCACTCTTTAACTGTGCAATTGACTCTCTACTGCGCTCTTGCCCTCTCATGCTGTAGTTTGATGTCTGATATGTTATAGAACCCTTTTGTAAATTACAGCCCTGTCTGTGATGTCTGAAATACAAGCCAGTGCTGTAATTAATATAGTCAGGGGCACCAGGGATGAGAATCTGCATTAAATGAAGGCGTTTTGTGTCAGCGTGAAGCTGGGGAAAGCTGACTGATGGTAACATGGAGAGAGAATTGTAACTACGTTGTTTTCATTATCTTGTCTTGTTGTTGTTTTTTTATCATAAATGCGGCCCCTTCTTCTTCTATATTAAAAGTCATTGTGGTTTTTTTTTCTTAGGTGACGTCTTAATTATTGCTGTCCCAGGCACGACCAAACCAAACAATATTTAAAGCCTCATGTTGATACCTTTTTTTAGAAATTGGATGCATCATTTTCCTCCCTGTTGAATTATTCATTTGCAAATTGCATTTGTGTGCATTCTCTGCTCAAAGGAGGATGTCAGTTGGACCACTGCAAACAGCTCATTAGAACGAAAGGGTTCTGTCTCTTTGATTGGCTTTGAATGAGTCACCCACTCTCAGCCTCTGTATCTGCGTGGCTTCTATGTTTACTCTTGATTTTCATCACAAGTTGTCTTGTACTGTTTCCAGTCCGTTAAGTTTCTCTACCTACCTAAAATGTATATAGGTGTAATCACTGAGTTTTATTTGAATTGGTTACTCAGTGCTAAACCTCACGTCCACACTCGGCCTTATTAACATTCAGGAAAGCGTCTTGTCACAGCAGTAGTATCTTGAGTCTGTAGCTTGTATTTACTTTCACATTAAACTATCCTCATCACCTTCATCTCGCTTGATTGAAGTGACTGGAGAACCACTAAAATATTACTGAAAAGTTACTTTCAATGTGCCACAGCTCCTCACTAGTCCAACCTCACACAGTAATTAGGTTTTAAAGGAGTAGTGGTTTAAAGGCGCTGACACACCAACCCGGTTATCGCCCGTCTGGCGAGGTCGGTGACCTGCATCCAGAAGTGAGATGCCTCACTCTGTAGCTAAAATAGAGAGCTCAACACACAGGGTGAAAAGAGGAGCTGCAGCAATGTGCAGTACAACAAAAATATTTGTGTTTTGTTTTAAATTAAACCATGTAAACCTATTCTGGTACAACCTCTAAATACAATTGTGAACCTGAAAATGAGCATAATATGAGCACTTTAAGAAGACCATTGTTGTTTTAATCTAAACCACAATCTTTTCTCTAATCTTTTCAGTTATTTTGGTACCTAAACATCGTTGCCGTATGACGGCCACCTTTCGTCGGCTAAACACAACTGCAACGGCCACTGAAAGGAGCGTCGCCTCGCGGTGCCCTGTAGCCGGCTAACAGTCACGTTTTGTTGGCTAAACTCAACAGAAACCTTTTCTTGGCTATTTAACTGTAAAGTCCCCAAATGTAACCGTCACGTGACTGGTCATCACGTGACCAGCCGGCGGTCGCCTAATTTCATAGGACATCATATGAATTGTTGTGCATTAATCTTTGTATGATATCATACGAACCCGTTCATGAGAATGCGTTGCGGATGTAGCCTAAGAATCGTTGTGTTTATCTCTAGGGAGCGGGTCTTCTTGCACCAGTCTGCCATGTTGCACCGAATGTTTCTACAGTAGCCCAGCATGGACAAACAAAACTCTGGGTCAAGAGAGAGTCTTTTGCGTTTAAGTGTTACCTGAAGGCCACAGTAGGTTCGATAAACGCGTGGAAAGGGAAGGGTGTGCGAAGGGGTATTCAGTTGGTTGCACTATGCAACCTCACCACTAGATGTCACTGAATCCTACACACTGCTCCTTTAATTAGATGCACTACAAAATCGTGACTCTATGGTGTGTGTGTTTAACCGTTGTGTTGGGACCCGAAGGACAAATCAAGGATAATGTACTTCTGTTTACTTTGTTGAGAATTGCTCTCTAAAGCCTGTTTCTTGTAAAGTAAGTAAGTAAAGTTTATTTCTAGAGCACATTTAAACACAGTTTAAGCTGACCAAAATGCTGTACAAACAAGCACTAAGGTGCTGTATTAACCCTTGTTTTGGTGACCCGAAGGACAACACAAGGATTAAGTTATAAGCTAGGGAAGCGTTTAGATAAGTTCAGTTAATTTATACAATATAATATTTATTGGCCAAATAAAGAAATTCAGGGCATGTAGCTGTGTACTGTAAAAGTAGGCGTGCCATGATGCAGTGTTGCTGCAGTACAGGCCAGGGTTTGTATGAACACGGCTGACATAATACCAGACCATGGACTTAGCCTCCTTCCTGGCTCTGTTTAGTCTTTCTGTCTGTCACCAAACTGCTAAATGCCACCATCTCCTTTTAACACAACATTATTTATGGTTTCAAAGTGGATTTCCATAATCACATGTAGCACTTACATAGTAGCAATGGTAGGGACATCTACAACTCACTGCAATTAAGTATTCAGTCATCATCCAGGAACAAATCGTTCCCACAGATGACCTAAAGGTTATTCTCCATACACCGTGACCTGGACACATTCAAAACACTAATCAAAACACACTTCTTCAGATCAGCATTCCACATACAATAGTCTTACATTTCTCACCTGATAGTAACTGGTTTTATTGTTTTTAATTGCTTTTAATATGCTTGTTTTATGTGTTGGTTTTACTGCTTATCTGTTTTTAATGAGCTATATGTGCTGGTTTTACTGTAAAGTGTCTTTGAGTACCATTTAAAGCGCTACAAATAAAATTTATTATTATTATTATAATTAAGCATAAAGCCAACATAAATGACAAACGCTACATGCTGTTCCTTTCTTTAATGATTTCAAATTGTTTCTTCTCTGCACCACTGAGCTGTATGACAGATAGATGGAGAATAGATACAGGGGAGGGGGACCCCTCACACTCGGGTGTGTGTGGTCTCCGTGAGGATGTGTTTTCTGCCGAACCATTGCTTTGAAACTGCTATGATGAAAAACTTGCAAGGTGACTTGTAATATTCTGTATTGCAGATATGGATTCACTTGGTCTGACTCATAGGTTGTCAGGACACTAAGCACATTCCCTGCCATCTTCATCATGCTTTTCTCTGGGTGACACATGCATTACTTTATCTCTATTTTCAGAGATAACTGCTGTTTCCATGCAAAGGCTGATTTACATCACGGTGTCCAGGAGAGGGCATCGTTACTCTGCATTCTCATGAGCATCACTTAAAAACCAGTAATAAAACACATGCATGTAGACTTACTCTTTTCAACACTTTAAATACACTCACAACATTGAAATAGCCAACTTTCTTATTGACCTTTCCAGTGCAAATGTTTCTGAAATCCCAAAACACCTAATCTTGGATTTTTCAATGCTGCAGTAGTGGTCAGTGGTAATGAAATAAAAAATCTGATTTACTATTCCTGCCTTCAGTTGAAAGCAAAAGGAATAAAACTCGCCCTTTTAGCTTTTTGGCATTTCTCCACCGGCCGAGAGGTTTAAAGTTGAGTCTGTCTTTGCTGTGGTGAGTCATCTATTGATCACCTGGCATGAAGACAGAGTCCTTCTCAGTCGCAAAAACCATCCATCATGGAGCTGCTTGGGACGCAGCAGAGAGATAGCATGGCACTGTGGATCCATTAGAACTGAAATAGATCTTTTACTGCAACAAAGATCAATGAGCAACATGTCACTGTAGCTGTTACGCTTATACTGCATCGGATCCTTGTTGTCTGAAAAACATGAACTGCTGAGTAAAAAAAATAATGGGGCGACCTCTAGCTCACCTGGTAGAGTGTGCACCAGTCCTTGTCAGTGGCCAGGGTTCGTATCCTACCCGAGGCCCTTTGCTGCATGTCACACCCCCCCCCCATTTCCTGTCTCTCTTTAGCTATTATAACAAAGGAAAAAGCCCTAAATATATCTTTAAAAACTATGCCATTTGTAACTGAAAAGTGAGGTAGATGGATGAAAGCAAAAATGTGAATAATGACTCCTAATAGCCTACTCATTATAGCCAGTCTCTCGCCAATGAAATGAGAAGAATGGGATCAATACAGGGAACTGATAATTGCTTTCAAACCTCAACAGAGTGGAATGTAAAGTGGGATACGGCTCGTGCGATTTGAGTACGTTGCAACAACACCTCTTTTTTGTGGGGCTGTGTCCGGCATAATATCCTGGTCCTCTAATGAAAGGCTATGAAAGGCTGCAGTGTGTGCGTGAGGATGTTTGTAGTGGGGGCCCAGGGGCCTGAGGGGCACGTGACCTCATCGGGAGGAGGATGGTTCAGTAGGCTCGCTCTACTCCTCCCAGTCAGACAGTCAACAACCCAAACTTCTTTCCAACTGTGTTATTTTCAGCCGTCTGCAAGAGGAGTCTACTTTCCAAGTCTGTATACAAAGCAGGCAGAGGATGAGAAACTGATGTTAATTCTGCATAAACTAAAGAAAAAGTGAGGAGGAGTGAATTACTAAGCAAATACAATATTTAATACCATTTCAGTTCCTTTGAAGTGGCAATAAAGTTAAGTCAAGTCAAGTAATAGACCTTCCTCTGTTCAATTTGACTTGACAGGCAATTTGAACCATCCAAAACTAACAAATAGTTACAGCTTTTAATAATTACATCTGCCGTGGCTACAGTCATGCACTCTTATGCTCAGCCAGCTACTGAAATTTTAAAAGTCGAATGAAAATGAAATGCTCGCCCAGATAAGGCTCAGCTTATTTCCTCATGCTTCAAAGCACAATTGCCCTTTGAATATTCACTCCCTTCAAATATTTGTATGGCACCCCTTTTTCCGCATACTCACCCTCTCCAAATATCCAAGTGTATGTGTTACCCTTGTTCAGCCAAGTGTCTGGAAAATATTTAGACTATATACACTGGCCATGACGATACAGTTTAAGTATTGTGGAATGATTAACCCGGTTCTTTAAGGGGCTGTTCACTAGCTCACCTTCTACCTTTTTAGAGTAGAGGTCCATTCCAAACAAAAACATTGACTGCCAGGCCCCCTCACCCCGAATATTGATAACTACAAATGTACAATAACTTCTACTAGGTAGAAATAATTGATAATTTAAAAACGTGGTTGTTATTTTTGATAGCAGTTTGAACTATAACTGAAATTATTTCAGCCAGAGACATTTTTGTCTAACTGAATCGACCATGTAAAGCAAATGGTTATACAGTTAGATCTAGTTTTGCTGTTTCAGGGAGCACTCACTGAATTCGAGCAGCTGCTGAGAGAGCTAATCCCCCCCCCCACCATTTTTTTTTTTATTGCACTCTGATTAATAAGTATTAGCAGGGAGCGCATTAGCCCGCTAAAACAACAGAACCACTACGATCTGCCATCCTGAAACCATGCCACAAGCATAATGCAATTCCCCTTGAATGGTAGTAAAGAACTCCTCATCTGAGATGAAACTCAGACTTCATCCTGGCTAACTTCAGATAAACACGTGGCAGGATACCAACAGTATCCTGATTCAAGGGAAATATTCTAAACTAAATGTACCTGACTTGCGTAAACCAACAGCATGTTGCAATTTCCTTGAATGCTAACAAGCCCTCTCATCTGAGATGTAACAAAGGAAACTGTGTGTTCATGTAGGACTCCAACACTCATCAGAAAATACTTTTTCAAGGCCCTCAAAGTGATATTGATTACAAATAAAGTTTGGGGGTAGATAACACCTTGTTCTCAGATGCCTCTCAAGTTTGGATCTTCTTTTCCAGCCTCCAGATTTCAGGTTAAAAACTAAAGATTATTGCTCCTTGGCTCAGTTTTATTACCCTTCCTCTGGAAAGCCTTTTGTGCACCATGCTTGAAAAGTGCTATAAATAAAATGTTATTAATATTACTTGCCCTGCTTTGATACCAGAAAAAGGCTAGAGAATAGAGAATAAACCACTCTTACATCACGGAGAAAAATCAAATATTATTGAGAATAAACATAGAGCATAAATATGAATTGTTCTATAGCAGCGCTTTACTGTATCCTGAACCTCACATTGCTATAATAAATATATGATAAATTACGATGCTCCCCCTTAACAGCCTGTTAAATCAGGGTGTCTTCTTTTTAGACTGGCACAACGCTCACTTATTCCACAGAAACACATTTCCTGCCCCAGGAAAGCAGAGCTGAAGGTGAATGAATGATCTTTGCCTCTGCTCTGTCCACTCCTCATACATCACACACCTACTCTGCCTCCACATCTGCCCTACTACTGTACTACTACTACTACAGCTGATTCTTTTTCCACACTGGAAATAAGTATTGAGTTCATTGGACGGTAGCTTCCCATTCACAGATTAAAGTGGGAGGAGACATTCCACATCTGTTCACACCTGTAGTTTATGGAATAACATTGTGTTGCGTGTTTTGTTTTTGTCTGGGTCTGTGTTTTGTTGGTGTTGCAGTATCAGTAGTTTCTGAGAGTCTGACGACGTGGATATCGGGGCGAGATCTGCTTTGCCTTTGTCCTCTTAAGGGTCTTCCTGCCCGTCCACTTCCTTTAAGACACAAGAGGAGCCAGAGCTGGGAGGAGCAGGCTTTGTTCCAGAGGTGATGTGATTAAAGGCCTCTGTCTGGGCTGCACCCATTCAGATGGCTCACACACGCCACAGCTGCTTTACTTAATTGAATTGTCAGGAAAGTAGACAGGACTGAAGCCACGAATCGATAGAGTCAGTGGCACTTAAATAAAGTTTGGCAGTGGCAGTGCCAAGGATGGAAAGAACAGCTAGCTGTTTGTAAGAACAAAGCAAGTGGTTTTCTGATTGTTTCAGCTGATTTAAAGCAACTGAGTTCTGAGCTCTGAGCTGGTCGCCTGGTTAAGGAGTTCTTTTCATGTTGGATAAGTTATAAAAAGTTTTTGTTTGTAAAAAGCAGCTCTAGCGTGGCTCGGAGGTAGAGTGGTTGCCTCTCAACCACAATGTTGGCAGATCAATCCCAGGCTTCTCCAGCCACATGGAACACTGCAAACACGCAAAACACTGAACCCCAAGTTGCTCCCTGGATGCTGCATGTAAAGCTGTCCACTGCTCCTAATACCTAGGATGGGTTAAATATAGTAATAGCATTTCACTATATTGTACGTGTGACAATTAAGAATGAAGTTTGATCCTTTGCGTAGTTATATTCAAATTCTTAATCAGTGTTACTCCTTTCCATGCATTTGTTTGTACTACTTACCCATTAGTATGGATTACTACCCTGATCTATACTGTGGCATTATTTATAGGTGGATGTTAACTGTACAATCGTTATATTTATTGTGTTGTATAGGGTGCCTTTATAACATCTGGGCAGGGACAACATAGGATGGCAATTCATTCTGAGGGGGCATGTACGTCTGTACCAAATATGATGGCAATAGTTTTTTATTGAGACATTTCACTATAATGAAAAGAGAAAAAGTCAGGAATCACCAATGTCAGTATGCTTCATCCTCTGGGAACCATGAATGTCTCGAGTGAACTTCATGGCAATCCACCTAATATTTTCTGATTCTTTTTTTTTAAATGGTGGATCGACAGACAGACAGACCGACAGATAGACAGACAGACAGACCTTGGCATCCCTGGAGCCCATTGCATGGCTTAAAACAAATCGTCAGTAATGTCAATCAAAGCAAAAATGGCTATAATCAATGAAGCCTCTATCCGCCAAAGATCTGTCTAGTCAGATAAATGACGGCATGGCCAAGACACAAAGTGAGGTCTACAAAGTCAGCCAAGGACCGATGCTGTGGTGTAATCCTTTGGAAAAGTGCTCTCTCAGAGGAAATGTGTGATGCAACTGTGGAGAGATGATGTAATTGTCTATCAGCGTGATTATGCTTGTTTGGTGGGCGCATTGATTAACGAAGTGCTCATTTACTATGATTGCTTTGCAGTCAATGTGATGAAGACATCATGGGTCCATTGGGGAGATTAAGGTCCTGGGTTGGTGAGATTTTATTTAGTCGTGATTTAGGGTCAAATTAACGGTTGTCAACTAAAAACTTTGCTTTTCCCATCGGACACAGCTGACTCTGTCCTGCCTAACACTGCGAGTCTGTTTCATCCGACATAGTGCAAATGCCTTGGAATGAATGTCTATTAGATAGCTGGCTGATGCCCTACACTGCAATCCTTCAGTCTTAATGATGTCACTGCTTCCCGTTTATCAAACTCAACAGCCTGCTAAAGGAGAGTCTCCGTGTCCAGACATTTACTCAGTTTAATCAATGCGGCTAATTATAATGTAGGATAACTCCTTTAGTGTGCATACCAGAGGTGATGTGCTTACAAAAGAAACAATTAGGTGGGAGATGATTGAACAGATTAAAAACCTGTTCACAGAGGTCATCACCTACAGTATGCAGGAGTGGAGCTAGGGTCGTTTGTAAAGAACGATGGCCTGTTTGTCTGATGTCTACATCTTGTTTAACCAGCTGTCTTCCAGTGACAGAGAGAGGGAGTGTTGCAATGCCAAGAACTCATCTCTCGTTTTGCCTGAAGCCATTTATTACAATTATCAAGTAACCAATAGTATTGTGACTTGTGTCAGTGTTTTGTGGTTTTAGGGATAACAGGTTTGAAAAACCTGCCAACACCTGCCATTGTGTTTTCTGTGATCTTGATGAATAACAGATGTAGCATGTACGAGAGAAAGGCTGCCACTAACACTCCTGGTTCCCTGGGAGACTGGCATGGTCAGCAGCCCCCTCCCCCTTTCCTCCCTCATCCTCTTGCCGTTTCTCCCCCTGCTTGTGAAGGAGGCGTGTGAGCAAGGAAGGAGGCAGGGCACGTTAGCCGAGGCTGCGGGTGTGGAACTCAGACGGCAGGCAAAGCATACAAACACACACATTTCTACACACACATGCTCAGTCAGCGCAAGTGACACAAGTGCTGGCTCCATTGAGTTGACTGACTCACTGCTATCCATTAGCCGGCATGCCGCAGAGAAAGAGGAGTTTCACTTTTGGAGCCTATGGAGGGTAAGAATGTATATCCTAATCATTTATATTATGATTGATTATTATTGAACAACTGAAACCTCTTTACAACACACAGTTGTCATTTGTGTGATTGTATGTGTGTCTGTGTGTTTCTGTATCCCTGTTTGATGACTGTGCAGATTCTGTGTCTGTATTTGTGTCTGCATGTTTGTGCCATTTGCACCGGAATGCCATGGATTTATAACAGCTTTTGTCTGAAATGTCTCAGTTGTCATTTTTGTGGCTTTCTATCATAGATTGGACCAAATAATACTGCTATTTCTGCTTGAGGATGAATCATTGAGGGTTATATTCTGTACAGTAATGGTGAGGCATCAGATGTAGAAGAATTTAAGACAGGTGACAAAAACAACAAAGAGA
This sequence comes from Perca fluviatilis, assembly GCF_010015445.1. Classification (NCBI taxonomy): domain Eukaryota; kingdom Metazoa; phylum Chordata; class Actinopteri; order Perciformes; family Percidae; genus Perca; species Perca fluviatilis. The sequence continues at coordinate 12,795,453 of NC_053116.1, forward strand.
AAAGTAGGTAAGGTTCAGCTTACAGTAAAAGTATTACTGAGGCCCTGACAGAGCTGTAAGTATGACAGATGAGAATTGTATGTTGTCAGTAAGCACTCATGTCCTCTGTGTTTTTATGTGGCCCACTTCAGACTACAGGATACTGGACAGTAGACGCACAGTCAGCAAAGAGCTTTTTAATGGTCAAAAGGTGAACAGGTGCCCCAATGCAACTGTTTTTTGTCTGTCATGTGTTAAAGGTAGCCATGGAATACCATTAGCTGACATCTAGTGGAGACAGTAGTTATAGCTATAGGCTGGGCTGTGTGGCGATTTCGGCATAGTGGCCCATTTGTAATTGCTGTCAATGTGTGGTTAGAGACATTATACACATGCATTATCACAGGTCATAGTTAGGTAATAATTTCCTAGGACGTTTCCTGGAAAGAACTATATAATTTGGTACGATTAATATGGATAATAAAGACAGCGTTACACTTTTACTTTGACTTACATTTGCCAAAACAACAAGTTAGTCTTCATCCTTGTAGTCTCGCTTTGCCAGAGCTTCCTCCACAGCGCTGCAGAGGAGGGTCTGGCTAGTCCATACATCATTCCGGGATGGGAGAAAAACGTGATCTGGTTCATTGGCATTTCTTTAAATCAATCACAATCATCATGGGCAGCGCTAAGTGCCGGAGAGAGCCATGGTGACTCTGCAAAATAGCCTCAGGAAGGAACTTGTTTTGGTGGAACGTGTACTTTCAAAGGTTGTTTTAGTCGTGCGACAGAAAATTCAGATTGGACAGATAGTTTAGCTAGCTGTCTGGATTTACCCGCTACAGCTGTTACTCTCTGCAACCGTTCAGAACCAGTGGATGTCTACCACCCCTGGGCCGTAGGGGGCAGTAGTGAGTTAAAACTTACTTGGACAAGTGACACAAAGCTGAGATTTACACTTTATCAGAAGAGTTTTCAGTATTATTTTGGTATTTTACAAGGGAAAAGACTTCAAGGATGAAGACTAACTGGTTGTTTTGGAAAATATACATTTGGTATGTTTGTTAAAGAACAGTGCACAGCCAATTCCCTTAGCTTTCCTAAAGCACCATCTGGAACTGTCTCCCACGCAGTGGATGACACAGTCTGGAACGGGCCAGATAACTACAAGTAAAACCCACACAAAGGTCACAGAACATACACCCTAAAATGCCCCGAACACAACTCAAGTTAACATTTTAAAGGTCCTATGACATGGTGCTCTTTGGATGCTTTTATGTAGACCTTAGTGGTCCCCTAATACTGTATCTGAAGTCTCTTTCCCGAAATTCAGCTTTGGTGCAGAAATACAGCCACTAGAGCCAGTCCTATAATGAGCTTTCCTTAGTATGTGCCATTTCTGTGTCTGAAGCTATTGAGGAGGAGAGTGGGAGGGGCAAGGTGGAGGGTGGGGGTGTGGCCTTGACCAACTGCCACTTTTCTTGTTTGAAAGCCGTGATGTCTCTCTCTCATGGGTTGGCCAAATTCTCTGGGCGGGCAAAGCAGAGAAAGGGGGGTAACCTTGCTTGTTATGACCTCATAACAAGCAGATTCCAAAACGGTTCATCTGAGCTTTCATTTTCTCAAAGGCAGAGCAGGATACCCAGGGCTCGGTTTACACCTATCACCATTTCTAGCCACTGGGGGACCATAGACAGGCTGGGGGAACTCATATTAATGTTAAAAAACCTCATAAAGTGAAATTTTCATGCCATGGGACCTTTAAATAGCAAGATTGTTTGTTTGTTTTATCACTAAGTGTTACGGGCTCATCTATTAGATGCCCCTAAGTGGTCTCCCAATTGATACATTTCTAATTAATTCCAATCGTTTGCTTGTGTACTCTAGAGAGTCCTTTAGCCAGTGCACAGCATATTTAAAGCAAAATACTTGCTTTTCTGTTTTCTGTTTAGCAGCAGCCTTGAATGCCATTGCGCTTGGCATTTGGATAGGTCAGTGTGATTGCTGACATCAGTGAGTGATCTGTTATACACTCTGCCCCCCTGCATCCCACTGGCTGTGAACGCAGCGCCTCTGTTCTCTGTAGATCAGCCTTTCTTTGTCGCAGTATGCTTTATAATTTTGACATCAAATATTAATTGAGCTGCCACTTAATTTGAGTAGTTATGTTTTAGATTTTTGTCTTGCTTTGAGCATGTTATGGCCCTATCCTTTCTTATTACTGGATACTGTAATTTGGCAGCAGATATGTTCCGTGAAGTGTGACTATGATGTTGCAACACTAAGCTTTCATATCCGTTTATTTCCTGTCCTTTGGATCGGCTCTTACATGTCTGTTGTATGTCACAAGATGTCCTGTAGCTACATATATGTCAAGTGAATTTTATTTATATAGCGCCATATCACAATAGAAGTTATCGCATGACACTTTTTATATTGGTCTAGACACCTTTAACTTACGGAGACCCAACATTCACCCCTGAGCAAGCACTGGAGACGGCGCCAGGGGAAAAAAAAGAAGGAAAAATTACATTTATTTCTGTTTGTGTCTGTTTTCTCATAAACATTTAAATCACGAAATAAATACAGACATATGGGCTGTGTCTTAAGTAAACGGAATGCTCTCATAACCTCAGTGGCAAGACATTCAGGCAAAATGAACAATGATGCTGTATGTTGAAGTGTCGCATAGAAACATTGGAAGAATGCATGTTCAAAAACAACCAAGTGGAAAGACACATTGTTTTGAAATCTTAGCAGGCCTGAGTTGTAGTTGGCATTCATGGTCAGCTGATTTAGAAATGTCAGCTTAACAAGACTACAGACTCATTGGGGAAAAGGTGTCTCCCAGTGTTAAAGTGATTCACAATAACATAGTGTGAATAGGTTCAAGATTTATCTCACCAGTTAACCATGTTTCAAAGTTGTTGTGTAGTTTGTGGCTCCAACAAAAAGACAAGAAAACAAAGGTTTTACAAACCTTTCTGTTTTAACTAGTGCTGTCTGAAAAACAAGAGGCTTCTATCGCTGATGATTTTTTATTATCTATTGTCTAAGGCTTATTGTTTTGAATATTGTAGTTGCAGGAAGACAACAGAGAGGGTCTTTTTGTTATACAAAGCAAATGTTTGCATGACAAAAGACGATCATTAGACCTCAAGGCAGGGCTACTTGAGAACAGGAGGCCACTCAAGTACCTTTCCAAGTGCAGTGGCAAAACAAACAGGAGATGTAGAGCAACCAGGGGGCTCTTCATTGCCAGTCAGTCCACCTTGCATATTTACTTTGACATTCACATTTATGATGGCAAGCCAGCCATCCACGGAGAGGAATGGGGTGGGCTCGGTAAGCTGCAGTTAATTATCTAATGCTCACAGGGCTACCAATTGTTGAATTATTTTGGTTCTGATAAGAATAAAAAACATTTTTCATTGTTGTCTTGCACTTTGTTAGTCCAGTCATGTCACACACTGCAACTTTATGCTTCCTGTCACAGTAAAAAAAAATCAACAAATGATTTAGTTCTGATCGCAAAAAAAACGAGAGAGCAAAACCTGGTCAACTATGGCATGATAAGGTAATTTATAAGGACATTAATAATATAAGCCCAGATAGCAGTCCTTACAGTGTGTGCATAGGGGGGTAGATTTGAAGGGCTTTTTTTTTTTTTATTATTATCTGCTCTTCTTTATCCAACCAGTTCACCTGTGGCTGCATATTTTTGTCACATTCTTTCTTAAGGGTTATCTGTATATCTTGATGTACACCAGATTTGATCAGACAAGCATGTTTGTCACAGAAAGTCACTAACCTAATTATGTCAACAATTCCTGTAGCTGCAGTAAAAGCCCTCCAGTGGTTCGCTGATAAAAAGCTTTTTATGTGAAGCAGCTGAACAGTTTGCTTAAACAGTATATTAAGACAGTAATAGACTTCATTAGGAGAGCAGATTATAAAGCAGAAATGTTCCTGGATAAAAGGAAACAACAGGAAACAAGGAGTGACTGTGAAAGAAAAAAACTCACCATGTAAGGAGTTACACTGAAACCTAACATGCATGTATTTTGAAAATGGTAATTTTAATATAGTTTTAATATGTCAAAATAACACCAGTGTTCTTGGGGTCTATAAATAAACATATACAAATAATATTAAAATAATATTAAGCTGATTAAATTAAACAACGTGAGTCTGAGTTACACAACATCACAAAATAATCTAACACTAAACATAACACTGACAACACAAAACACGTGATTTTTGTTTGGTAGATGGGATAGATATTACAGTGCTTACTAGCTGTCAGCATATCTGTGGTACCACAGTGTGTGTGTGTGTGTGTGTGTGTGTGTGTGTCTTGTGTACGTGCCTGTGTGTATGCGCGCCTGTATGTGTGTGTGTGTTTTCATATACACTGTATCCTACTGTACTGTAGCTAAATGAGGACATTCAACCAGTTTACACTCATTTTCCTGTCAATGGGCTCATTCAGTCCCAGTGGGTCGAGATACAGTATACAGTCTAGATCTGGTCACATTAATTTTTTTGACAATGTAACTTACCATGAGCGATAGCATGAGACTTTTCTAAAACAAAGAAGAATGCACATCACATGTCAGTCAGACATTTATTTCATTTGTAAAGAAGTACATAACATGTATTTTCTGCTTTCGGTCTGTTTTGCTGTAAGCAAATATGAAGTAGTCGCCGTCAGTGGTACCTTTTATAAACACACAATATTTAGGTGAATCATTGCTAAAAAATTAAAATATTGCTTCTAGGAAAATCGTCGCAAAAACAATCAAGGTACATTTCAATTTTTGTTCGCCAACCTTAGTATCCAGTTCCTATCCTGAAGCATAGTGCATGGCTAACTGCAGAGTAAGATACTAGCATGTCTTTACTGTATGTAGGTGTTAATGTGTAAATTGAAAAAGCTCACATGCTACATTTGTCCTGGCATCCACCTGCCTTGTTTTTGCTGAACAAATGTCAGTCTGTTGGTCAGTCCACTACCTTGGTCTAGACTGAAATATCTCAACCGTTATTTGATGGATTGTCATGAAATTTTACATAGACATTCATGATCCCCAGAGGATGAATCCTACTGACATTGGTGACCCCTGACTTTTTCCTATATTGCCACAGGCAGGTTGACATTTTTGTACTTTCTGTAAAATATCAATAGCAACGTTCGGATGGATTGCCATGAAATATTGTACACACATTCATGGCCCCCTTGGACAAATTGTAATTACTTTGGGGATCCTGTAACTCATTTTAAACAGCACCATCATCTGCTGATTGCTATCTATGGCAGTGTATACAAAATTGAAAATAAAGGTGTATTCTTTATTGGGTGGACCACAGGAACCATTTGTGACACTCCTGTTTTGGTTGCAGAGTATTAAGGCCCACAAAAGACTTTAGTCAGCATACTCTGAACTCGTGCTTGGTGAACTGGGTGTAACACTGATCGTGACTACACCAAAATGTGTTATAGCTTTAGGGAAGAGGAATAATTTCTGTGCAAGCTGGGTTCACTGAGATCATGTTCTTAGCATATATTTCAAAACATCGGTTAATATAAATGTCTCTCCAACTTGTGTGAAAGTTTGCAGACTACAGTAACAGCACTGACCATATCCTCAAGCATTATAGCTCTTTTTCCAAATGGATATTAATGTTAAAGGGTTATTTTCCAGCATCTTTACACTCTTTTAGTATTGAATGGCTGGTGTGATGTGACTATGTGTTCAGGTATGGTCCTGACCTTTTAGGATCATTTTCCTAGGGTGTGTTTGTGCCTCTCATATGTTTTTTAGATTTAGAATTAGCACTGCAACAACTTGTTACTGCAGCAGATTTGGTAGCTGAACAACAAAGTTGTTTGCTGTAAACTGGATTTCATCTGGGCTGACTCCTCAACCCTGTTTGCTGACCTACTTGCCATTTGCTGTGTTGCTGACTTGATATATACCGCAGGCCTCAGCTAATTCCTGAAGTGAAGAAAATGTTTAACAGAGAAGAAATTAGGAAATTTGGAGTTGCGCTTACAGTCAGATTTAGTTGAAGTGTGATTGCCCTGGGGTTTCTAGGACCCGCCTTGAGCCTTCTTATTCTTCACTGATATTTGTTTCCATGGAAACCAGCTTGTGGTTGATACCTAGTGTACAAGAAGCATTAAAAAAAAATTTGCCAGGATTTGGCTACCGCCTCCTGAGCTGTAATTCCTATCTTTGCCATGCATTCCTAAATGCGCTGGTTCATCTAATCTTTCTTTAAATAAAAACTAGGCTACACAAACTGTTCTCACTGTGAGATTTGAATGTGCAAATATGACCTAGCCCACAAATGCATTAGCACAGGCAAATTTGTTATAGCCTACTTAGGTTCACTCCAAACATTGTTCTCTCAGAGAGGGCTTCTCTTTATCTTGGCGCTGCTCTGCTTAGTCCAGGTTTGCTTTCTTTCTTATGTCTCTCAGGGATGAGTTTAGTTTCATATTGATGGAAAAAGTGGTAATTGAATGATTGTTGGGTGTAGACAGATTTATTTAGCAATTATTTTAACTGAATAATAATAAAGAGTAATTATTATCATTACACGTACAATTTCTGTACTTCAAACCAAACTACTCACTATGTTCAGATAATTTGTTGAATGTAAAGTGACTGATAGGAATGAAGGCAAGCAGCTTTTCCTGTAGCCTCTACAGTATATTCCGTTTTTTTCTTGTCCCCTATCTGAAAACAACCTTATTATCTGTCATCAGACTATCTTACATAGCCCGTCTGTAACTTGTAGCAAGAGATTAGACAAGTACAACCTTTGAATGTGTATGGAGTTATTTTTCTTTCTTTATAACCCAAGCAACAAAAAAAAAGTTTGAGAGCATATTTCTCACTGCAATCAATATGTTGATATGAGATCTCAGCTCTTGGGTATTATGTTCTGTTTCGTAGTTAAGGGTACGTTTTATTGCAAATTTCCTGTATTGGTTTTGGTATTTCAGTTTGCAGCTTTTATCCAATAATCTCGACACACCCTGGTTGATTTCATTTTATAGGAATTCCATGAAACCTGAGAATGGGTGAGCAGCACAGGATGAGGTTGAGAAAATGTTATTCTTAGTGATGCAGTAGGCTACATATGAAAACAGCTTTCCTCTCCTCACACTCAGCTTCGCAAGGGCAGAGCCGACGGCCCATAAGTATGTTGACTCTCTTTCTCTGTAAGGGCCAGTATGCATTCCACTTAAGATGAAGCTCTGATTTATCTGCACACACGTGTCTGTCAGGCTCAGTGAAATTAACACTGGTGCTAGATTTGAGATACAACAGAGCCACAAAATCCATCTCAGTCAGTGTGTCACGTGTAGACCTGGGGTTGATAATCAGCGATATTCTGCACTTATGGGAATCAGGCGACGTCCTACTGTTGATCCGTGACTCCACAGTAAAGTGAACAAACAGACCCCCAGGGCCTGTTTCCTCTCACCAACACAGTTTTCTGAGAAGGAGGAAGCTTTAAGCTTTCATTTTTCTTTTGAGAATGTCCCACTACAAAAGAAGAAGTGCAAACTTATGTTACTTTTGGTCCTAAAGTTACTTCGTTTCATGCAATCAATGAAACTTTTTATTGGCCTTTTTATTTAAATGAAAAAAACAGGAACTCCTTCTGTAGCCTGACTTGGGGGCTTGTATCTATGATTCTCTGCATCAGCTGTATGCTTGGCCAGAAAGTGTTTTTTGAGACTCAACATACACCAGTTGTAACTCAATTCACATCGACAGTACATGCAAAAAAACAAAAAGACCCTTTTCTTTATCCATCTCTGCTCAAGGAGCTTTGTTTCACAACGTTACTGCTGCATTGCTTCCTGATGTCCCAGAATACCATTGGATGGATTGTCATGAAATTTGCACATTCATGTAAACTAAAATGGTGAACATGTTAGCATGCTGGTGCTAGCATTTAGCTCAGGGCACCACTATGCCTTGGTGCTGCCTCATAGAGCTACCGGCATGCCTGTCCACTCTTAAGTCTGCTTTTTACCCTTATTTCTCATACAGCAAGAAACACTTGTCTTTCCAGAATCTGTTGTTTGATCCTTTGGGTGTTCCTGTGTTGTGCAAACTGATCATGTCCGGGGAAAGATAAGTAAGAGGTCTGAGCTCTACGCAGGGTGGATAATAGTCAGCAGCTTTGGCTTGAGGGCTGAAGTCAAACATACAGCGTCAGGGTCAACAGCAAGGGAAGAAAACAACGTAAAATCTAATTTACAGCTTGGGGATTATTTTAATAATGTATTTGCCTTATTCTGAGAATTTCTGAGGGTCATTATATGGCATTGGGGCCAGTGCAGGAGCCTAAGAGACATACTAAACAATCCCTTTTCCCTGTGCCACCACCACCAGCTATTACAAGAGAAAAAAGCCACAGCCAAGTCACTGGGCGATAGTTATCAGTATCAAATATCCATAGCCAACAGTTAACAGTATTACATATGCACTTTATTGCTGCAAGTGAAGTCAGGTGCTGCGTCCCAAAAGAAGTTATAGTGTGTTCATGATTGGGATGTTTTCCTATAAGAAGTATTTGTTCTTTTTGTGTGTCAGGTTGTCAAAAATCCTTTCCTTATGAACTTAACAATCATAATAAATGGCTTTCTGGGTGATGAGCAGATGGAAAGCCTAGTTTTTCATGAATTTCACCTGTCAGACAGGAAGTTTCTCCTGCACACACAGTGCCATCTATTGGCAGAAACGGTAGGCCTACTCTGCATCTCTCTGAGTTTCCATCGCTGCCTCATCTGGTTATTGTTTGCAGTGATTACTGCTCAAATCTGTTCATCCAGAGTCGATTCTCGACTGACAGAGAGTAATGAGCCTCATAGTGCGATTTCAAACTAGGACTCACAAGACTCATTTTGTCTCAAGAAACACCAGGCTAGTTACCATCCTTTCATCCTCGGAGGTGCAACATTAACAGATGGCAGGAGTTATTTCAGGGCAACCCAGCCCACTGCATAACCAACCTCTCTCAGTTCAATGGACGTCTTGTAAGTAGAAAGGATGGCCCACTATCCTTCTTTGTTTTCCACTCTTAAATTAGTCTGGGTAAACTTAGATGCGTGCAGACAAGAGCATGGAAACCATTAGTACCCCGTCATATGCGACCGGGTGCTGATGGATTCTTATTTCTATCTATATTTGAATTATTGTGATTCTTTGTGGAGTTATTAGCATTTAGCTGGCTTTAAATGTTGAATTCCTCACCTTGATGTTAACATATATTTGCCAAGCAGGTTTTTGACAATTTTCAGTGGATTTTAGTTGTTTTTGACACAGATTAACAGCAAATAAAGACAACCAAAATGTCATGAAATGTAGGTAAAAATATTTAATTAGTACTGTTGTGCTATGTGTGTGTGTGTGTGTGTGTGTTTTAGAGTGGACAAGACCTTCTCCAAGGCCAGAAGCATATGGTGAGTTTTTCTTCTGTTTTTACTTTTGTATATGTATTTATATTTGTAAAATGTGGTAAACTATGACAGCATGTCGAGACAGTGACATTTTGTTATCAATCTTCGTCATTTAAAATGTTTATCAGGTTTTCATTTATGATAAACATACAAAGTGGATTAGAATTCTTAAAGCTCTAGCACTAGAAATAATGTTCGATGTCACTGACTCAGACCGCCCTTGTACGTTTGAAATGTGTGAACCAGTCCGCCGAGTAGAGTGAAAGTGAGATGAATGAGCCAGTTGAAAGGTAGAGCAGACGGGCAGCAGTGGGGAAACAGATACCCAGACCGTGCTGCTATATCTGCAGTGCTGGCAAGGTTGGAGTGCTGCATGTGAGTGGCACATGTAGGCAGGCAGGGAGCTGAGTATGCACGCCTCTTGCCGCTGCAGATAGACCACTCTATTAGGTGTGGTGGCACGAGTTTCTGGCCCTCAACCCCCTCTGTCCGACAGCAGAAGGTTAAACAGTGCCTCGCCGCAGTATCATCACACCTTCCCTCTGGAATACAGATACAGGAGGATCTCTCTTAGCAGCCAGGCCTGCATTACTCAGCAGTGGCTGGGCTTGTTTGCAGGGACTGCCGTCTAGCCATCGGGCTACCACTGCAGCAGGCTATAACAGAACAACTGCACCTCACGGTAAAAAAGGAAGAGGAGAGAGGACTGGACAATCTAAAAGAGGATACAAAACAGAACAGGGGATAAAAGAATTGTGGGCGTGGAGAAGAGGAAGGACAAAGGGGAGTGAGTGGATAAGATGACATGACAGGAAGAGAAAGAAGAGAGCAGTGTGATGTCTGCAAAACAAAATACATTTAGAGTTCAGCAGAGTCACCCCAGCCTTGTTGCTTTGTCAGAGTCATGCGCTTCTTTAAAGCAAGGAGGAATTCAACTAACACTGCTGAATGAATTTGGAGGATCCTTCCCACTGTGTTAACAGAACTTGAATTATATTGCGTCATCATCGGTGCTCATACCTAACAACACAACCTTTGGTGAAAGGATTCTTCGCTCTGTTAAGCCTAAGGACAAAAGTTAGATTTAAAAAGAAAAATAACTGGGACAGCCAGAGTCAAAATCTTCCTCCAGGTACTGTATTTTGAACAGGATGTGACTGGAAATTAGAACAGTGAGCTCAATCCTCTCACAGCCAAAACTGTAACAGGACAACCCAGCAAAATGCCGTGCTCACCTTTCCGAATTGGAAGGCCAAGAAAATTCTGGTGAGTTTCTTTTAACCCTGCCTGAAGATTTTTTGATGATAACCGCATGACTCCACAATCAAATCAATTTACCTGCCTGATGCATGCGTTCCTCCTAAATTGCTCCATACCAATACTCAAGAAATGATTAATGAAACCAACCCGGAGGAAGCAATGTACTAAGGATTATCTATATCAATCAATCAATCAATCAATCAATCAATTAAACGAATAATCAGGTTGGTGTGTTGGTATAGCACTGGGACATTTTATTGCAAACACTATGCTCGCTTATAAAGTGTCTGCACCTCATTTGTATCTAAATCTGTAAATACACCTTTAGCCCCACATACACCACTGAATGCTGGAAAGTAGTTGAATGCTTTATGGTGTCTTTTTTTTTCCAATCTCTTTATTGTTTTTTCCAAGTTAGCGACATTTGCATAATCAAGGTGCTCAGTTAAGACTGGTCAGTTTCTATTAGTTTCTTCATTGATATCTAATGTGTTGACATGGGCTAAAAAGGGATGCCAGAGTTTGCGGAATGTCTTAAGGGAACCTCTTAAAGAATACCTGATCGCTTTATGGTGTCTTAACATGTTGGTATATGGTAACTGTAAGCTAGGCCTACTGAAATGGAGCGGAGGAGATCGATGGAAATACAGAGCAGCAAACTGGCATAAACAGCTGTTTCTACGTGCCTCCCCCTGCTGATTTTGAGCTGACTGATTATTGTTAATGCCACCATAGAGGATGCGCTGCCGGAGGTCCCTCACCTTCCCCTCTACAATTTAAGCTAAACGGTAACTAACTTGACTTAAGTTAGGATATCAGCCATTGCTTTACATGCAGTAATAATCAAAAGATAATATTTTTTCATCACGCCAATTTTGTTTCTTCCTAAATATATATCTATATATCGCAATTAAAAGCGTGTTTTGTTGTTACTCCACTTGGATCTTTGAGCTTTTTTTTCACATTCATCTGCTGAAGGAGGAAAGTTTACCTGTGCTCCCCTTCATCATCTGAATTTAATCGCAACTAATTTGGGAACCAATCGTAGTCCTACATGCATCTTGCAGAGGTGTAATGTGGAAACTTCAACCTCCAGCACACATACACTGAGAGGTTTGTTTTGTGTTCAGTAGTTCAACTCTTGAAATGAACATTACTTGCTTATTCATAGATTCTGGATATTTCAAGGAGAAGATGTAATTTTCTGAGTTTTTTAACCAGGTAACAAACATGTTTTGTGGGAAAACCATACAAGACATACATTATTATTCAAAGCAGAGTATTTTCATATGTTTTAAAACATGTCTGAAAGGGCAGCTTTAAGTTTGAGCAGAAGAGTTCAGCAGTGATTGATGGTTGTTTTGGTTTTGGTTGCCCTGCCCTCTGCCCTCTAGTGGTAAAAAGTTGAAAACATGCATAGTACAGGTGCAGTCTGCAGTAGTCCTATAATAATTCAAACTATATTAATGATAAATTGGACCTCAAGTCGGATAAACTTTAGAAACTCAAAATACTTTTCCTCTTGTGGCAGTTACGACAGAGACAATGTGTGTGTGTGTGTGTGTGTGTGTTTTAGAGTGATCAAATATTTATTATTTTACTCAGTGGGTAATGCTGTTCCAAAAACTGGTTATTGTTATTATTATAAGCAGGTTATTTTAACGTTGCTGAATGACCTTGCTATTTATTCCAAATTTTGTGATCCAATACGCCGTTCTATTTTTATGATGCTTTCTAAATTCTAGGCCTATTTCATCCTTTGTGTCCCGTTTCTGCCTATAAACACTTAAGAGGTGTCACTGTACACAGTCCTCTGTTTGTGTTCATTGATTTCCCATGAGACGTCACTCTGCATCATCCTCTGTCTGTCTCCTCTACACATGCGCCCACCGCTACGCCGCGAAGCCCGGGCCGAGTGTCAGTTTGCTTGTGCACGCTCATCTGTGTGTGTCAACCTGAGTTGTCTGGAAGAGCGGACGTAGTGGGAGAGCAAACTGTCAAGCCAGATCAGCCTAGACTGTCTCTCTGTGAGTCTCCTGCTGTCTGACCAAATATAGCACCAGAGTGACAAGCTCGCCCCTGGTTCTACCCGTCTCAATAATCCAAATCCTAACATGTCATCCACCATCCAGCATCAGCACACCATGTCTAAAAAAAAACAACTAAAGCTCCAATGACAGCAGGCTGTCGAAGGTTGATATGAGTGCCAGCCAGGCAACTTTGACAGGACATTCCTTTTTACTTTATCTGATTCGTGAAGCTTTTCACTGGCAAAGTTGTTCTGCCAGCTTGTTTAAAGTTCACTTCTTGGCCTTCAGAAAGTCTCTTGCAGCTGCAGTATCTTCAGAAGACGGGGCTTCAGGTGCTGATGAGGCAGGCAGGGTCTTTATTCCTTGTGTTTTGGATCCCTGAGTATACATTTGAGGATGTGTATATCTCTCATGGGAGCCTGTTTATTGACACCTGTCATGCTGAGGATGGTGTGATAAGCCAGCAAGATGAAGGACTTTATATTTCCCGCGTTCCTCCTGGTTTTTCTCTTCCAAGGGAGAGAAAATTGTTGCATGATCTTATTGTGGATGTTCTTGTCTCGATTGATAGGACGGATGTACGATTTCTAAATCATAAAAGTTTGGTATGACTGAATACGCTAGTAGCTCTAATATCAAACACAAAAGAACAAAAACGTACCCCACAGTGACCAGGCTGTCGTTGAAAAGGCACATCTGCATCACTGTGATTTCCCCCAGGGGTTGTGTTTCCAAGGAAATCTGGATAGTGACATTGTGAGAGATAAGCAAGTTGGAAATCAGGACCTATTGTTAGAGTGAGCATGCTTTATTCAAAAACACCTGCTGTACCTGGGTTTTTAATGCATACTGAATATGGCCAGCTGGCAGGGGACGTGTGGGCTCAAGATAACACATCAAGGAGTCTCCTCACACACGCATCAGATCCCACACATATTTTATTATTTAGAATTCCAAGCATGTAGCATTTGATTGTACAGTGTTTTTTTTATTCTTCCCATGAATACAGTGGTACCTAAAAAAAAAAAGTGCTCATACCTTCAAGTAAAAACAGTTTTGTTCTAATGTCTTGATAAGAACTACTGAATAGAATTTCCATATCTGACTGTTTGTTTAATAAAGGACTTTACTATATGTACAGTTCCCTGGGGAACAAACCGCTTCTAAGACGTATCTGCTTTTTGAATTTTGTCCAATATTTGCTTTTGTTTGAGTGTGGCAGCGATGACTTTTATAACTATCGGACAAAAAGGCCCAGAAGGTTGGGGAAAGTCCTGGAGTAGGTTTTTGTTACTTCCCTCTTGCACACAGAATAATATACCTAAATAAAACTGGCTTAGAATATCATATTAAATGTTGTGTTACATATTATATACAGTATATTTATGAAGCTGAACTTCCACCAAAATAAAACTTTTTTTTTTGAAGTGGAAATCAAATATTTTCATCTGGAAAGATTGCCTTTGATGCTCATATCGAAGCCACATACGCACAAGACAAGTATAAGCACCGCTCAGAGATATGGTTTCACAACAGAGACAATCATCCTCCCATTTGTTCGAGTGCTTTGGCTCAGTCTGACGGGTGTTGGGAAGGATGACCCCGAAAACAGGGCAATTCCAGGGTCTATTTGAGTGGTAATTCATTGCTCCTCGTGTCTCTGGCTGTTAGGCGAGGCAGCAGGTGTTGCTACTTCATGACGGATTTGAAAAAATCTAACAGGGAGGGTCGGTTCCTAATAGCTGAGCTCTTCAGGGTCAGTGCTGTAATATATGATGACACGGGGAAACAAGATCACTGAGCAGCACCGCTAAGCGTGTTAATGTCTGCTTAAATGATTTGTGTTTGGGGATTGTCGACACAGTGCTTATACATTCATTGAGATCAAACCTCTGGTTCAGTAGGTGGAAGCTGATGAGGAGGCGAGGCGTCATATTACTCAGAGGTCATTAGAAATATCCATTTTAATTTATTCATATGCCGAATTTAACCCATTTTCAGAATCAGAATCAGAAAAGGATTTATTGCCAAGTAAGTAACTTACAAGGCATTTGCCTTGGGGGTTGGTGCACAATAAACATATTAAACATGAATATGGAATAGACAATAACTATGACAAAAAAGAAACAAATAAGTACAAAATAGCGGTATAGCACCAAGAAGAAATTGGCATTTAAACCACGGTGAAAATGTTGGTCTGGTTTCCACTTTCCTCTGGCTAAAATATCTCAGCTCCTGGTTAGATTAACATTAAAATGTGTTCAGACAAAGGATGAAACACATGACTTTCTCTTGTGCCACCAGCATGTTGATTTTCCCCCATAAATGTCTCCACAACTTTTGTACGGATTGCCATGAAATGTGGCACAGACTATGTCCCTGTCAGGATGAATAAATAACAGTGGTCCTCCCTTAACTTTTCATGTAGCGCCACCATAAGAGCAATTTGTAATTTTGATCAAATCAATATTAATTATGTTAAGAAACACAAGATTGAAGATTCGGGGCTGGTATAGCTACATGGACATTATTTTATATTGTCACTATTTGACCCAACTGAGCTGGTTAAACAGAAGAGAACCTACTGTGAGAAGAAAGAGGTCATAGTTAACGTCATCAGGAACATGCTTACTTTTTTATATCAGCTTTACTGGCCCCCTAATGTTGTAGCCCAATTACCCAGTTCAAAACAAGACATTTAAAAAAATTCTGCATGATTATCAAACCAGTCACAATCACAGTCACAGTGGGGTTCCGGTGTACTGCAGAGAAACCTTGAAGTTTCTTCAAAAGTTAGGAGGCAGTTGGCACTCCTACTTTGCCTTGCAAACAAACTCTGGGATTGATTAACATAGAGCATTTGTTTAAGAGTGACTGGAGGCGGGTTTCAACAAATCTAGAAACAGCAGGAGAACCCTCAGACCTCTTACGTAATCCAACATTTTGCAGCAGGAACAATGAGCGTTTTCAGTCACAGACTGTAACAGTGACTCAACATGATTTACCATGAATTACTATGGTAAACAATTAAAAATGAAAACCTGGCACTATCATATTTTTTTCTATTATTAGATTTATTATTTCTTACTTTTAGCTGTGTGGAAATGAAGTTGAAAGTAAGGACAATAAACTCTGCTGGAATGATGCATTCATGTACAGTCATTAGACAGCTTATGAATTCAGTGCAGTTTTTCAGCCGAATCTTGCGGCTCAGTGCTGTTTGCACTTCCCCATCCCCCCATCACCCCCATCCCCTTCTACCTCCTGAGGTCGACCACCATTAATTAAATCTCAACCTGTGGGAGACACTCAATGCTGCTTATGCATAAATAACCATTCATTCATATTTCAGGACAGCAAACCATCTTGCCTGCTGGTGTATAATGTGTCTGTGATCGGAGATCCTAAACCTTTAACTGCCCTTAGGGGTCACTGGCTGGTCACACACACCGTCCCACACACACCCACACACACACACACACACACACACACACACACACACACACACACACACACACACACACGCATGCACGTGCACGCGCACATACACACACACACACACACACACACACACATAGTGCGTTTCACTAACTTTGTGGGGACGCGTCATTGACATAACCTTGACCTTAACCTTAACCATCACAACTAAATGCCTAAACTTAACCCTTACCCTCACCCTATCCATTACCTTATTCTAACCCTAATCATAGGGTAATGGGTAATTTAACCCTAACCAAGTCTTAACCCTCAAACAGCCCTTTAAAGTTGTGGGGTCCAGCATTTTGGCCCCACAAAGCTGTCCAGACCCCACAAGTCTACTCTATTCCCGTTTTGTGGACCCCACGAATATAGTTAAACGAGAACACACACATACACACACACACACACACACACACACACACACACACACACACACACACACACACACACACACACACACACACACACACACACACACACACACACACACACATCATACAGATTACATTCTTAGCTGCTTGCTAGGTTTGTTGTGCTCAGCATAACGACATGAGCTTGAATCAGAAGGAACTTTGATTTTAATTTGTATGAATTTGAATATATTGTTAAAACTTGATGAACAATGAACAAACAGTTGCTGACTCTTGATTTGGCTTGCCATGATCCTTTGGGAATTATAGGATCAATTATAGGATCCAGCTACTTTAGCCAGTTCTTTCAGCTTGTGTCCTGTATTATTATTTAAGTTATCTTGGTTGAGAAATGGCCGCTAAAGGGTGAGGGTGGGAGATGGGGAAAAATTTCAGGGGAGCAACAATTCTCAGAGGATTGGGGGGGAGAGAGAGAGAGAGAGAGAGAAGGAAGTGACCAGAGGCCATTTCACCAGGCTAATGGGATGGGAATCCCTGGCAGCGGGGGGCCGGTTGGAAGGGATTTTACTTTGGGATTCTGCAAAGGACATTGCAGCAGGGAGGTTACTCTCAATTTAAAACCATCTTTCTTCAAAGGAGACAAAAATAAAATAAATAAAGTGCCACATGGCTCAGGATTTTCTTCTTGTTCTGCTGTTATTTATCATTTCCGCGGCATGGCTTTGATTTGATAAGAACCTGCTGCGGTGATCCGCGTGATCACTCAACACGCAAAATCTGCCTGCCCGACAATGTGTTTTTATCTAAGCACTATTGACAAAAGCCCTCACACTATGGCTCATAGACAACAGTTTCATTTTTTTTAACCCCACACCCCCCTCGTCCTGAGCTTTTGCTTTGGCATATGTAACATTTCCAGTCTTTGCTCAAGGGTTTAAAAGAGAGATAGAAGGATTATTATCCCACTACAACAGGACGTCTCTACAAATTACTGCTAATCTGGACAATATTAAAACTGTGTCCAATGATATACTACAGTTTTATTTTGTACCAGTAAGCTTTGGACAGTGAGAGGATTATTTACTTTTGTTTCACAATACACAGCTCTTAATGGAGAGCACAGTATGAAGAGTGTGCCGTAATCCCTTGTTATCTCTTCATCTCTAACCCATACAGGCACACACACACACACACACACACACACACACACACACACACACACACACACACACACACACACACACACACACACACACACACACACACACACACACACACACACACACACACACCTTCCTGTTCATTGAGTAACTGCACCGATGAATAAGCGTTATTGCTGCGTAGAATATTGTTTAGCTGGGACATAGCAGGATATTGGTGACATTACTCACAGGCCTGCTGGAAACTGTGGTTGTTAGCATAGTGGAGGAAACGCACATGTTCACCGGGGGTTGAATGAAACTCATTACAGTAATTAAAAACATTTCCATGCACGCTTCCTCATCCTGCACAATGAGCATTAAGGAGGCTGCAATGCCTAGTCACCTTTGGGATCTTAATGTTGGACATACATAATCACCTAATTCAAGTCATATCATAATGAACATAAATTTGAATGTGGGTGTTATTTTTTGTTTTTCACGTGTGGCTGATGTGGTTGCCACAGCAACAGCCCTAGCTGGCTCATGAGGCAGTGTAGGGATTGAAGGCAACCCCCGTTACCCTAATTAGCTCTGCCTTCCTTTCTCTTTCTGAGCGGCAGACTTCATTCTTGCCTGAAATGGAAGATGGCGGGGGGTTCTCACGCTTTGAAGGGGATAAGGGTGGTGATGGTGTTGGTGGTTGGGGGTGGGTGCGCGGTTTAGAGTCCCGATTTCAGACAAGTAGCCTACCACATCCTGCGTATGTGTGTGAGCTTGAGAGCAGACAGAGAGGGTGGAGATGAGGAAGTGACAACTAAAGAGCGCATGTGTGTGTGTGTGTGTGTGTGTGTGTGTGTGTGTGTGTGTGTGTGTGTGTGTGTGTGTGTGTGTGTGTGTGTGTGTGTGAGGGACTGAGTAGGAGGAGAGAGAGAGAGTGAGGGAGGAGAATCAGCGGCACAGAGGATGCTCACTGGGAGTGACCAACACTCATAAAAAGATGAGAGTGATGGCTGAACGACTGATTGAAAGCAGCTAGTGAGGTGACTGAATCTGGGAGAAGAGAGATAAAGAGAGAGAGAAAAAAGAGTAAAAAGCAAGAGAAGCAGAAACAGAGAGAGAGAGACAGGGAGAGAGAGAGAGAGAAGAGTAAAAAGCAAGAGAAGCAGAAACAGAGACAGGAAAAGAGAGAGAGAAGAGTAAAAAGCAAGAGAGAGAAAAAAAAAAAAAGAGTAGCTAGCTGTAAAAGAGAGGGAGAGAGAGGGAGCTTAACTAGAGGAGTAGCGTTGACAGTGAGTCATTTGCCAGAGTGCCGGTCACTGTCCGGACTTCCCAGGGAGCGCCCAGCTGCCAATGTAAGTAAGTTTGCTGCTCGGCTCCACGCAGGACATCAGGTCGCCCAGAGGAAATGCTGTGTCTTCTTCACACGGCTGCTTTCTGTGCTGCATCGCTACCCAGCTGGGGTGTGTTATGTAATTTGTTGTGGTGTTGGGATGAAGCTGTGGCTTAGTGATGCAAACTGATCTGCAGGAGGGCTTACGTGGTAATGCCACGCAGAACAGGCAGGTGTGTGTGAACAGCAGTGTGTAATGTGTGCAGCTCAACATGCTTGTGATGAAGGACAGTTTGTATTGGACTGGGCAAGATAGTTTTTCTGTCACTTTTACTCTTATGTGTGTTAGTGGGAACAATATGGTATATCTTGTCACCAAAATATGTGAGACTATAGTTATTATGTACTGTGTTTTGTACGCACAACAGACTACGACAAACAGATGCATATGAACAAGTATTACATAATATCTAGTTTTAAACCAACTGTTAAAAACAAAAGCATTTTCTTTCAAGTGTGTGTGTGTCCTGCATCCATCTATTGTGCATAAGTTCTCATTAAGAGTTCAGGGCAGCTGATGCCCTACCGTATCCTGTCCTCCCATGGGAGAGCTGCTGCTGAGAGTACAAAAGTGAATGTGAAAACAGATTTCCATCTCGGTCACTGTCCCTCTTGAGCAGCTGTTTGTCTTATCTACATCCTCAGCACCAGACCAACACAGCTCCATACATTCACTCTTATAACTTATCACTGTGTCAGCACATACAGCCACACAATCTACTAAAATGTATTTATTATTATTTATTTACTCATTGAGTTATTGAATGCATTGAAACATATTTCTCTGCATGTGGAGCTTGGTGCATTTCGGCTGTTGGCGAACACATCACCTTGTAGATGTAGAGATATGTATATACTGTATTTCATTGCGGCTGCTGTAGCCTTCTTTGATCACCACAGGCAGCAATATGCATTTTTCACTTTGCATTGTCACCGTTTCATGAGCAATTCAGATCCACTTTCGTAGCGATCGATCACTTTGTGTGTTTGAAATAGATTGAATTAATCAAACAAACAAATTGAAAGCCTGCTGTGCGTACTGGCCAGTTGTCAGTGTCAATAGGGCACCATGTTCAGCGGGTGTATCGATCATTGGTCCAGTGGGGATAAAGCCATCCTGGTAGAGATATTGACTTTAGAGCAAAGGATGCATGACAGTACTATTGCTCTGTTTTGCATTAGCAGTGTGCTACTCTCCTGGGTTTGAGAAGAGAGATGCTCCTTTTGAATAGATGTGAAACTATGGGTATTGTTTCCCTAAATCCCTGAAGTATTTGTGAAAAGCAGCTTATGCATTTAAAGAAATCAAACACCTGCTTAGAGGAATAGATTAGACTTTTTTTTAGGAATGACGTTTTCTCTTTTTTAATAAACCCAAAATAAACCGTATTTTGACTTTTGTGTGCTAGGCATAACTTGAATGCTCCTTTGAGCGTTATTTTAAGACATTTTGAACTAAAAATTAAGGAATTTAGGGGTAAGGAAAACAACTGGATGGAATGTGTGTACCACGTATATTTGTGCATTTTAGACAAAACAGATGATCAGAGAGAAAGTAAAGGATAGCTACCCTTCTTGAATTGATTTATAGAGATCGTGATTTAAATTAAATTAAAACTTTTTTCATTCTTTGCTTTTTCACAGTGCTATAAATTAGAGGTCTTATTTTGTTTCTTAAAATATCAACCATGTCAGATTTCACCACTTTATGTGCTTCACTTTCTAGAGATAGAAATATAAAAAGAACTTCTCAGTAACACAGAATCACAGGATCATTTAGATCATTTAATCAAAAAATCCTAATTTCAATGGCAAGAAATCTCTCGGGGTTTAGGACCATTGCAATGCCTCGGACCTCAGTCCATTCTGTTGCTCAAAAAAAGACAAGCGACATTTCCTGAGGCATTCCTTTTTTGTTGTCCTTTTGCTTGTTCTCAAGCTGAGTGACCTTTTCTGACTGAATGCTCTCTCACATCTGTCTGATTGTAGGAAACAAGATGGGAGTGACCCTCGGATTTCTGCAACACTAGAGCCCCAGCTGTTCCAGCCTACACTCCCGTACACCACGTCACCATTCCACAAGGTAAGAGGAGAAGAAGCGGTGTGTGTGTGTGTGTGTGTGGGGGGGGGACCTCTGTGTGACCCTTCTCCGATCTTCTTTGTTAGGTGTCTCTGCTCATCTTGTTTCTACACCTGCTTCTTTCTGGAATACACTTGCTCGGTGTTCTGTCTGTATTTAATCACTCATGACTGTATTAGACTCTGATGATTATGTTCGCCTGATTCAATTAATACAAATCTATTTTTAGCAGGAAATTGTCAGCTTGATGACAATTTCTCAATCCAAGCCTAACGAGTCTAATTCCGTGAAAGCAAACAAAACGCAGCACCGTCAAAAGACACACTTCTTCGCCCCCACCATCACATATGATGTGTCACCGAATTGAAAAGGCAGTAACCAGTCTTTGAGTTGAGTTCAATTGTTATCCAGTTGTGTTTATGTCATCCTTTGCAATGAGCCAGTTTTACTTCAGTGTCGGTTAAAAATAATCATCTATTTTTGTAGGCTTTTTATAAGGGTAAGCCAAAATGTGCAGATTTCTGCTCTTCTGAAGTGTGTGTTTTAGTCTGCTATTATAGTTAGTTTCTGCCATATATTTTGTTACATTCACTGCAAGAGGGTGTCATTCAGTTTCTCTCCGCGTTCACTGAAAGATTTTTTAGCATTTATGAATCAGCATAGCTTGATCTATTTTTTTTTTCTCTTCAGAGGAAATCATAACCGGTAAGACTACTTTTCTATGATTGTAGATTCAGAATATAAATGGCAGAGCGTGAGGAAATCATTTCAATACATTTATTTAGATTATCACAGTACCTATCATATCCATGTTGCTGTCAGAATCTGCATGGCCACCTTTTGGCATGTCTTATCGTTATAATGAACGACTGATGTGGAAAACCTGCCAGGGATATTTTGGGAACTTAGAAACTGAACAAAGCTGAGCTTGGTGGTGATTAAAAGTGGATACAATCTCATTCACGTCAGATTGGTTTTCATAAGTTCTCTCACACTTTGGATGGGGCTTACGCTTCTGGCAATCTGACTTGATCTGAGTAGAGCAGTGGGAGTTGAAAGGGAAAGGGATTAAAGGAGAATTTGGAGCTTGGGTTGTCACCCCTGATCCCTGTAGCACACACCATCTGTAGGTGCCGCAGACTTACAAGTAGTCAGACATGAGGAGAGGATTCTTTTGAAACTTCTGTGTTTACAGATTCCATGACATGGAAGCCGAATACAACCACTAAAAGCACTGATGAAGTTATTCCAAACTTGGCTCATATCATAAACATCCTTGAGGAGAATCAGCAGAGTTGGTTTGTAATTGGACAGAAGAAAACACTTACTTTTCTGCACTCTGTAAGGTGCCAGAAGCAGTGAAAATGCACTTTAATATTAATATTTGATCTCTGTAACCCCATTTTATTCAACCTCCTTTGACCTGGATGTATATTTGATGAAGATATTGAGGGACAGCATGTTAATGTGATGTAGTATAATACAGGCTTAGTGGGGCAAGACTCAGAGGGGAGTATCACTATAATCAGAGCCCTGCCAAAACCAGGTCAATCTGCAATTAAGCCCACCAGCTTTTATGGTCACTGCCTAATTCAAACTACACTGCTACAGTATGCTTAGTCGTGGAAAGTAACTACGTACATTTACTCAAGTACTGTATAGGGCACTTGTACTTTACTTGAGTATTTCCATTGTATGTTACTTTTTACTGGAAGCCAGTATTGTACTCTTCATTTATTTGACAACATCAGTTACCAGAACTAGTTAGGAGTTACAGATCCAGATGCTTTTTAATGCATCACTAATTATAATTCCAGTGATATAATATATATTATGCTGAAATGGGACATATTGCATAAAGATTACTTTTACTTTTGGTACTTTATGTACATGTTGATGCTAATAATTTTGTACTTATACTTTTAATAATACTTCAGGACTTTTACTTGTAACAGAGTATTTTTTACACGTTTTGCTGTTTTTACTTAAAGGTCCCATATTATGCTCATCTTCAGGTTCATACTTGTATTTGGGGTTTTTACTAGAACATGTTTGCATGCTTTAATGACACATTATTTTTCTCATACTTTCTGTCTGAATATACTATACCTTTATTATTCACCCTCTGTCTGAGACGCTCCGTTTTAGCACCTTTCTCTTTAAGCCCCCCTACTGAAAAAGCCCAGTCTGCTCTGATTGGTCAGCGTTTCATGGTCTTCTCCCTCTTGGCTCTCAGAGTCTCTGCACCATCATTGCAGCAGGGGAATGACTGTAGCAACACTTTCTATCTATATATAGTGTAGTTGTGGCATCACAAATGCACCCCAGCCTGTTTTTATAATAACAAAGACATGAAAATCTCACTTTTTACAATATGGGACTTTTAAACGCACAATATGTAACTTTCTGACGCTATCAAAACAATGGATGGTAAACACGGACTTTTGACGTTGGGAAGTTGCGTGGAATTATGGGAGTTGTAGTTTTTATTGTTAAACACCATCCCAGATTAAAATGCATCTGCTCATGAGTTTACCCATTCAAGTTTATTCACGTTACGTTTAGTTCTAATAAAATAACTGCAGTTTCCCCAACCTAATTAATCTTTCTTGATTCGATTTGTTTTGGTAGCTGACCAGTTAGCTAGTGGGCCAGCAAGCTAACATTAGCCAGCAGCTAAAACCACACTATTACAATATACACTCACCTAAAGGATTATTAGGAACACCTGTTAAATTTCACGTTAATGAAATGATCTAATCAACCAATCACATGGCAGCTGCTTCAATGCATTTAGGGGTGTGGTCCAGGTCTAGACAATCTCCTGAACTCCAAACTGAATGTCAGAATGAGAAAGAAAGGTGATCTAAGCAACTTTGAGCGTGGCATGGTTGTTGGTGCCAGACGGGCTGGTCTGAGTATTTCACAATCTGCTAAATTACTGGGATTTTAACGCACAACCATTTCTAGGGTTTACAAAGAATGGTGTGAAAAAGGAAAAACATCCAGTATGCTGCAGTCCTGGGGGGCGAAAATGCCTTGTTGATGCTAGAGGTCAGAGGAGAATGGGCCGACTGATTCCAGCTGATAGAAGATCAACTTTGACTCAAATAACCACTTGTTACAACCGAGGTATGCAACAAAGCATTTGTGAAGCCACAACACGCACAGCCTTGAGGTGGATGGGCTATACCAGCAGAAGACCCCACCGGGTACCACTCATCTCCACTAAAGATAGGAAAATGAGGCTACAATTTGCACGAGCGCACAAAAATTGGACAGTTGAAGACTGGAAAAATGTTGCCTGGTCTGATGAGTATCGATTTCTGTTGAGACATTCAGATGGTAGAGTCAGAATTTGGCATAAACAGAATGAGAACATGGATCCGTCATGCCTTGTTACCAGTGGGCAGGCTGGTGGTGGTGGGGTTGTAATGGTGTGGGGGATCCCTTTCAACTTCAGAACTGCCTTAATTCTTTGTGTGATTGATTCAACAAGGTGCTGGAAGCATTCTTTAGAAATGTTGGCCCATATTGATAGGATAGGGTCAAGTATGATGTTCCTAATAATCCTTTAGGTGAGTGTATTTCACATGTCAATGTCACCTTTTGGATGTTTTCAACACCGGGGCGGACATGGCCGTTGTCGGCAGCAGAAGATCTCCCAGCTGCCCAGAATTATCTTCCCTTTCACTTTGCTGTAATCTTAACTAGTGGTTTTGGTGCTTAACCCACATTTTGTCAGCTTAATTTAGCTAATTGTAAAGACAGCTAAATTCGCCAGGGAGGAGATTTTCGGCATGAACACCCGTAGCGCTAACGGAGACGTAGCTTACGTTATGGATGGACGCTGTTCTGACTCGTGTGCCTGGGTCTGATATGGTCTGTTTCCCGACGCTTCATTAAACGGCCGTTAGCATCGTTAGCACCCGCCACTGGCTGGGTTCGGATTGCTGTAATGATAGTGGCTGTGAGGCAGACCAACCGGGGTGTGCTAGCTGGCTAAATTAGCATTAGAATAGTCGTCTATCTATACAGCTAACATTAACGTTACTGGTGAACTTATTCGTGGGTTAGCCTAGTGCTGTTAACCGTGGTCAAAACAAATAACTTTATGAACGTGTTGAACGATGTTGTAATCTCATAATGTTACCCACTAAGCATTAGCATTAACGTTAGCTACTAGTCAACCAGCACATTGTAGTAACGTTAAGCTGGATCAATATTGAAATGTATCAATAAACAAGGTCTCGGCTATATTACTGTGTTGCAAAGTGGCATGTAATTAATCACAAAATTATGCTGTGTGGCAAAAACAAGCAGAATTACAGTTACGAGTATTTCTTTCTGTGACATTGTATGATTTACAATTACTCTCAAACGTATCACCTGGGTGCCCGTGTTTTGACGGAAGTTATGAGTAACTAGAGCACGTGTCAAACTCAAGGCCCGCGGGCCGAACCTGGCCTCTCGCAGATTTTGATCCGGCCCAAATATCAATTTAGGTTAAAAATAGCCTGGTTATGCCAAACCAAAAAAAACAGGAAACTGTTTATCTTGATTTGATAAATTATATGGAGGGAAAAAAAGCGACAAAAGTGTAAAAAAAGCAAAAAATGTAAAAAAAGCGACACATTAAAAAAAGCGACAAAAACGTTGGAGAAAGCCGCAAAAAGACAGAAAAAGCAACAACATTTTTGAAAATAAGCTACAAAAATGCAACAAATTCGACATGCAGTAAGACAATCAAAGATATTTCACTTTTTCAAAATAAAAGAATGTCAATAAACTCTACATGTCTGGCCCTTGATGTGATTCTTATTTTCCAATGTAGCTCTTAGTGAAAGTGAGTTTGACACCCCTGAACTAGAGGGTGAAAGGTTATAGAGAGCCGAAGTCACGCCCCTTCCGGTGGACCTCATTGGACCTTAACTCAGAAAAAATATGAACGGTAGTGAACGGGGAGAAGCAAATCATTTTTTTATCCCGTTTGAATTGAGCCATGGATTACAAATATGATGTTCGTCAATTTAAAAGAGAATTTTTCAACCGAAGAAAGTCTCAGTTAGCTGTAGGTTTGTCATAGTACCACTTAGTTTAGTGTGAAACCGCTCAGTGAACTACATCTCCCGTCTCACACAATTAACGTCACCTAGCTTGATGCTCGGCTTCCTCGCTAGCTAGCTAGCTTAGCTCTGTTCCACAACACGTGTAATGTTATCTTACCTGCTGTGTTTTATCCAGTCAAGTGTTTTAAGCAGAGAAGCAAAAGATCAAGCGAGATCCTTTGCTCATTAGAGTAACGTTACATCCCCGGTACGATACACACAGACATCGTAGCTTCAGCGAGACGTAATCCATGAGACATTGAAGTGTGTAGTCTTTCTAATTACGTATTTTCACAGTCTTATACTTCAACAGTTTAACAATAAACTGAGACTTTCTTCGGTTGAAAAATAATGTTTTAAATTGACGAACATCATATTTGTAATCCATGGCTCAATTCAAATGGGATCAAAAAGTAATTATTATCTCTCCACTGACTCTCATTCATATTTTTTCCGAATTAAGGTCCCATGGACCGGAAGTAGAAGGGCGTGACTTCGTCTCTCTATATGATGCCATTGACAGGTGACTAAAGGAAACGTCCCATGTCAAAAATAAAATAACAGATTTCTCTGGGTTTGAAATTTGGTGGAAACATTTGGGATAGTAAGAACACAACTCAAAAAAATATGTAACATAGGTATTGTCGTTTTAGTTTTAATGCAGAAATGTTACATATTGTACCTTTAAGAAAAAGATCTGAGTAGTTTCATCACTGGCAATACTGTCATATTAATAATGTTGCATATTACACAAACAGACTCAATATAGTCAACATTTTCAGAGTTTAAATCACAGTTCCTGATTGCAAGCTAATTCAAAAATATAATCTTCATACACATAACACTTAAAAAAAAAAAAAAAAAAAAAAAAAAAAAAAAAAAAAAAAAAAAAAAAAAAAAAAAAAAAAAAAAAAAAAAAAAAAAAAAAAAAAAAAAAAAAAAAAAAAAAAAAAAAAAAAAAAAAAAAAAAAAAAAAAAAAAAAAAAAAAAAAAAAAAAAAAAAAAACTGCATTTTTTGTAGACGTGTTACTCATAATTTTATTAGCTTTTGCTCTGATAATACCTTTAAGCACTTAACACTAAATTTATGTATGCTAGCCAGGCTCCCTGTGGATCCCCACACCTCCTCCTCTCTGGTCATCTCTGCCATATATTTTTTCTGCTAAAAGGAGTCAGGTTTCTGTTTGTCTCCACTTTGGTTCCATTGCAGTTTGTGTGTTTATTTAGATTCCTTTGCAGACTTTTGTCTCCTTTACTCTATCCATCTCCTTATTTTCCATATCATTTTGTACACAGCTGATGATCGCTGTAGCTTTAAACACTCATTTTATATGTTTTATATGCCCATAGTTCCTCCATGAACCGGAGATTGTTTAAGGACATGTCTATTAGAGTAGAAGAGTTGGACCGCACCCTTGGCCACCTGTCAGGATAGGGTGATAAAGAAAGAGGTGGATGATATGTGGTTTGATTATTCTCCTGCACTGCTACGCAGTGACAAAGAAGGATCAGATGAGGACAAGACATCTAGCGTTAGTCAGAGGATTACTGCTCTAAACATACAACCTGAGACATAAACTTGATAATGTTATGTGTTTAGAGCACACACTGGGAAAGCCTGTGGATCTTGTCTTCCACTTTGTCTGATCCAACTCTGTCAGTCATGGTTGCAGTCGGCAGGGATGCAGCTTTACCTTGGGTGTCACAGTGGGACACAGTCAACTGTTAATTTGACAAAGGCACAGCAGTCAGAGAGCGAGTTTAATCCAAACCTGTTGAAGTCAGTTGAGAAGTCTTTTGAAGCTGCAGGACGCTGGTTTAAGAGAAGTTAATAATGGCTGATAATCATGGCAACCACTTCAATGCCTCAATGGTGACAAAGGCACACTGGAAGAAACCCAGCCATGTAAGTAGCTTTACTTTAGAAACATGCTGAATGGAAAACATCACTGAATTGCAAACTACCGAGGACATTTACAAGCCTTTCTGCAGAGGCTTAGACAACTGCCTCTTTAGACTGAAACTAAAGTTGCGAATGAAAAAATCTGACAGTTGATGTTTTTTGTTTATTGAACTGATGAGCTGAAGAGAAATGCAATGCAGGGGACCATTTCTAAACAAAATAATATTTAGCTCAGCTCCTAATCTCTGGTTAATGTTGTTGAAGCTGGGGTTATTTACTTTCAGGGTTTGTGGCAGACTATTGTTTGCACATGGTGGAGGACTTTACTCATACTCACTGAAAGCTAAGACGAGATTGCTCTGTACACAGACTATGCAGGCTTTACTGCTGAACCTTTCAGCCTCCACTTGAGTATTCCAAACTGACTATTTTATGGACTGTTGTAATTCACCAGAGTCGTCATGCTCAAGTGATGCGTGCGAGTTTTGTATGTGAAAATTTAAGGGACTATTATACCAACAGCTGTGGTTGGGATCTAAAGAATTAGGCAGGTTTTTAGCGTGGAGAAGTCGTTCTGTCACACATGGCTGTGTAATAGTGTGACGAGCCACAAGAGATCCCATGCTGCTATCAGGTAAAATGTAAATTCAAATAAATACAAGTAAATATAAGGCTCTACTCTGGTGTTTCTGTGAGTCATGTGAACAACTGACACTGTACAGCACTGAGTAATGGCACAAACTGAATGACAATGTTCAATATTTGAAAGAAATGTTTTAAGCAATTAACCATGATGTTCTGTTTAGTGTCCTTCTCTTTAGCAGCTGAAAAACACAGTTAACACTGTTTTATCACTTTACTAGGTCATGAATCTTTGTAATTTTATGTCAATTGCTGATAAACGTGAATTCAATTCAGTTTTTTAAAGAAGAGGACAGTTCACATTAATAAAATGCATGGTTATACATGGGTTAAACATGCCAGAATTAGCCAAAAGGCTATTTTTCATCTGAAGTCCCCTGGCCTCGATGTTAAAAAGGCTTTTTTTTATGCAAAAAAAAACAACAAAAAAGCACAACACAATTCGAATAGATGACATATTTCCACTCAGCAACATGTCACATTACTTCTGTTTGGGGTTTCTGAGTTCCCCAGCTGGTTGAATGCAGAGGATTGTCATCTTCTCTATATCTATGATTAGTGTTGACAGTACCTTTAATGCAGCACTAGCCCAAAATCCCAAAATAAGTCTATCTGGATTCCTGTCCTTGGAGTTTAATAACTTGTTCATGAAGTTTAACAGGGAGATTGACCTCTCTAGAGGTATAAATCACCTCTGACACTATGTAGAATAACATGCATTTCTTTGCACATGAAATATTTGTTCATAAATAACCTAACGTACACTATTTCCTTATTTGGTGTAATAACAATGTTTCATGGTCCTTTCATGTCATCTTAATGAAATATTCAAGCCCAGTTTGTGGCAAAGGGAAGGGTTACCACTTCAATAGTTGTCCACATAAGTTTAGAAGCAAAAAGAAACTTATTTAAATTTACACATACAGCAGTGGGGTCTGTGTGACCCCAAACAATAAGGAAGTGAGGTCAACAAAGGGTTAAATGTTGTTTTCTGTTGCTGGATGGAGTGTGCTAAACAGGGTTGAACTCTAATAATCAGACACACTGCTATATATATATATATATATATATATATTTATATAAATATATATTATATATATATATATATATATATATATATATATATATATATATATATATATATATATATATATATATATATATATATATAAATTAACCTCAGCACCCAAAAAAAATGAACTCAGAACATTTCATCTCACTCTCCTCTCTCCAGACTCCAGATTTATTTGCAATGATTGAAAAGATACAGGTAAGATGACGCGTTAATCTTCGTATTTTTGTCTCGGCTTTCTAAGCTGTACTCACCAAGCAACTAACCAGTGAGTGTGTCTCTTCTTAATGCTGCAGTAATTTGGCCCTCTCCTCGGCTACAATACTTCTGTACATTCTGTACATGAAGCATATTGAGTCTGGTTATTTCAGAGGAGACTTGTCAGAGCATTATATGTGTTTCTCAGCTGTTAACATTCTGGTTGTAACACTGGCTGACAGCGCAGCGCAGTTTTGGAGGTTATTATCTCACCTCCAAAACTGTCTCCTGGTTTCTGACCGCTTTGAAAGAATGATTTTTAATCATGTGATCCCACACTTAACAGGTTTTATGATAGAGCTTATCGAAACTTTATAATTCTAATAATGTTTTTGGTGCATTAGGACAGTCATAATAGCTTTCAGTGACCACAACATCTTTCCCATCTGTTGGCATAACTTAGTATTAGAAAAAGAAAATCCCTCTTCTACCGGGGGTGTGATTCATGACTGTGTTTTTTCCACAGTCAGACTTATGTATCAATGCGATGTGTCGTATTCTATGACGCCAGGCCCAGGCGCCATCACCTAGCCCAGATTTAGTATCACTGCATCTCTTTCTCTGCGTTGTTCCTCTCTTTTACACCACTCAGGTCCAGTGGGTGTTTCAGTGTAGGAGCGTCACTTAGCTCAGCATCTTTTTTTAATCCCTGGCGTCTTATTACCACGCTTCTTCTGTGTGCTAACAGACGTTTCAGTCACTCCCAAATGCCTGCTTTTTAGCATCCTTTAATTGTCTTTCGGTATCTGCTCTCTGTGTGGGTAATGCATCTCTTTCTGTATCTTTCCATCTGTCCCACTCTGACTTTGCTTGGTTGCCTCAGCCTGCTGCATATGTCTTGGGAAAACTGTATCATTATGTGATGGGGTTGCTCATTCTCTCTAATTTTGTTTTATTGGGGTCTTTTAGGACATGATTGTTATGTAAATTGTTTTGTATGTCGAATCATATGTTTGAATGTAGGTATTTGTGTTGACTTCTTTGAAAGCAAGTCCAGCCGCTGTGTCGATTACTGAGCGTGCCTTTTCTCTCTCTCTCTCTCTCTGGGTTTCTTATCTCGTCCTCTCCTCTCTCTAGGGCAAAAGGATGGATGAGCAGAGGTGCACCTTTCCTCCCCCACTCAAGGTACAACTCTCCATGTAGAGACACAGTATTATTCACATGGCGTGGTCATTGTCTCACGACTGCTCAGCCATATCTCGCTCTGCCAGACAGGCTGATTACTTCTGCACACCGGAGCACAGTGTTATTCATAATGCAGCGCGATGCTCTCAAGCCTTGTCATCATTTTTATACCAACAGAGTTAGGATTCAAAATCACACACCTCTGATGCTACGCTCTGCAGATGGAAATGGTGAAATATTAGCAACAAAGATTTTAACAGGCTATAACGATAATTTAATGCAGTATTTTAAACCATCAATGTGCCAAATAATGGCAATACTTTGATCAAGCAATGCATTGATTCCTAATTCCTAACAGTTATGCAATTACTCTGAATCAGTGTCCTTTGGGAATACAGAGTTGGACACTGTGGTTGTTTTTATTCTTTGATGAGAAAACAAAGCTTGTTTTCCTCTATTTGTTTCAGACAGAGGAGGACTACATTCCATACCCAAGTGTCCATGAGGTAGGATGATGATGTGCTGCAGTAGCACTTTTCACCATTTGGTGTTTGTGTATCAGGTGTATTTGGTGTTTGTGTATGTTCAGTTACATTTCATTTGCGTCCCAGAATGACTTTCACATTTAAACCGTTCTGTTTCTGTTTCTCAACCTTTGTTATATTGCATTTTTGGGCAGGTGTTGGGCAGAAAAAGCCCCTTTCCTCTCATCCTCCTCCCGCAGTTTGGGGGTTACTGGATCGAGGGGACTAACCATGAGATGAGTGACACAGTGGAAACAGAACAGCCGCAGCCTCAGTCTCCGAACAACCGCACCAAGCTGGAATGTAACACAACAGCTACGATCTTCCGGAAACACTTCCTGGGAAAGGTTAGCCACTTTGCCACAACACAGAGAGGACTTTTTTTTACACAATGTATACATTTACCTTTTAATTGCCATCTTGAAAAAGCAAACAATACACTGAAAAAAACAATATTTAGGACAATTTAAGCAAATTCAAAGCCTTTTATGAAAACACAATTATTAAGATTAAAACAAAGACTAGACAACATGGGCAAGACACTGAATATATAAAAAGAATAAAAAACAATATTAAGAAGAAAAAAAAAAGGGCTGGGGGTTGATGCCAAAAGTCCAGTACATAATTTCTTAACATGTAATAATGTTCATACACATACGTTTGTTTTTCATACTGAAACATTTCCTCCGTCTTCTTTCATGTAGTTGTAAATTCGCTCTTAACTCAAATGTATTTTGCTCTATTTTCCCTATTATTTCTTACCAGCTGTGGATGCATGCTTTAAAGCAGAAATACAAATTATATTAAAAAATAATTATGCAAAAAAGTTTATGTAAATATGTGTCATCCTTACACTGAATTTGTGTTGGTATTCTACCAAGTAATACAAAACCAAGCAAAACTAAAAGAATATAACTACATGAACCATGGTTTCATCTTCTCCAACATGTTGATGTCACTACTAAATTAAAAGCTATATTTAGCTTGTTAGATTGTAGTGATAGAACAGCACATCTGTATTTCCCACACGTTTTCTCCCCAGAAACTGGATGCAGTAATTGTATGTGTTGTTCGCCACCATTGCTGATTAGTTAAGCATATTATTAGATCTCCTTCCCATCTTAGCTCAGCTTGTACAACTTCATCTTGTCCCTGCTTTTAATTAGATTTTTCAAATGAGTTTGTTCATAGTTTTTCCCATGTTCAGTTTCTATGTTTGCAATCATGCAATGAAATGTAATCATAGGCACATGAAACAGTCACATTCATTGAACAATAAAGGCAGTTCCCCTATGTGTTCTAAAACTGCCTTCAAAGTGATGTTACTGAAGTCATTCTCATGACGCTTACTTCCTCCTCAAATGAGTCTCATTACTCTCATAGAATATTTCACAATCAATTTCACTTCTTGCTCATTATAGTAATAAAATGAATGAGCAATAAGCGTATCCCAGCAGAATAAACCACTAACAGCGACCAGACTCCCTGTTTGGCATCTCATACACCGTTGCTAATGAAGATGCATTTGGCTTTGCCACCTGTTCTTACACACTGATAATACGAACAAATTTGATCTGCCTGTAGTAGAAGAGCAACAGAAGAAGGATATGGAGGGTAATGACTAGAGAGCATGCACATGTGTGGTGTGTGTGTGTGTGTGTGTGTGTGTGTGTGTGTGTGTGTGTGTGTGTGTGTGTGTGTGTGTGTGGGTGTGTGGTTTGTTTTTGTGTTTGTGTTTGTGTGTGTGTGTGTGTGTGTGTGTGTGTGTGTGTGTGTGTGTGTGTCTGACTGTCTGTTTATAGACAGAAACTAATGGTCATATCCTTGTACTGTTCCCTCAGGAACATTTTAATTACTATTCAGTGGACAGCGCCCTTGGACATCTGGTGTTCTCTCTAAAGTACGATGTGATTGGTGACCAGGAACATCTCCGTCTGATGCTCAGGTAATGCTCATTACGAATACATGGCGCAGTACAATGTGGCTTCATTTACAGAGGAACATCTTTAAATCTGTTGTGTCTGCACATCAACATTGAATGTGTAAACTCATATATATGTATATATATTTTTAATATATGCAGATATATATGCTGAATAATCCACTTTCTTTGTTCCTAAATACCCAGTATTGACTGGATAAGTCAATACAGAACGGGTGTTATCATAAAAGTCATAAAGCGAGAGAATGTCAACAGCACTGTCATTTCCACAACAGAGTAACAGATGGACTATTTAGGCCAGCCAGTGGGTGCGGATGGAGGGAGGGTAATAAGGCAAAGAGAGGCGAGGATGGGGAAGTTGCACGTCGGTCCATACCAGATTTTTTCCCATCTGATCTCACATTATATGGCTTTGAAAACACACTGATTGTTTCATGACTTCACCAGGACCAAGCTGAAAACCTACCATGATGTGATCCCCATTTCCTGTCTGACAGAGTTTCCCAATGTGGTCCAAATGGCCAAGGTAAAAAGAGATGTTATATTATGCAGAGACTAATATGCTGTGATAGTATCAAACCACTTTGTAACATCCTCTCTCTCTTTCTTCAAATCTAAGCTGGTCTGTGAAGAGGTCAATGTGGACCGCTTTTTTCCTGTCCTTTATCCAAAAGTAAGATGTGGTTTGGTTTCAGTTGTAGCTGCTGAATGTGTCCTTACATACCATACGTTCCATACGTACCACACATCTGATAATTTAAATGATATGGCTGCAATTCTTTAAGTCTGTCTTAAGCCATTAATCAGGCGCCCACAGGGAACACTGTCTGGGAAAACAAAAAGAGGGAATTGAATAATAAAAACACGATAACTTGATTTGTCTAACTCAGACTGCTAAAGCTTCATGTTAGCTTCAGATAGACGTTTTGTGGATTTTGTCCCCCATCACTTACATTGTTAGCAAGAGATCTCTTAATGGCCTGTATAAACAGGAGCAATGGTTACAGCAAGCAACATCGGTTTTAGTGTTCATATGGGCAACTGACTATTGTTTTAAAAGACGGACTTAAAAAAAAACTGGAAACCTATCCGTTAATGTTTCTTGTATTTTTTTTTTTTTTACAGGCTTCAAGACTTATTGTCACTTTCGATGAACATGTGATAAGCAACAATTTCAAGTTTGGGGTCATTTATCAAAAGTTTGGACAGGTGAGCTATAAAGTTTGGATTTAAACTAAAAGGAAAGATGCAATTGTTTGATCAGAGACGGCTCTGTTAATGTGCAATAAATGGATCCTTTACATTAATTGTATCCAGTCTGTGTAGAATGATAATGTATCAAACATAACTATTTCTGATTTGTTTAAGGAAACTGATTATGTCTTAATTGTGTCTTTCAGTCCAGTCCAGCCCAGTAACTGTGGCTGTCATCAACATTTTTGAGGCAATCACAGCCCTCTTGTTTACTATGTGGGGGCAGAGGATCCATTGAATGCTTTGCTGAGGGCACTTGTAACTTTAAATGGAGATCTTAGATGGAGGCTGATTCCTTAAATCCTGCAGTAGTCTAAATACATTGTAAAAAAAAAAAAATTGTTAATAAGCCAAGGGCCATGTCACAAAGGCAATGAGGGCCCTCTGCTCATCCTTTCGGACATTTTCTATTCAAGGGGGGTGCTAAGTGGAGAAAGGCACGATGGTTAAGTAGGCTTATTGCATAGGGGAAACAAAACAGAAATACTCAGTAAGCAACAGAAGCTTCTTCTCAGGTCTTCTTTGTGTTGAGACAGGCTTTTGTGTAAATGGATGATCAACTGTCCGTCTCAGCTGATCAAAACCTATACATCTGAAATGCAAATGAAGGTTGTTTAAACCAGAGTGCCAAACACACACCGGAAGCACGCCACTTCCTGCATTCACTTATTGACCCGAATGATCTGTAGTAAAAAAAAAATAACACACACTTTACATAAAATACTCATCGTGCCATTGCTGGCACACTAGTATGCAAATTTGACCCTTTGTGATCCGTTTTCTTTTTCCTTCTCAGACATTGTTCTTACTGCTTTTGTATTTCTAATGCAGACATAAGTGCTGTTATTACTGGACACTAACATTGTAGCATACAGTACACAGTCTTCCTCCAAGCCTTGATGTTTATGAGTTTTTGTTATGTTTTGTTTTTACTGGATACAGACTTCAGAGGAAGAGCTCTTTGGCAACAGTGAAGAGAGTCCTGCCTTTGTAGAATTCCTGGAGTTTCTAGGAGAGAAAATTGAGCTGCACAACTTTAAAGGGTAAGGATCTATCTCTGGCTTAAAGGCACTATACTCTACCATACATTTCATAACATGATGCCAACCAAAATTCACATTCTCTCAGGCTAGCTAGAGGAATGATGGTCATGGTACTGTAGTGGGATGGTGGAGAATATCTTGTTAGACATGGTTCTGTTTTCTGCAGTTTCCGCGGAGGGTTAGACGTGACTCACGGGCAGACTGGCGCTGAATCTGTCTACTGCAACTACCGTAACAAAGAGGTCATGTTCCACGTGTCCACAAAGCTGCCTTACACAGATGGGGACACCCAGCAGGTACTGTAATACAATGCCAGACTAACACACCTTTCATGATTCACTGCAAGCAGTCAGACAGGTTCCCTCTGGTTATTGTAGTGCCATATTTTGCATGTCCCTCCCTGTTGTGCCAAACACCTGCAGCATATATTGGCAACAATACCCACTTGTAGTAAACACGGATCACTTTAAAGGTATGCTTTAGTGTCTGCATATGTGAGCAGCACACCTCCCTCACAGTGATTTAAAGCACATTGCTCACACGACCGAACATGTTCACACAAACACTGATTAATTAGCACAAGCTCTCACACCATTTGCTGTCGTGGTTCATACAAACACAGATGAGGCAAGGTCTACTGTATATGTTCAGTTTCCCCAGCTGTAATGGGTGTTGTTCGGCATTGGCTCCTTTGAGCCAGTCAGTGCTTGCTCAGGCTGTCATCAGGAGAAACAGCACTCCCTGGCGGAGTTTCACAAACTCACATGTATGTGAGACAGGGAGGAGGAAAAATAAAGAGTACGCACTTTATGAGGTTTTTTAACATTAATATGAGTTCCCCCAGCCTGTCTATGGTCTCCCAGTGGCTAGAAATGGCGATAGGTGTAAACCCGAGCCCTGGGAATCCTGCTCTGCCTTTGAGAAAATGAAAGCTCAGATCGGGCTGAACTAAGATGGCTATCTGGAACAATTCTGCTACTTATGTGGTCGCAGAGCAAGGTATGGCCTCTTTACTCATTGTTGAGAGAGACATCATGGCTTTCAAGCGACAAAGTAGACGGGTGCGACCAAGAACTTACCCCACCCAAATAGCATTCATACATATCATCCAGTGCTTGGCATCAGCATTCTTTCATCCAACTTTCTTGTATATTTGCATAAACTTAACTCTAAGTTAATTTGTCACAAGTTGCTATTGTGTCTGGTGTGTTGCAGTTGCAGAGAAAGAGGCACATAGGGAACGACATTGTGGCCATCTTATTCCAAGAGGAAAACACTCCCTTTGTACCGGACATGATCGCCTCCAACTTTCTCCACGCCTACATTGTGGTCCAAGTGGTCAACCCCTGCTCTGACAATGTTCTCTACAAGGTGACTTTTTTTCCCTCACTGTGGGCTGACTTTCCTTCTTTGTGATGTATACTTGATTAAACTTCATCTTACTGTTAATTCGTAGGTGTCGGTGACAGCACGGGATGATGTACCTTTCTTTGGCCCGGCCCTCCCAAACCCTGCTGTCTTTAAAAAAGTAAGAGAAAGATCATCTTTTATAACTAAACTTTTGCATCATAAGCCAGTGCACTTTCCCTCTCTTGGTCGTCATTGTGTTTTTCGAAATGATGTCTTGTCTCTTACCTCATCTCCATTTCCAGAGCCCTGAATTTCATGAATTCCTATTTACGAAGCTCATCAATGCAGAGTATGCCTGCTGCAAAGCAGAGAAATTTTCCAAATTAGAGGTAAGTTGTTTAAAAACAATTAAAACACTTCTGGCATTTTGAAAATATCCTTTGTTTCATTTTCCTCTCTCTCTCTGTGTGTGTGTGTGTGTGTGTGTGTGTGTGTGTGTGTGTAAGGAACGAACGAGGTCGGCCTTGTTAGAGACCCTTTATGAGGAGCTCCATGTGAACAGTCAGGCCATGATGGGTGTCGGAGGAGACGACGACAAGCTGGAAAATGGGAGTGCAGGAGGAGGGGGCTTCTTTGAGTCCTTCAAGGTAACTGGAGAGGCAGCAGCAGAGGCTGGGGGGTCAAACTGACAGCTTCACTTTCTGCAACTCTCTGCTTCAAAAAAACAACATGTTTGCATAAACAACGTCCTTTGTAATTCTTGAAATCTACATTTTAGTTATGCCAGCACTAACTTTGATAACTTTGACGGCAATTTGAGGTCAAGCTTAGATTTATCTCCATTAAAGTATTTTAGAAGTAGACATTTTGGGAATTACGATTATTGGCTTTTTTGCTGAGGGCTAGATGATAAGATTGATACCAGCTGTGTGTCTGCTAAATATAAAAGGGTTAGCTTAGCTTAGCTTGGCTTAGCGTATAGACTGGAAATGGGGGTAAACAGTTGGCCTAGCTCAGCTGGACTACATCTTTGGACAGGAGAAACCATATTACTCCCCGTCAAACCATAAATTGTCCTTTTTACTCTTTGGCTTTTGTATGGATTAAATCAAATTAGATATTATGTGTTAATTAGCGAGCATTTTAGGTGCCGGTACCTGGATCTTTGTGATTTTCACACATCTAGGCTAGCTCTCCCCTCCTGATTTTGATCAACTCTTGGCAAGAAAGCAAACAAGTGCATTTCCCAAAATGTCAAACTATACCTTTAAGTGTCACTATAAGATCATTATTACCGCACAGGAACAGTATCAGTACAGTAAAGTTGGCATCTACAGTAGTTACAGTAACCAGTTTTTGTACCAGATGTTTCTTCTGTGGATGTGAAAAAAAAGGGTGTCTTCTCTCTGGCATTCTCTCAGAATTGTTTTTATCTTTATGCAAGCTGTGGGCCGAGGGTTTAACTTTCTCCCTCTCTATCAATCTCTAATCATTTAAATGAAGAGAAGCTCTGCTGCTCTGTCCTGCTGGAACACACCACTCTTGGCTTCCCAGCTTTTCTTCCTCCTGCCTCCATGCTGTTTTGTGCTGCTGTGCTCTCCGCATGTGCCAGGGTTGAGTCACTAGTCCATTATTTACATGGTTCTGTCATCTTTGTATGTCATAATATCAAAGTGAATGAATAGATTTCTTTCACCATCAGATGCCTTCGCCTCTTCGCTCTGTCTGTTCCATGCCTGCAAAGAGGTGCACTGGGCTTTAACCTCTCCTGGCTGTGTTTAAACTCAGTGTTATCAGACTCTGTTATCTGTCAGCCACTTGGTCCTTCTACTTCCGCTCTCTTCTCTTACCACCTATTTAACATAATGACTCATTGGAACCCCTCCTCTGGGCATTAAAGCTTAGCAGTGTTCTCTGTCGCTTCCTTGTCTGTCAGGATTAGCATCAGGCCCAGCGCTCTCTGCCTGTAATGGTCAGTGTTCAGGGACAGCCCCGAGGCTCCTCTCGGCCTGTAACGCCGTACAGCGATGCTGAGTGGTCACAGGGGTCAGCGTCATCTGAATGTATCTCCTCCTCCTCGTCTTTCTCTGTAGCGGGTGATCCGCAGCAGGAGCCAGTCTATGGATGCCACGGGTCTTACTTTCAAGAAGCCGCACACATTCTCCACTAGCTTCAACAGCAGCTTTAACCACGAGCCCGCAGAGAGCCCCAAATTCCCAGGGATAGTAAGTACAGCCCCACTCCTCCTGGTCTTGAGTGAGGCCAGTCTCGCTCCCTCTGCCTCCCCCTAAGCAGTTCTACTCGAGTTCATGCCCCCTTCTCCCTCACTGGTCTGCTGCACTCACTTCTCACAGAGAAATGCTTGCGTGGAGCATATGTGCCTGGGTCTTAATCTCTGCTCTCACATTGCAATGGTTGCACATTGCCTGCCACCACAAGATGAAGTGACTGGACTCATATACTTGAATATTTCTAGGACACAAGGTGAACTTCTCCCCAGGGTTAAAACTGCTTCTAATGCTTACTGTTTTTATCTGTGTTCTCATTATTTAAATCCCCATGAGTCTGCATTGTTCTTAAGTTCTCACTTGAATTCGAATGAATGTGGGTTGAGTCCTGTGTGTGTGTGTGTGTGTGTGTGTGTGTGTGTGTGTGTGTGTGTGTGTGTGTGTGTGTGTGTGTGTGTGTGTGCGTGTGTGTGTGTGTGTGTGTGTGTGTGTGTGTGTGTGTGTGGACTTTTTTTTTATTGTGATTAGGAGCAAATTGCTATTTCTGTCATCAAAACCTTGTATCTCCAGATGGCATCTTTTTTGCAATTTTTTTTTTTGTTTATAGAATTGGTTCTGTAAACACTGTAAAAAGTTAAGTGTTACAAAATCCCTTTTCAACTCATAGAGAAGCTTTTCATCCTTCAGTCAAAAGTAAAACACACACTTAATTGTAGTTACAAGGTCTTTACTTAACAGCTGTGCATATGATTGCTTGTCTGATATACACTGTATATTTTGGGGGGCTGTAGGAAGGTATTTTTTAACGGAAATGTTCTGATTTGTATGGAAGTAAAAATCATTATGAAACACCCACATCAATACTCTAGTTCTAGTTCACATTTAAGATCGCCTTCAAAAATAACTAACCATTATTATTAACCAACATGCTATATTAATGAATGTAACTCAAGCTTGCTTTTTACCAATAACCCTGCCTTGATGTGAAACCTAATGTATAACATGCTGTAGGCCCTCGTCTGCTGTTTTTGTCTCCTCTTCATCCTCTTTCTCGCAGGCATATGGCTCACATAACTGACTCATCACTTCTCTATCCCATTCAGCTGCCTGTGTTGCACCCATGGAGCCAAAATGTCCCTTTTCGTATTCTCCAGTTAACACGTGCTTTGTATTTTGTTTATGAGTGCATGGAATCTCATATTTGTGTATATTCTCTCTCCCACCCCCACCCCCCTTTTGTCATATCTCTCTCTCCCTCTCCCTCTCTCTCACTCTCTTTCTGTCTGTCTCTCTCTCTCTCTCTTTCGGTGTCTCCTCTTCCTGTGTGGCTCAGTCATTGCTTGTCCCAGGCAAAAGTCCCAGTAAATATGGACGTCGAGGCAGTGCCATAGGGATAGGAACAGTAGAAGAGGTTCATGTCTAATTCTAACTACTCTAACTACTCCTTTCTCCTCTTTGCTCCTTTTTTTTGTCTGCATGGCTCCACTGCATCAAACACTTTTCTCTATACATTTCAGCACTCTGTATTTACAATAGTATGCACTGTGTGTTACAGACAGGAAGCATTGTATAAAAAGCATTATCTCAATCTGTGATAAAAACAATAGCAGATACAGATATTCTCCTCCACATTCTCTCATTAATTCATTGATTTGTCCTTTCCAATATTTGGGATTTTGCATAGACTACCATCTAGAAATCAGAAGAGATGAATAGCACATAGACAGTAAAAGTCATATTTGAAGGCTCCCTACTGACTCATATTGATTTTCTTTTATTCTCACTGTCCTATCTGCTTTACTGAAGTATGTGTTTTCCTTCTGTCATCTTTTACTCTTCTGTGTTTTAATTCCAGTATGCTTTAATTCTCTATTTGTTTCAAAATTATGAATATTAATGATTTAATGCCGCCTTACAGATAAATTATTATTATATATATATATATATATATATATATATATTAAAAAGCTCTTCCTGCTCTTTGAAGCCACATTAAGTTAAAAGGCTTTTCAAATTCTTATTTTGAGAGCTTTAAAGGGCGATTGAATGAACAAAGCCGTCGCTGAGAAAGCATATTTAGTGGTAAGCCATGGAACCCTTAAATCCATCTTTCATCTCCTGCCTTAGTGTGCTCTGCACTGGCTGAAAGACTGTCACCAGGGCTTGACATTAAGCCGATAAGTGCACATTTGAATTATTTATTTTTTTGTCATAGTAACAACTCAAAGGAAGCAATGCAATTTAAATGGTTAAGACAAAATAACTCTATTCAGTGATAAATAAATACATTGAGAAGCTTTTGAGATAAACTTAATATTACTCAAATATGTTTTCGATATTAGAAGGATTTTGACTCTGACTGTCTTTCCTCTCTCCCTGGCAGTCTTTGATTGTCCCAGGGAAAAGCCCAACCAGGAAAAAGTCTGGTCCTTTCAGCTCCAGGCGAAGCAGTGCCATCGGTATTGAAAACATCCAAGAAGTCCATGAGAAGAGGTGAGAAAAGAGTCTGGCACATGGTTGCTGTATTTATTTATAATGTGTATCATGTATCTTTTATCTAAAGCCTTGTAATCGCTAACTAATAGGGGTGGGAATCACAGGGTACCTCCTGAAACGATACACTACATGGCTCACGATACCCATCACGAAACAGCAATTTTGCGATAATCAATATATTGCTATACAATCCGATAATGATACATCATGATATCGGTCTAGCTATGAATACAAAATGCCTTTAAAAAGGTTAAGTGCAGGTTTTCTCTCTTTATTCACTGCAAGTCCAAACTGTTAGAGACAAGTTTTTCAGTCTGTAAATTAAAAAAAAATTACAGAACCATAGAGCAACTATGGGTCCAGACTTTGGACTTAAACGTGGCTGGGGCATCTGTAATTTTCCTCAAACTGCTGTCCTCCATCCCGTTGAAAACCTCTTCCTCTTAGGCTAGTTAGCTTATGGTCAAGTTTCCCTCATTCATGTGTGGAGCGCCACCTCGGTGAGCCATGAATTAGCAACGATGGGAGCAGGGAAATCTACTTTGGAGAGCCTTATTTTATTCATTAAAATATCTTCATTTAGCGCCAGCATATTGATTCTCTTATCGCACGAAGAAGGACGACATATTGCCGTATCGATATTTTGTCCCACCCCTACTAACTAACGTTCATAATTTACTATTTACTTCTTATCAGTGCATGTGCACTTATTGATTTTGTCTATGTTACACCCTATTTGCTTTTCCTGATATTTTGTACCACATTTCTCATGTTGCAGTCGAGAGAGCTCCCCAAATACACAGAAGACCCCTGACAGCGGTCACGTCTCTCAAGACCCCAAATCTGACAACTCGTCCAATCAGAGCTCCCCCGAGGTGCTTACAACCACCAAGAACAAGTGTGTATAATAAAATAATAACTCAATCACATGGATATATTGAAAAAAATCATAGAATTCATACCTTGTGTCGCCATACCTGTGTTTGTGTAACCGCTGGGCAATCCTTGGCTGTGGCAGCATGTTGAATGACTGTGTCCTATACATAAGATAAAATCAGGTTTGGCTGTGCTGGAGAGTGATAACCCAGGGTGTAGTTCTTATCTCGGTGGCAGGGCCCCATCCATCCCCGAGGGTCATGACCTCTCCCGCTCCTCCTCCAACGCTAGTAGCTTCGCCAGTGTGGTGGAGGAGAACGAGACAGAGGCCACAGAGGACTATGACACAGGCATGGTGAGTGCCCAGAGCATACTAAAAAGATCCACGTCACCCTGGACACGTTCTGTTTGAACTGCTGTTTCAGGACAGTTAAAACATGAACAAACACACTCAGAAACAGTTTTTAACAAAAAGCCATAACTGCACTGAAAGGATGAATCATGCAGTGAATGTCTTGTTTGTGTGGTATGCCTGTGTTTTGTGTTTTTACTTTCATTAAAAAAAATACCTCTTTTATATTTTTGTAGTGACTTATAGAGGCTCTTTTATATATTTATTTTTTTCACCTGCTTTGCACTTTTGCTAATGTGTTGCCCCGAAAGGACTGAATTAAATTTTGTTGTACATGTACAATGACAGTACAGGCTATTCTATTATATATTTTGCATGTAAGAAACAATACAAGTGCATATAGGTAATTGGCTTGTCTTTAAGTCTAATATACATGTATGTTTTGCTGCGTCTCTCCTCTGCACACTCTCCAGGAGAGTCTGTCGTCTGCCGGGACGCCACACAAGCGAGACTCCTTCATCTACAACACCTGGCTAGAGGACAACATCAGCAGCACCTGTACCAGCGGTCATGGTAGCTCCCCAGGTGAGACAGGTGGGAGGCTTGCAGAAGCAGGTGAAAAATCATTCAACACTTAAAAATGATAAGAGTCTTAAGAGGTTTGTAAAACATATAATGGCTACGTAACTACTAGTTTGCTCATTTGTATATTTGTTGATTTATTTGTTTACTTATATACTGTAAATACTTCCAAATATGGATAGGAAACACATAATTAACAAATGCACAGTGGTGGAGGAAGTATTTTCATCCTTTACTTAAGTAAAAGTACTAACATCACACTGTAAAAATTACTCTGCTATAAGTAAAGGTTCTGCACTGAAAATCTTACTTAAGTAAAAGTATGTAAGTGTAAGTATTACAGTAAAAGTCCTCAATGCAGAAAATGGCCACTTGCCAATTAAAGGTGCAGTAGGTAAGACTTATAAAACTAACTTTCTGTCATATTTGCTGAAACTGACCCTATGTTCCAGTAGAACTACATGAAGCAGGTTAAAAAAAAATTAAAATCTGGCTCCTCTGGCACCACCTACAGCCTGTAGTGTGATTTGCAAAAATCCACCACTCCCTGTTCAGATGCACCAATCAGGACCAGGGGGGTGGGGGTGTCTAACTGCGTGTCAATCACTGCTCAGGCACACGCATTCATTCTCCCTTGTGGGGGGAGGGGCTTAGGAGACCGTTTTGGGCTTTA
Organism: Perca fluviatilis; assembly: GCF_010015445.1. Classification (NCBI taxonomy): domain Eukaryota; kingdom Metazoa; phylum Chordata; class Actinopteri; order Perciformes; family Percidae; genus Perca; species Perca fluviatilis. Next base: position 12,840,100 of record NC_053116.1, read on the forward strand.
GCAGAAAGGGGGGAGGGACTGAGAAGTTGTCGATGTTAAAACATTTTTAGCTAAGTCCCGGATCTTCACAATCCTACCTACAGCACCTTTAATTTGTGACACTTAGTGACTGGTGTCTGTGGAAGTTGCTATATGAATAAACTTGGCTTGCTTGCTTGCTAGCCTCTCCGGGAACCATCACCTTATCGTGGTGGAGGGGTTTGTGTGTCCCTATGAGCCTGAGGGCTGTGTTGCCTGGAGCCTGTCCTCAATGCGGCGGCCTGGGTTCAGTTCTGACCTGCGGCCCTTTGCTGAATGGCACTCCCCCTCTCCCTTTCATGTCTAAGCTGTCACAAATAAAGGCCTAAAATGCCAAAAAAAATCTTTAAAGCAGGCAACCCCTTTCATAAAGAGATTTCTTAACCAATGAAATACATTTTTAACATTTGCATTACATTTTGCACCAAAAGTGCCCAATATATATACAGTACAGTCCAAAAGTTTGGACACACCTTCTCATTCAATGTGTTTCTTTATTTTCATGACTATTTACATTGTAGATTCTCACTGAAGGCATCAAAACTATGAATGAACACAGATGGAATTATGTACTTAACAAAAAAGTGTGAAATAACTGAAAACATGTCTTATATTTTAGATTCTTCAAAGTAGCCACCCTTTGCTTTTTTTGATAGCGCTGCAAACCCTTGGTGTTCTCTCAAAGAGCTTCATGAGGTAGTCACCTGAAATGGTTTTCACTTCACAGGTGTGCTTTGTCAGGGTTAATTAGTGGATTTCTTCCCCTTATTAATAAAAAAGCAAAGGGTGGCTACTTTGAGGAATCTAAAATATAAGACATGTTTTCAGTTATTTCACACTTTTTTGTTAAGTACATAATTCCATATGTGTTCATTCATAGTTCATTCAACATTGCAAAATATTTTTATAAAATAAATATGAATGACCATAAATTTAAACCTTGTAATATTACAACCATCTTTTCAAAATATTCTGTAGCAAATACAATTTTTCATCTTAACTCATCAATGGATAAAAAAGGTTGAATTTTCATTTTTCAATACAAAGCAACAAATTATGTAGTCGCTCTACCTCGTTTTTAAAACACAATATACACAATTTTCTTCCATCTCTTAATATTCACGGATAACTGTGATTGGCATACATGACTGGTGTAATACACTGTTGACTTCTGCTCCAGGGCCTGGGAAACCTGAACGAGGGAAGGGGACGGATGTCCGTATAAAATTGGAACGACCACACGACCATCAGTCCTCATCGGTGAGTCAACACCACCCTGGACTTAACTAAAATCTAGATTACAAACCAGCCGCCTTTTTTTTTAAAGATTTTTTTTTAGGGCTTTTTCCTTTATTATTTCTCAGCTGAAGAGAGACAGGACATGAGGTAGAGAGAGGGTATGACATGCAGCAAAAGGGCCTTGGGTCGTATTCGAACCCTGGGCCGCTGCCAAGGACAGAGCCTACATGGAGCGCACATATCCAGTGAGCTGGAAAACTAGGGGTGGGAATCACCAAAGGCCTTACGATACGATATCATCACAATACTTATGTCACGATACAATATTATTGCGATTTTAAACATATTGCAATATTGTGCGATATATTGCAATTCATTAACTTTTTTCCAACTTCAAATTTTTCCCAATTTCAAATTCCCCAAAATGGGCTTTTGTCAAACTTCGTCAACATCTGTTTTATCTAAAAAGATACATTTCTCTGCTTGTTCATCTCACTTCAATTGTATTGCTGCAAAATCAGATTGTCAAGCAGACAAACTGACCAACACATACATAATAAAAGATCGATACTTGGCATCTGTGTATCGATACAGTATTGCCACAGAAAATATTGCGATACTATGCTGTATTGATTTTTTCCCCCACCCCTACCCAAAACCAGCTACCTTTAAATCACCTTTGTTGCTCTGCATGATTTTATTCTATTGATTCTTTTTAAATTGCTTTTTGTGTGCTGTTGCTGATGTTTCGTGCTTGTTCTTTGTTTTTGTTGTGTTGCTTTTTGTGCGTCTTTGTGTGCAGAACTGTTAACTCCACCCATCTGGTTGTATCCTGGATCTCCATCTTCAGGTTAGACTTTCCTCAGTACCCTCTCATAGTCCCATAGTCTGAACCCATGGATTTAAACTATGGACAGATGAACCAGATCTACTGTATATACATCGATGATGCTTGTGTACTGTATGTGTACAAGATATTCAGGTGTTTTCTGTGTTACTGTTTTAATCATAAAACTGGGAAATAAATAAAATCAAGAACTTATAGAAATTTTGGCATATAACTATTTTTAGTCAATAATATGAATAATGACAAGAATAAAGTTTTGACCAGATATCTTTTTTATTCCCAAAGCATTCCCATAAGTCACAATCCCACTGGGAGGTGAGACAAGTGCAGGCGTTCGCCATGACCAATGATGATGAGGACGAAGATGAGGAAGATGAGGAAGATGAGGAAGAATAGACAAAGCAGGTGGAGCTTGGCCAGTCTGCTGCTGAGTGAGGGCCAGAGTGCAGCATATCCAGAAACCTGGAGGACACTGGGGAGGATGACGCACAAGGAGGGGCCAGCTTTTGCACAGTGTTGTTGCCTTCCACTCTTTTCTTTGCCTGTTCTGTTGCCTACATGTAGTTGTATGTTTTTCTTTCCCACACCTTTTGTTTCAAAAGTGCACATTTTCTATCTACAAATTCCATGGTTTTATTTGTAAAAGATATCACTGTGGTTTAGTTTGTCTTGTTGAAGCCCAGGTTTGCTGGCCATACAGGGTAAAGACAGTGCCATTGAGCTCTCTATAGAGATTCTGAGAAGGACTTCCGCTGAAACATAGAGAAGATAATTGCCTGGATGGTTTCACCAAATCAACAAAGGTTTCGGCTCAATAAAGATCTCTAATGTATACATAATATAAAATATTCAACATCAAAGTTGGGTATATTCTAACAGAACATCTAATGGGATATAGAATTCTTCTTTTGCATGCTGTTGACTGTGATTATTTTCTGGGTAAAATAGGAAAAATAGGACTGTATAACTGCAGCAAAACAATTGTACTCTTTCCTTTATGACCCAAATCTCAACAAGATTAAATTTCAAACTTGACACTACAGGTCAAAGTGAAGAGAGCAATGTATCATAGATAACATGGCCTTATAACTTAAACGTCCCTCATTTTACCTCACTTGTTTGACTGTGTGTTCTGCAGCCAATAATGGGATTGCACTATGAGATTAACTGTAAAACTAATATATATATATATATATATATATATATATATATATATATATATATATATATATATATATATATTCAGAATTATTTTTCATTTTTCACCAGTTTCTTTAAAAATGGTGTTGCAATGCAGTTCTATTTCAGCACTGTCTGTATAGTTAATATAGCTAATGAATGGATGTATCCATCAATTACTGATCTATCTGCTTTGTTCGTCTTGTTTGTTGGCGAAGAGACCAGTCTCTTCATTATGTTCACCATTCTTTTCTCTGTAATATATGTCTTTATTTATTGATTTGGTTCCTGTTGAAGTAGCATTTATAGCATACATCTGTTATACTGCACCTCCATGCTGACTACATTCAGCATCCTGCCATATGCTTATACTGTACGTGTTGCTTTGGAGTAAATTATGTTATCTGTAAAGCTCGGTCAATTTCAAGGGGCCACATATCTCTCAGTGCAGTCTATTTGCAATGCAATTATAATAAAACAGTGGATATTTATTTGCTTTTAATGTGAGAAAATAACTACTGATTTTGTAAATACCTATTAAGTTGGAGGAAGTGTATAATGTATAGGCCATTGATTTAAAATGGGATTGACCAATACCTTAAAATTACTGCCAAGTTGACAATTTATTGTTTTATTTCTTGTACCTTTACAATTTTTCTTTAAATATTATTTTAAGAGAGTTTTGTAGGAGAGAAATATTTTAAGCTATTCAGACTATACTGTAAAAGGGAAATCTCACAGTACAGCCTGCTGATCATTTCAGTTGCCTTATCATCACAAACTGATGGTGTAAGTACATATAGTGAAGCAAATGGTTAACAGCCAGCAGGATTTACAATGAAATGGATGTTTTGTTGTTGTTATTTTTATTGTAAATAAATGCCCTGAGAACTTTACAGTCTGTTGTACAGTTCACTTTATTGCCCTGCATCACGTCACTCAATGGAAACTCATTCTCTCATTTTAACTTACTTTTTGTCAGTATTCTGTGTTTGTATATTTGTACACAAATACAATATTCCAAATACCACAAAATGCCACAAACTCCCTGCTTTGAAATGCCTACAAACTGTAGATGTTCCACTTCCCACCTTCTTAATGAAAGCTAGAGAAAGCCCCATGAATAAATGATTTAATGTGGCCGCCCACAAGTATGTAAAACTAGCTCAATCTAAAAGTGGGTGCTTCCCTTCTTATACAACTGCACCACATGGAAGAAAGAAACATTCGGTTTTAAAGAGTCAAAAGGAAATAAAACTGAATAATGACTGAAATGGGCTTTCCAAATGTATCTGCTCACAAAACAATATCCTTTAGGAGGAACACCACTTGCCAAAAAATACATTTTCTATCTCATTTATTTCCTCTGGGCTGCAGGTTTTCATTTTTTTACATTCAAATTTTTGCTTGGATAAATACTGATGACTTATTCTTCTACTGGTATGTGGTCTTTTTTAAATATGGCCATTTTGTGCATTATGATTAAAGATAACAGACAGCTCCATACAGCTTAGTAGCTACACAATTACTTGTTGCTCAGTCATCACAGTCAGCTTAAAAAGATGATAGAAAATATAAAAATTGACAAAGCTAATAAATGATAAGCATACAGTAAGTCACAAAAGAGAGCAACTCAGATGCAAATGATCCCATTCATGTTTACCTGTATTTGTATTTATTTGGCTGAAACATGTAGTTGCATTCCCATTTGGCACAGTTCATGTTCTCTCAAGGGTTATCTCTCAATTATGTATCCTATACAGTATGTTACTCTTCATCACTGAGCTGTTAAACTGAGAAGTTAAGGGTTCATCTGCACCTACCATTACGACTTAGATTGTTAGTGCCCTCCAGTGGAGTCATTCATTCCTCGTATGTTGCTAAGCACAGGGCCACACAATATTATAAATGATTAAATTCAACCACAAGTCAAGTCATAAATTCAATTTGTCTTTAATTAGGGTAGGTTTATGTATTTTATTTCATAATTGCAGAATACTAGTAATTACAAGTGCAATTCCAACAAGCTATGAGCATCAGGGCAAAAACACAACTTATTTTACATACATTTATTTTTCTTCTTCATCATTTATTGTTATTATTATTATTATTATTATTATTATTATTATTATTATTATTATTATTATTATTATTATTATTATTATTATTATTATTATTATTATTTAGAGCCAATTTGGTTCTCAAACTCAGAGATTTTTTTCTGCTCCAGCGGAACCCTTGTCTGCTATGAGAAACAGGAAGCGCATTATATTTGTGTTGCTCAAGCCGGAACTCGGTTTCCTGAGTCACATTGAAGACCAAAACCCCGGTCAAAGGAATATAAGGTAACTTAACATTGTTCGTAAAATAAGTTAAATTATTTTATTCATGTTTTTTTTGGATAGTTGATGGCCGAAACCTTCTGAGCTGTAATCTTTTAGTGATAATGTAGCGACATTCACGTCCCAAAGCGGAGCAACATTGCTAGCTAGCTTTAGCAACATCCCGAAGAGGGGCACACCGTTAGAAAATAAGTTTCAGTATGTCAATGTCAATATTTAATCTATTGCAATCGCTCAGTAACGTCAGTGCATTTTGTAATTTTGTTTTTAAAATGTGGTCAAGGAATTAACCGTCGGTCACTAAGTTAACCAACCAACCAATCAATCAATTAATTGTATTTGTCACATGAAATCGTACAAGGTTGTAAAATGTAATCGCATCAGCTCCTTTAACTTGTGCATGATGTGTCATAGAATCCGTCTTAGGCAGTGGCCTTGTTTGGATCCTAGTGGCCTGAGTGTAGAAGAAGCTCAGCCTCAGTGCTGGCTGGTGTTCTACCCACCCTCAACCGGGAGAAAAGGCTGTTACCCGGCTGGTTTGGATCTTTAAGGATTCTCCTAGCCTTAATCGAACGCTAGGTTATGGTTCTTTATTGGTCATGTGCACAACCAAAATAAAATCTAAGGCCTCAGGCACATTCACCTCCAATAATACTCTACTATTAAATAATAAAAGACCCCCCCCCCCAGTATAAGCAAAATCTGAATATAATACTAAAATAGGGTATGTAGGGTAAGTATGAATAAAGTAATATCATTTTAATTTTATCCATAGGGTTGGATATGTTGACAGTCATTATCATTATTGTAGTTTATAGTAAAAGATTCCTGTGACAGTTTATTTTGCATTTGTCTTCAATAATTGAGTCAAACGTATAGCCCATTATCAAAATTGTAACGCTGGCCCATTCATTTTCTGTCGATCAATGCATTGATTAATCCACTAATTGTTTCATCACTTGTTTGAAATCTCCATGGAAGACCAACACACAGTACTTTTGCTCATGCCCACAGGACCAGTGTGACCAGTCAACTCATTCCTGATGACTTTACTTTGATGATTATTAACAATGTTTACTTCAAAGATTGTCCCCCGTCTATTACGTAGAGCGACGTGTAAGTATAAACTAATATCTGTCTATTCATCCATTTCATTCTTCTCAAAAATATATTTCCAGTTTAAGTAATGTTACTCAAGGTGACATCATTTATGTGTCCTTAATGACCAGGTGCACTTCAAGCCCATGGAGAGATTTTGAATGGATGTGTACAGCCGGTTCTTCCTGCTTACTGCTCTTCGCTACGACAAAAACAGAGAAAGTACTCAACAGCAGCAGACAACACATCTCCTCCTCGATGGGTACAGCTCGAGCCCGAATTGGACGAGGCTCTTGTGCCGCGTAAGTTGTCAGTGAGTCCCCTGGAGAGCTGGCTCTCCCTGCGCTACTCCCTCCCTCCCCTGCTGGAGGCCCCTCAGCCGCAGGAGGACGCAGGGCTGCTGGAAGAGAAGCTGCTGCCTCCAATCTCTGTCCCTGTTTTGGAGGATGGGGAGGGTTCAGCAACACCCCTTAGTTGTAAGAATGTTTTGGAGATCCGGCGGAGGAAGATGAACCGGCATAAATACAGGAAGCTGCTAAAAAGGACTAAATTCTTGAGGAGGAGAGTGCTGGAGGGCAGGGGGAAGAAGAAGCAGGTTAGTTTACTCTATTCGGAGATAAAATGGGATCCTTTCATACTGACTAGACATGTTTTTTTGAGAAATATCAGTATGATGTGTGATCATTTGATATTAAACACTAATGGTAGTATTTAACTTTAATTGCGTTACTAAACATTATCATATGTATTATAAAGTCTTGACTAAACTTGAAAGCTTTTTATATTTGTGTAGAATTGTTGTAAGCCTTATATGCAATTACAACAGAATCTTTTGTCCTGTGCAGAAACGATTTGAGGAGGATCTGAAGAGGATTTGGACACGAGCTGGACTGAAGAAGGCTCCGGAGGGATGGAATGCACCTAAGATTTTCATTAAACAGCATGGAAACAAAAGGGAATGAGAAACTCTGACAGTGATTTAAGTTTGTGTCACATCCCTCACACTGGACGGCTCTGCACACGTCACACTTTACACACTGAAGTTAAAACAATAAGCTGACTTTCTGTGCTTTGCAGCTTAACTGAGGCATGTTTCAGTGAAATGGACTTAGTCAGTGTGTGTACAATTATTTTTAATAAAGTGTACAAAGTGTTTTTTTTACTCTGTCAAGCCCAAGGGGGGGTGTGTGTGTGTGTGTGTGTGTGTGTGTGTGTGTGTGTGTGTGTGTGTGTGTGTGTGTGTGTGTGTGTGGGTGTGTGTGTGTGTGTGTGTGTGTGTGTGTGTGTGTGTGTGTGTGTGTGTGTGTACTTTGCCAAGTATTTATATCTGCAGCCAGATGTTGTCACAACCATCCAAGTTGCAGTCTCTCTACTTTCGTTTATATAGCACAGCAATAAGATGACCAAAATCACAGTTGACTGTGTGGCCATATTTAAATAAACTTACCTTTTACAAGACCTCAAAGTAAAATGCAGAATCAGACCTTTCTAAGATCAAAAAGGGGGAAATTAGAAAGGATCTTTTTATAATCCCTTCCTTAATGTGGAAGTTTCCCCAAGGACTGGTTTACAATTTGTACAACCATAAAAATCACTGATATCTTGACAGAACTGAAGAGTTTAATGTATAAAAAACATTTGTTTTTCAAAAGATAGGAGTTCTAACCTCTGTGTAGCTAATGTAAACTAATCATAACCCTAATTTAGTTTGGTAGTTGTATTAGTATTAGTGTATTATAAAACCTGTCAATTTAAGATGTTTTGAATTCTGCTGGTGGCTGGGGTTACCCTTTTATCCACTTTCTGAGGATCGTTGCATTACTGCATTTTTCATACATGTCTAGTATAGGCTACGTTGGTATTTTTTCTACAAAACTTTTCAGCGTTTAGTATGGTCTCCTATTCCAACATGTTTTCGTCAAGACTGCTTTGGCCGAGTGTTGGGTTTCATGTGGCGGAGGCGGAGCGTGTGTTCGGCTCCAGACTGCAGGAACACAACAGCACACAGCTGAGCCGTGCTGAGCCGTGCTCCGTCAACCTCAACACTTCTGGTCTTCTATCGGTTTCTGCGCACACCACCTCTGACAGGCTTTTACCTCCGCTGCCAGCACTGCGAAAAAAAAGATGCAGCTCGTCATGACTCTCCTTCAGAGTAAGTTATTTACCTTTCTAGCTTTTAAAAGAGAAATAATAAGAGAAATAAGTAGAGGAAACTTTCTTTGTTCCATAATTGGATCCAGGTTGGAAATGCCTGTCGGGAACAAAAGCCGAAAGCCATTTAGTTCTCAGGTCTGCGCTGCTGCACTGTAAATATCTTCTTCTCAATATTCTTACCTCCCAATGTCTTTGCAATTTAGCCTCAGCCATAACATTGATATGGTATTTATAAATATATATTTAACTGGTAGCTGCGGGTTTATCTTTAAAACGACTCAACTTTTTCTGTTTGTATGACCTAGTTTGAATTTGTTTAGCCTATTTATTGTTAACATAATACTTTTTGAAACCCAGAATCTTGTTCATTTACTGTGTTGTTTATCTATTTATTTATTTATACGTACATAAGGACATTTATTTATTGTTGACCCCGAATCAATCCACACAATTTATTTTGTTTATTGGCTATCTATCTATCTATCTATCTATCTATCTATCTATCTATCTATCTATTCTATCTATCTATCTATCTATCTATCTATCTATCTACCTACCTACCTACCTACCTTACCTACCTACCCTACCTATCTCGTCTTAAACTATATTCCTGTGTAGCCTACAGATGGTGTTACTACAGATGCAAGAATTTCATTTCATATCGACAGCCTTTATTTTGAAATATTCGGAGTTCTGAAAATAAAGTGCATGGAGCTTCATGGACTTGAAAGTGGAACGGAGCATTGCAGGCTACAGTATATCCTACAGTAATGCTGCATGGCTTTGCCTGGCCTCGGCCTGTTGATAGTGTGTGTAGGCTATGTGGGATTTTATGTGGCTTCAGCCCAATGTGTTTCTAGTTAACTGCGGTCTGAGGAGAAGGAGTCAGCACAATCCGACAGCCTGTCATTAAATGTGTCAGTAATGAGTGTTTCACCGCCAGTGGGCTGCTTGGAGTCCGGACGTCTTGGAGGAGGGGGGTTACCACTCCAACCTTGTTTATGATGGCTTTTGTCTGAATTGCCGGCCACCAACAGCAGGGCATGGAGAAGATCAGATTTGCTGGCTCTCTCTAACTATAAGCTTATAAACATAGCTACTCATTCAAGGCAGAAAATGACATGGTCAAGGTAACATGTTTATGTTCTGTAGCCTACCAGCCCCATAGGCAAACTCTAACTTTGTTCAGCAGAAAAAAAAGGTGCCCACAGATGATTCTCCCAATATATTTTCATAAAGTTGCCTTTACAGCTAAGACACTTAGATCAGACAAAACGTTACAAACAAGCAGTGATGCTAAGTACACTTCAAGTACTTGAGTATTTCCATTTTCTTCTACTTTATACTTTTCACTCCACTGCATCTAGCCTATTTGATAATTTTAGATACTTTGCCGCTTCAGATAAATAATACCAAATATAATCAGTGAATAAATATTGATGTTATTATGGATAAAGATAAGACTTTATTGATCCAATGAAATTCACAGCTACACAGCGGTATATAGGCTAGCAAAAAATTAGTCCCACCTTTACAAACATGAAACATTAAAGTGATGTACACATTAATGCATTAATAATTTAAAAAAATTCAATAATCTAATATACATTATTCTGAGATAAACTATTTTGCATAATGAGTACTTTTGCTTTTTATACTTTAAGTATATTTTGACAATAATACTTTTGTACTTTTACTAAAATATTGAATGCAGAACCTTTACTTGTAAAAGTAAAAGTTTTGTATACTTTTACTTTTATGCTTGTATACTTATACTTTTGCTCAGTGAAGTTATATACATCAAATACATATAAATCTATAGAAAGCAATACACATAAATTACTTATTCAACAAGTTTCTAACTCACAAGGAAATTGTATATACTTATTATACTTATGATGGCCAACACAATGAAAAAATACTTGCAGTTGTACTAGTTTGCTGATAATATGCAAAGTAATATAAGTAAATAGAAACTCTAATGGACACCTTAGTGAATATAAACAGGAGAATCTGAATGTATCTTTGAATGTTTCGCTGAGTCTGCAGCAGGACACATTTATTTGGTTGATTCTCAACCTGTGACTTGGCTGTGAGTGATCTTCACACCCACCCACAACGGCCATGAATCACAGAAATAATGCTGAGTAAACGCATGCTTTAGGTTTGAGTCTACACCTTTTTTTTTGTTTTAACTTAAGGATGACCTTCTGTTAAGTGATTCACCATGTGTGTGATTCCTGGGGTTACAAATGACAACAGTGATTTGGCAGATCATTTGCTAAATGCCTGTTATTATAGCTGCTTACTCAATAGCACATTGTTAAGTCTTTAGTGTTAAACCAGCCTTGTGTGTCATCAGCCTGTGTGTGTCTGGAAAAGAGAAAATTACAGGGGTTGGGAGGGACACTTTGTTTTACCTTCTGCAGGAAAGTTTATAGCCGTCATTAGAAAACCCAAGTTTTCCAGCACAAGGTCTCCTCTCCGATGCCAGCGTGTGTGTGTGTGTGTGTGTGTGTGTGTGTGTGTGTGTGTGTGCTGGAATAATTTAGCTCAGCTTGAAGTATTATTATATACTGGTGCATATACGAAATCACTGCATAAAAGCACAGTAGCAGGCAGCGCTCCGGTGAAGTGTTGTTTGGATGTGGTGAAATGAACTCTCTGCTCATGTGTCTGTTGTCTGTGCTCACATATACAGTGTGTCAACCATGCTAAGCCATGATAAGCAAACCACCTGGATGGAGAAGGCCCGTTTTGGTCCTGCGACCTGTATCAAACAGATTTTGTGCAGCTTGCCTTTGGAGTGGAGGAAGTATTCAGAGACTTTTTAACTTAAGTAAAGCAGTACTGAAATCTAAAAATCCTCCATTACAAGAACTGCATTGAAAATGTCACTTAAGTAAAAGTCTAACAAAAATGTACGCTACTGAAATTATCAAAAGTTAAAGTACTTATAATTCAGAAAAAGTAGACGTGAGTGTTGTACTATTATATTAATATTACTGAGGCATTCTCGTGTAAGCATGTATTTTGCGGTTGTAGTTGGTCGAAGTGGAGCTAATTTAACTACTTTATATGCTATTGTGTAGATAAATCTATAACAATGCATCACATTTTACTATTCTATTTTATACACATACCCTATGTTTTGTGGGTAAATCTCTAAAATAATTATATCTGTCGAACAAATAGTGGTAAAGTAGAAAGTAAAATATTTCCCTCTGATTTGTAGTGGAGTAGAGAAGTAGCAGAAGTGGCATAAAATGGAAATACTCAAGTAAAGTACTAGTTTTTTAATCACTTTTATCATAAAATCTATTGGTTTTAAATTTTGTTGATTTTAATTTGCCACCATCTGTTAAGCAATTTTGTAACGTGTGTTTTGAAAGTGCTAATAATAATAATGGCATTTTTAAATCTGTATTATCAGTGAATTGATGTAAAAAATAATCCACTCTTTATTTTTTCTTATTATTTAGTTTATTCACACATAACACCACACTTAAGGCTCTGCCCATCTAGCCTGTATAATTCACAGTACCCATTACCAAGATAGTAAAAATAGACAGGTGTTTGGTTTTGACACCAGGCAGTTTGACTGAAGTACTGCTGAATAGCAGCCCGGTTCTTCATCCCCTCAGGATCATGGCCTTGCATCAAGCCAGCAGCAGCCAGGATGAATAGAGTCTCTGTGCTGTATGCTTTGGCTGCATGTGTGTCTCTGCTGGCCCTTCAGTAAACAGACGACCAAATAGCACTGTGGGAAAAAATGCATTAGAAATGACAAATGTGCTGTTGGAAAACTTTCCTATCTCTCCAGCGAGAAAGCACAAACAGGAAAATATATTTCTAGAGAATATTGTTGACCTCTGGTAAAAAAAGATTCTGCTGTTGTATTCCTGTGTGGAACTAAAGTCTTGCCTTTTACCGTGTCCTTGTTTCGTCAGTTTTTCTTAAACAGTCCTCTCACTGAACCCACATCTGTTCCAACACTGAAATCCTTCACACGCCGGGTCAGGTCGCTAAACTCGCAAGCCACCAAAACATTTCGCAATGTCTTACAAATATTTTTCAAGACTGCATTAGTGAACTGGCTGAGTACCTCAGCAAGTATGAATGAAGTGCGTTGGTAGAATGCAACTCTAATCACTCGGGTTTTGGTTTGTTTCAGTTGTTGCTGTGCTTTTCCTGCCAGGAGGTAAGACATTTTTGTTTCTCCATGCACTACCTTAAAGTATAGTAGCTCATGTTTGATGCTTCTCTTTCTGCCATGGCTGCATTGAGTTTCTGAACCCATGTGTTCATTTCCTTGTGTCAGCATGGGGTCAGAGCGGCGGCAGCGCACTTGGTGTGGTGGTGGAGGCCAAGAACATCACGCTCCCTGCAGGGTCTAAGGCCGTTCTGCCCTGCCACAGCCCCCGCATGGTGTGGACCCAGGACAGACTGAAGGACCGTCAGAGGGTGGTGCACTGGGACTTGGTGCGCAGCAGCCCAGAGTACTCTGTGGAGCGAGTCCTGGACATGTCCCCCGGAGCCCGTCAGAGGGTCTACAATGGCTTCAACAAGGGACGCATTTCCATCCCAGGCTCTGCTTTCAATGATGGCAACTTCTCTCTCATCATCAACAGTGAGACTTCCCCACATTTTCCAGTAGCACCATGACCATTGCACTCTTCCATTTATAATTTCATCTTAAGGTTGCTTGGATGCTTACTTTTTCAGATGTGGTCTCGACTGACAAAGGAGTTTATACTTGTAATCTGCACCATCACTACTGCCAGATTCACCAGTCCATTCAGATCCAACTCAATGTCACTAAGTCAGGTGAGGCGTCCTAATCACACAGCCCCAATGCTATTGCATGAGTCATAAGGCATGAACTGATAGTAATGTATTTCACACTCATATTTTGTTTCCAGTTCGAAAGGAGAAACGTTACTGGGATGGAGAGAAGACTGTGTTTGTTGTCTTGTTGGGCAAGTCAGTGGTATTGCCTTGTGTGAACCGGCGCTCCCTGTGGAGAGAGGGCCTGCAGGAGGACCAGCAGCAGGTGGCTCACTGGGACTTCCAGCCCCCTGGAGTGCGTCCTGATAGGGCTGACCGTCTGGTGGACCTCTATGCTTCCGGAGAGCGCCGGGATTATGGACCACGCTTTGGACAGAGCAAGATGAGCGTGGAGGAGGATGCTTTCACTTTAGGGGACTTCTCACTCTCCATTGCTGGATTGATGCCTGATGATAAAGGCCTGTACTCCTGCCACCTGCATCACCACTACTGTGGTCTGTATGAGAGACGCATCTTCAGGCTCACTGTGGGACCTCCACTTCCATCCGCCCCCACTACAGCACCCAGAATTTTCAAGAATGATTTGCCAGAGCCAAGTAAGTTACTTGAATTAAAAACAACAAGAGACACGTCACTTGAACTTTGTTTTTTCCAGACGCTAGTAATGGTTAGTGTTTTTCCCCATATGGTTTCTCAGCTGAATTGTGCATAGAGTGACAACACAGCTCCTGGACTTTTTGTTATAATTATAGGCATAGTTGGTCAGTTAAATCAGTTCCTCTTCTCCTCTGCCAACTCTCTCCTCAGACCTCTCTGTTTTTGTGTTTGAGCTGAAAAGGGAGGAGGGAGAAGGAATGTAGAAGCTAGTTGAGTAAGAAAGAAAGAGGGATGGGCGGAAAGAAATCTTTCTGTTAGTTGTTGAATGTGAATTCAGCAAAGTGGGTTTTTTGGAGTCAACTACTTTCAGTTATAGCTTGAGAAGCTGGCAACAGTAAACAGCTTTAAATTGGCTGCACCGGATGTGGTCCTTGCTGACTTTTTTAAATTTTTTTTTTCATTTTTACAGCTTTTTCATTTACAGCTGGAGACATTTTAACTGCGCTGTGCAGAGGAGTAGGCTCCAACAGTCATTTTGGGAGGGTACTATCTTGTGTTTTTTCCTCCATTTGACCCAATTTTACAAAAGTCCCAACCACATGTCTAGACTGGTTACACTGCATCTGGAGCTTTGTTTATTCTTTCACCCAGTCTGCCCTGTTTATCTGCTGATGTGTATCAGTCTCTGGTAGAGGCGTGTTTACCAGCACATAAAGGAAGTCTCATACATCTGTTCAACATCTGGGCCAGCTGTGACATAAAAGTACAAAGCAAAGGGAGGTGATGCAGGTATGTGTTAGACTAAATCCTCCTCCCCTGTATAGAAATGACAGCCCATGTATTAGCTCCATATGCATGTTGAAGAAATGCACACGTGGATAGATGACATCTTGCCCGTGTCCTTTGAGTAAACCTCATCTAGGAATTTACTTCTCCTTAACGCACCGCTGGTCTTGTCTGTTAGATTAAAAGTAAGTTGTTTGTGCTCACGCAGGCGCCAGGCCGCCAGCAATCATCTGAAATTATAAACGCCACAGGAGCTTTTTCACTTTAGTGCTATAATTATTTTTGGCAAGTAGAACATTATTTCTTTGAAGCGGGCGTTATGTGAGCTGTCAGAAATTCAACGGGAATCTCTATCTTTGCAAATAAAGATGGTTTCCTTCAGTTCATTGACTTGCAAATGATGCATATCCCACAGGAACAAAAACACAGGGTAACCTCTGTGCAGCATATGTGAAACAGCCGATTACACATCCGCACTTGTCAGATCTGTCAAGAAAATGGAAATAGTCTACTACTCGGTCGTGGCTGCAGCTCTGGTTGTGACAGTTGAGCTCTAGAGACAATGGCCTTGGACATTACTTTGCAGTTTTATGCATATTAGGTACATTAAACAATGACAGGTGATAATTGCCAACCAAGCGCCCACATAGGAGGTGGATGGTTAAGTCAGAATAAGCTTTTTTTCATCATTGGCTGGTTTTGAAAGCACCATCAGAGATGGTATGTTGCATGTTTTCCTCATTAGTCCCTCACTGGCGCCTAGTTTTACTAGTGTCCAACTTAGCTGTTTTACTGAGAGACCATGAAGCAATGCCATACTTGTTACAAATATTTAGGAGGAAAATATTTGATGTCTTTCATAATCCATTTTTATTATGATGTGATCTGGCTTGTGTAATCAGGCTGCATTTGAAATTAAAGAGAAATCATACTATACTAAAAATATATTGTTTTACCCTTCAACAGCTCTGCATTAAAGGGGTTATTCTGCAAAAGTATCTGTGGTACAATAGACTGTACTGTAGTAGTTGCATCTCCAAGCCCAGTATGTATTTTCTGTGCTTGTCATTTTGAATAATTATTATCAATTATCTACAAAGCGTTCACAAACAGTCTGGGTCACTGTGAGACTGGGAGCTGCCTGCAGTGATGTCAGATATGTATTTAGACTGTAGAGTTCACTGATGAAGGTGTCACAGATTTATTTTCCACGCATGCAGAAACTAGACTTCTGTGTTTGTGAGAAGACGTGAAAAGGGCCTAAATGGAAAACTAATACAGACATGCAGACAGACCACATAACAGAATCTGTTTCTCTTTCCTCACACTTCTCCTCCTCTTTTCTGGTCAGCCTGTGTAGGAGAGAAAAAAAACAGCTGCATGACATCAGATCTGGAAGTCATTACCAGCGAACAGACATTTAACTCCTGCTCTGCCTCTGTGGGTTTTGGAAACAAATGAAAAAGAAGAAGCCTCAGGGGGAATACAAATTTGACATTATGTATGAATACATTTCAGTTTGATCTGTGTTTATTGCCATTACGTTGATCCAATGTAACAATCCAATATATCACAGTTTGAATATGGCAGTCAATCCTCTGTAATACTTCCCTTTCTTATATGTGAAATATTTAGTACATCTCTTATAAGTTCTGTCAATGTATGAAAGAAGTGAGTAGTTATTATATGAAACGTTTGATTTGATCCATGTTCTGCCTTTAGGGACTGAAGTGGTGGAGGGTCCACGCGTGGTGAATGTCATCCTCCCTGAGCAGCGAGGTTATTTCGTGCAGCATTTGGGCTACTTCCTGGCAACATTCTTACTGCTGGCGTTCATCGTTGTCGTTGTCATTGTGCTTACTCGGCGACGCAAGAATAGAGGTATTTTGTGTGTGTGTGTGTGTGTTGTGTGTGTGTGTGTGTTTAACCCATAAACTCTCCCCTTGTTCTTGGCTTGTATCAGATAACGAGCATGTATTATATATTTAGAGCTGGGTTAAAATAAACGATTCTCCAATTAAAATCGATCTTTGTTCTTTGAGTGATCTGATATCAATTAATAAAATCCAGAAATCTATTTTCTTTATCATATGCCTTTTCACCATGGATGTATAAGTAAAAACTACTTAAAACAAAATTTTGGGGGGGTCAATTCTTAATGTAAACATTAACCTGGTGCATTATTAAAAACTAGTTTGAGGCTTGCTACTTCCTTGTATGATTTTCAGCATACGTTGTCTGAGAATCTCTTTTATATCCAAGCAAAATGTGAAGTTTCCCTAAACTAATTGATATTTTGATTCAAATTGGAAATGTAATCGAATCGTGGCCTTGTGACTCAGAATCGATTTGGGAAATCGTTGGTGATACCCAGCCCTAATTAAAAGCATATTCATAGAGAGCACTTTTTATGGATACAGTGTGTTTGAGATTGTGTGTTAAATCTTTTTTTATTCAGGTCTGGAGTATGACCTGCGTCGATCCGATCGGTAAGACATTACTATACAATAAATTAGGTCCCAATTTTCCTTTAAATGAATCCAATTGTAAGCAGAGCGATGCTTATTTCCGTGCAGTGGGAATGTGATCAGTGGAGGTGAAATGTCATTAGACTGCACAGAGCTGAGGCCCTGTAACCAAGACCCTCTGAATTCAGGTAAGCCCCATCCACACACATACAGTAAAAACACATGTTCTACTTTAACAAAATATTCTCATAACCTCTGTGTCCACTAAAAATTTACAGACTACAAAAACAACCTACTGAAAGAGAGAGATATGACCAAAGACTGCAATAGGGGTGAGCAGACATTGTGCAGAGTTGGATTTCAGTAAATGAACATCCAACAGTAACACCCTTACAGCCACAGATAGGAAACATAATATTTGAATTGATACGATGTCCGTCTCCCACTCTCATTTCAGACTTTGATGGGAAGCTGTGGAAGTGAGAGCGATATTTCTGCTTCTGATGCTGCTGGCAGGTCCAGGGCAAACACCGGAAGGGTAAAGGAGCGTGGAGAGAAGGGAAAAAAAGGGGAAACCCAGGAGAGGACAGGAGGAATGCTCCCTCTGCTGTAACTCTAACACACTAAGCTTTTTTACTAAAAGCCACCATCATTTTTTTACATGTCACTTTTTATATAACTTGCATTTTCACCAGCTGTTATGGTTAAACATATATATTTGATCCTTACTCTTTGCATTCATTAGTTGGTTTATGTTGAATACTAGGCATTTTTTTTTATTATCCTTTAAAAGAAAAAGAAATTACAAAAATGCATGTTCATTTAAGTATGTTTTATGTGTACTTTGCATGCATACAGAACTGCAAGCTCACAGCTTAAAGCTTTTCCATTCCTGAGATTTAATAATTTTCTTTTTTTGCACAAATTTGCTATACTGTAATTTGTAAAGGTATTTCATCATGTTTCAAAGGTAAAGTTACTGTAGGTAGACAGTTTCAGACAGTGTTTGGAAAAAAAGTGCCACACATAGCTATATATAATAAGACATTTTAAACAGATTATGTCACTTTCTTTGTTTCCTTTCTTTTGTATTATTTTAATTTTATTTACAAAACTCGACTGTGGTGACAGTAGATTTTATGTAATTTAGAAATTCAGACTGTCAGACTTAAATTCTTCTCCAAATAATATTTTTTCCCCAAATGGATATATTTGTTCATTGATAACTTATCAAGTGAAAAATGGTGACATTGTAGGACCATGGACTAAAGGCTCAGTCTACTGAAACTCAGGTAAAAAAAAAAAAAATCTTAACCATTTATTTGGTTTTTAATGGGCTGTGCAGGACTTGTTTGCATCAAGCATGTATAAATGATCCTGGTTTGTAAAACACTGAATTTTCCTTATTAATCTGCTGGTCAATGCTACAGGTACAAATCTATTATAAAACATGCGGCTCTATGAGGTTTGCTGCAGGAAGACAAGTGTCTACTATCTCAGTAATTCTAAATCACAAACTGTAATCATTCATTTAACACATTTTCCTCTTTGGGGAGCACAGGTCATTCATGAACCTTCTCCAGCTGGTTGGGTGTTGGCGGTCTTCTCTGCTTCCTTCCAGGATGATTTTGTTTCCTTGAGTACTGCCTCCACAGACCTTTTCCAGAAAACTGTAATCCTAACCTCTTTTTTTTTCTTTTCTGCTCTTGCGCACTTGCTCACACTCTGTTGGTCTCTTCTAAGAAAAGATGACTTCTATTAAAGATTCACAGCAGTGGCCACAGACTCATCACTGTTTCTTCTGCCTGTTAGAGGCGGGATCCACAGACATTAACCCACATATTTGGTATTTTGATGAATGGGAAACTGAGATATGAATATATAATGTATCAGTAGCCTCTGAAGTCTTGAGGACTGGCAGTATGAGAGAAGGACTATTTAAAGTAAGTAATTTAGCTTTTTTTTTTATTGTAGATGCATTAACATTGTGTTCTTTGTGTAATAAGTGTGTAGTTCATGTGCCATTGTAACCAGCTGCACAGTACAACACTTCCACCTATATTCACTCCTGGGGTGATCAGTCCCATTCAGTGATAATGAATGCAATATGTCTACTTATTATTACTGTCATTTGCAATTATTGTTATGGACATCTAATATTTAATTAACTGAAGGAAATCTCATTAGCCTATACAATCATTAGAGCAGCTTCTGCATGTTGCTCCCCCCAAAAAAAAAATATCACAGTGCTGCTACTATATTTAACGAAATAAAAAATATATGATTTAAATAATTTTGCTTATTTTATAGGATTGTTTCTATTCCTTGGGTTATCCCAACTAATCATATTCAAAATAGGTCACCATATATTTTAAACTATATAACTATAACGCGATAATGTTGTTGAATATCGCAATAATGATATTACTTGCGATATATATATATATATATATATATATATATAGGCTACGCTGTAAACGTTTGATGCAAATTTACAGCTATAATGTCACAGTATCTTACTGTGTTATAGTTATACAGGATCATACTGTAAATGGCAATGCATTCTGGGAGAAAATAATATTACAGCACTATCTGCGAATGTTACAGATTACATTTACGGTTAATACCAATGCATCTTGGGGAAATAAAGGAAAAGGAGGGAATTACACTGCAGCCAGTATGTTACTGTAAATTAAAATAATACAGTAAGAAACTGTAGGTCTATTTACAGTAAAATACCTTCAAATTTAAAAACTGTATGCTTACTGTAAATAAACAGTAGTTTACTGGCGAAGCTGCTTCCAGTATATTACTGTATATTTACGGTGACAAGTTTTTTTGAATTGAATTGAATGAATGAGTTAAATTGACAGTGTCACACAGTAGCATATCCCACTGTTATATCAGAGTTGGTGGTGATAATTAAAAAAGGCCGCTTTCTCTTTGTTCCATATAATGCCTGTACAGTAGAGTGTAGCCTACAGTATTTTGTGTTGTATAACGGCCTGCGCACAGCCCAGACACACCACTAGATGACAGCACTGTCTTACCAATTAGCCTGTAAAAAATACCAATATTCCCAACTCCATATCGCAAGGATGTGGACTGTCCCTTCCTGTTTTAGTGCCGAGAGAGCCACCGTAGCGACTCACACCGGAGCAGGAATACAGGCACTCACAACGCGATTATGTCTGGATTTTCGCTGGCTTCGTCCAACACACGGAGCTGCGTTCACCATCGTGTTGTGTCCAGGTTTATGTGTTAGGGACTGCTGTTATGTTATTCTACGGGTAGCTGGTCACATAGCAGGCCTGTTTATTGCGCTGCCAACCCTTGTTCCTTTCATGTGTCAATGATTGTCCTCCCCTCACTCTCATGGCGGAGACTAAAATAATATATCACATAGACGAGGAGGAGACTCCTTATCTGGTCAAACTGTCCGTCTCTCCAGAGAAAGTCACCTTAGCGGATTTTAAAAATGTCCTCAACAATCGACCGGTCAATAGCTACAAATTCTTCTTCAAATCGATGGACCAGGATTTTGGGTAAGTGGCCACCATGATTATTATTCGCCTGTTCGTCTGGCTTACTTATTTATTATTGCTGTGTGTGTGTGTGTGTGTGTGTGTGTGTGTGTATGTGTGTGTGTGTGTGTGTGTGTGTGTGTGTGTGTGTGTGTGTGTGTGTGTGTGTGTGTGTGTGTGTGTGTGTGTGTGTGTGTAGCCTATATAAAGCGCTTATTACAGGCCGTGATAGGCAACATCAGACTGCGCTGGCTGCAACATTGTTCCATGTGTGCCAACTACAGTGCCCTGTCTGTTTCCATGCTCCTGGCACCTGCTCGTTACTACCCTGTGCGCAGTGGAGGAGACACATGAGTGCTTAAAGTGATACCAGATCTGTCCAGAGCCCTAATGACGCAGCCCTGCATGCATTACACAGAGCCAGACCCCTGCTCCCCTTGTGTGTGTCAATCTATTTACCCACATTAGTGTCATTGTATGAACCATGCGGAATATAAATGTGTGAGAGTTCTAAGTTTTCATGTTGTCTTGCTTGGTTTCCCTGTGCCTGGTTATTGTAGCATTTCATTTTCAGTATGTATCATAAGAAATTACCATTTCATCTTTTTTATTCATCCACTTGTAATAGCCCATGAAGTTATATTTCTTTACAAACACACACACACACACACACACACACACACACACACACACACACACACACACACACACACACACACACACACACACACACACAATGGACTGCAGGTGAATCCCAAGGGAATATAGCAACCACAGGCCAGTGGCTGTGACTACTAGATATGCAATCATGTAGCCACCTTTTCTATGTAATCGCCCCAGTGGCGATCTGTCAAACAATACTACATTTTACATTTTTTTAATTTCTAATATTCTGTGTTGTTACAGTAATACCAGACAGACTGATTAGAAATATTTGTTTGTTTTCCTGAGGAATACATTCAGGTTAAATAATACACAGTGAAGGGGCAATCACCATCTCATCACATCACATCCCTCTATTTGGTGTATTTAGACAGATAATATACAGTATGGTCATTTACTTGTCAGAAAAGATACATTAATAGTTAAACCTACAGTTATATTAAACCTGATTATGTTGTAGCATTAGTTATGGAACAAAAAAAGATTTCATAATGCATTACGTCACATGAAAAGGTTTTTTTTTAGCAAATGATTGAACCCGAATGGACTAATTAAGTATAATTGGTCTTTTACTGTAAGTCATTTTCTTATTTTTCACGGTGAATTCTACACCAGAAAGTCACAGGGACTACTTCTTCTAGCCACTGGATGCTGGAATATTTCTTCCTTCTTTCTATTCTTTTGTTTTCTCTCTGTTCCTCTCTTTGTAATCCCATCCTGATTTTCAGGAGTTACAGCAGGTCTACAGAAGCTCTTTTTTAAAGCCCTCTCTCTTGGTCAGCGAGATCTACTTGCTTTAGGCCTCTGCTGAGGATAACATATTTGTGTCAGTGCCTATTTCTCATTCCAGCCTGAACAGTCATACATGGGCCCACACACATTAATATCTAGCACAGTAATGGCAAACATGATTGGAGGAAATGCAGACGCAGGCAGTGTCTATAGAGCCAAACGTCATACATTTCCACTGCAGCCTGACCTTGTGAGGGAAACTGGCTCTTCCTGGTGGCAGGCTAGGCTTGGTGCGCTGCTTTGTCCCCAGCCCCGGCTTCCTGCCTCTGTTGCACTGCAGGCCGGGCTGCTCACTGGGCCTCAGGTGATCGACAAGAAGATTATGAAAACAAACAAAGCGTGTTTGCTTTCGCCACATGGAGACGTGGCTCCGTGTTGCTGAACACACCACTACAGTAGGCCAACCTGCTCCTGCATGTGCATCAGCAATGCATGCCAAATGATGCCATGAATTGGACATTGTCAAATGAATGTGTTTTCACCATACTCAGTTTATAAAGGCGTCTCCATCAGCATTCCAGCCTTTGAGTTAAGGTTGAATATGCAGGCTCTGTGAGAGTGCCGTATGGTACTGGCACAGTATGGAAGCAAACCCAGTCAAAGGCACAGAGGATAGCAGCGCTTTGTGGTAGCCTTTCTGGCTGTACTGCATACACACTGACAGTATGGCTGCTGGAGAATTAGCTAGGGAGGAATAAGACCGCTGAGCAGAGAGGGAAAACATCAAATCCCTTGCAGTTATAGACAGTGTTTGAAATGTAAATTAGCAGTCAGTGCAAGGTCCTCTGTAGTAGACCCCCTGCTGTGCAGAAAAAAAACAGCCATTTTCTTATGGGATTGCTGAACTACTTTTGTGCTGGCAGTATCAGCTCTCTAAGTAATGGCCACACAAATTTGATAAACGTTTTGCCCCCGAAAAGCCTCAGCTTACCGCAGTGAACATGTCATTTCATTTCCCTTTGGAATCGTATGGAATACATGTAACCATGGGCTGTGGCATTTCTGTCCACACAACAGAGCGTATGGAAATTAAACGATGAACGTTTCTTTGTGCACATTTCATACCTCAGTTTCCCCCCTGTAATATTCATTCATTCATCCATATTCATAAGACAGGAAGCTTATGGAGGACGTGTTTTCAAGCAACCCACTTGGCTTTTTTCAGAGACTTCAAGGTGATGATATGGCATTTTGTCATTGCCACTGGTGGTGAGTGGGTTTGAGACCTCACTATAATGCAAGTCACAGAGGCACTCTGGAGCTGAGGAAGCAGCCAAGCTGAGGCTCTGAAAGAAACAGTCTTGTCTGTGCCTTAGAAAACAGGGGGCTGGTAGGGGAATCTTTCTTCTGCTGAGGTAGGGGTGCTAAGCCCCTGTAGTTAGGAGACACAAATCTGCAGCTTTCTGCACAAATGCACCCCTGCCTCACCTCGCCTGTTTGAGGATAGTGACAGATTTCGAAGGTTATACTGCATTTGTGTGTCATAGCATTAACAACAACACTTTTACTGTAATAGTGATTATACAATATTTGTCAGATAGTGACATTATCAATGTAGGGCTGCGCAGTCGTTTTTTTTTAATTGTTATCGCAATATCAACTTGCGCAATAAACACATTGCGAAAGGCTGCGACATATCGTAAGACACTAAGAGGTTTTTTGAGTTAGTTAAAGAGAGAGTATCTGTAAAAAACTGCACTTTAAAATGCAGTTAAATTCAACAAGCAAGTTGTTGTATTTTAGCAGAATACTGAAAGCAGCAGAACTGAGCACACTTTAATATCTGTTTATTTATCGCAAGTAATATTGTTATCGTGATATTCAACAATGTTATCGCATATCGCATATTTCCTCATATCGTGCAGCCCTATATCAATGGAAAATGGAAAACCCAAAACATCTGGACTTTGTTATTGTGATGCTGGGAAAATCACACAGTTACAGCACTAAATGTGACATCAACAGTATGCATGCTATTATTAACAGCTTTCTGGGTGGTTAAAGTTGAATTTCGCTGTTTACTGAGTCAGCATCCGTGTCATATTGAAGTCAAATATTTTGCTTCCCTGTTTATAGTATCATTAGCATCAGCCCACCAAAGTCCTTGGGCTGCTGGCCGGTGTTGGCAGGCTTCTCCTGCCCCTGGTTTCTGGTTTAAGCTGTAACTACCCAACCCTCCTCTGTCTATCAAAGCATAAACGCACACTTCTAATCTTCCCCAGCTACACAGATATCCCCAGCAGTGAAATATTCAGTGATCACCAGAATAAATCTTTTGTCATTATCCTGTGAAATTTGTTAAGACCTATTTAAGCTGTCACAGATCTAAGAAGTCAGACACCAGTCACACCAGTCATATGCTTCTCTAAACAGGGGTTGCTGTTTGTGTGCGTGTGTGTGTGTTTGTGTGTGTCTGTGCTTTTTAAGTGTTCAGGGTGGAACTAACACTGCCCCTGATATCAGATGGAAACTGAAAAGAATGCAGGCCATGGGTATTTTACCGCATGATAAAGACGTCATCTGTTATGATTGGAATTGTTTCTTGGTTCATCTGGTTCCAGTTCTTATGACAGACAGAGATATGTTTAAGAGATTTATTTTTGCATGCCAGTTCTTTCAGAAAATGTAAAAATGCAGTAACATTGGTGACCTGTGTGTGCGCAAGTGGAAAAGGCATCCTTATCCAAGTCAAACATTAGAAAGAAGAAGCGTTGCTGATATTTTATTTGCACGGGCCACTCCCACATCCTCACAAGTCACCTTACAGCTGGTCATGCAGCTCGAGAGAGAGGATGCAAACACTTCCTACCTAACAAGCAGCCGGCAGAGACAGCCCGCCCCTCCCTCCCTCCCTTTTCCTCCCTGAGGTGGAACAGGCCACAGCGGCTGACTCTGCGGTCGTCAGTTCCAGCCACAAGGCTACGTTATCTCCGTCCACCATTCCCAGCAATACAGCTCCCACAGCAGCAGCGCGCACAATAACACAACCGGGCTTGGCTAATCATTTCAGCAGCAGGGAAGTTCTGGCAAATAAGAAGTGGAAAAAAAAATCTGTAAAGTCGCTGTCAGAGACACCCCTGCATCAAACCTTCTTAGGCTTTTCTGATGCTCTCAAGTTGTGCCTCTCCCTTTTCATGTACCGTGTTCAAAGCCAAGAAGCTAATGTGAGATCTCCACAGACGCTCTGAAATGCTTGGTCGTACAATTTCTGGGAAAATCCTTTGCAAAAAACACAAACAATGTGCACAAATACATACATGGGGTTATAATAGAAACTGGTAAATACAGTACATCAGGATGTTTAGCCCGTGTGTGTGTGTGTGTGTGTGTGTGTGTGTGTGTGTGTGTGTGTGTGTGTGCGTGCGTGCGTGCGTGCGTGCGTGCGTGCCAGCTCATCTCCTGTACCTATTGGCCAGCTCCAGGTTTGATCTACGTGACACAAGCCTAGCAGGTGCAGTAACTGGTTGCTGCTGAACAGTGTCCCAGCAGGTCAGGGTAGGGAATTTACAACCAACTTACCAACACACTGAGGGAGGATCACACACTAGATCGCTCTATTAATACACACTCCCGTGCCTTGACACCCTGTTGTCGCCACTCTGAGGATTTTCCTACCCACACACACATAACATTTACCTGTCTGTCTGTCTGTCTGTCCGTCATCTATCTATCTATCTATCTATCTATCTATCTATCTATCTATCTATCTATCTATCTATCTATCTATCTATCTATCAACAGTGCACACATTCACAGGTTACTATAAGACCCATTCATTACTTATTTATGGCCCTATCCTTGCCAGTTTGAGCAGACCTTATCACATTGTTGTGCTTAGTGTTACTGAAAGACAGCCATAATGTCCATAAATCAATAAATAAAATAAATGAATAGAGACTCGGGCTGAGAGTGTCATCCCTGCTGTTCATTGAGCTTACCCACGCCAACAAGAGTGCAAACTAAAGCTGTTTGAAAGCCATGTGGAAAATTTGACTTACAAAGCGTGAATTGCTCTCAGTATGTATCAACTAGGCAGGGAAGGGAAGGGTCACCAGACTGTACTGTGTTGTGTTGTTGAGCTGACTATGTGTCCTTCTCCTGGTCGGTTAACCCGACTGTATCTGTCTGCCTGTTCCCCAGGGTTGTCAAAGAAGAGATTTCCGATGACAACGCCAAGCTGCCCTGCTTCAACGGGAGAGTAGTATCCTGGGTAAGTGAGATGGATAGTGCACCCATGCGGCCCCTCTCTCCCGGCTGTGCTACCTCAGCACTAACCAAAGAAATGTGGAGCACTTGTGGATCATGTAAATCTAGCTATGTAACGCCTCCGCAGAGCTTTTAAAAACACTCTTCACCTTGATCTCACTGTTCAGCTGTATTGTGTAAGTATGGGTGATTCCATTAGATATTAAACTTAGCTACTGTTACAAAATATAATCAGAGGTGGCTGAGTTTGACTGCTTAAACAAGGAATATCGTACTATACTGTGTAACCTTTTTGATTGTCATAGTTACTCTATTGACTTCTGTAGCTTCATAGTGATTTGTAATTATGGAAGATAAACAGGGTTGTGAACCCAGGTTTTTCTACGGGGACAATAAAGTATGATAAATCAAATCAGTCTATCATATTAAAGGAGGATTTACATCCTAATTATTGCTCTGTTGTACAGAACAGAAGACACGGGTTAAAACAAAACATTGATGGAATTCTAGAGCAAGAATGTATAGATTAGTTCGACAGTCTCTGTGTTTAATCTACTTGGTGGCTTTTTTATTAGATTATTTTAACAATCCAGCAGGATAATATTATGCTTTATTGACCTCTGTGGGGAAATTCATTAGTTTGCTCCACGAGAAGGTCAGAGGTCAGAATCAGGGACACAGTGGCTATAGCTATAGCTATAGAGTTGTTAGGGACTGTCTTGCTCAATATCACTTACACAGTGTCAATACTAACGACAGGACTTAAAGCATGTGGTCTCACTTTACCACACTGCTGCTCAACAACTAGTTAGCCCAAAGGTACTGTGTGCATCTTCAAGATTCACTCACATTTGATTTACCAGAATTACTCCATACACTACACCAGGGGTTCTCACTTTTCTTTAAAGCAGGCAACCCCTTTCATAAAGAGATTTCTTAACCAATGAAATACATTTTTAACATTTGCATTACATTTTGCACCAAAAGTGCCCAATATATATACAGTACAGTCCAAAAGTTTGGACACACCTTCTCATTCAATGTGTTTCTTTATGACTATTTACATTGTAGATTCTCACTGAAAGCATCAAAACTATGAATGAACACATCTGGAATTATATACTTAACAAAAAAGTGTGAAATAACTGAAAACATGTCTTATATTTTAGATTCTTCAAAGTAGCCACCCTTTGCTTTTTTTGATAGCGCTGCAAACCCTTGGTGTTCTCTCAATGAGCTTCATGAGGTAGTCACCTGAAATGGTTTTCACTTCACAGGTGTGCTTTGTCAGGGGTTAATTAGTGGAATTTTTTTCCCTTATTAATAAAAAGCAAAGGGTGGCTACTTTGAAGAATCTAAAATATAAGACATGTTTTCAGTTATTTCACACTTTTTTGTTAAGTACATAATTCCATATGTGTTCATTCATAGTTTTGATGCCTTCAGTGAGAATCTACAATGTAAATAGTCATGAAAATGAAAAAGGAAATGCATTGAATGAGAAGGTGTGTCCAAACTTTTGGCCTGTACTGTATATATACTATGTTTTAATATTTTTTTATATCAGCCACATGTAATGCAATTAGAAGAAGTATACGGTTGTGTCATTCCAGAGTATTTTAGCTTCTTACACTATGTCAGAGTTTCTTTAAGCTCCATTTACGGTGACAAATCTTTACATCACTTTCTTCGACGTTTGTTAATTCCTGCTGCTTGAAAGTTATGGCAAGCGTGAGACCATCAACAACTGTTCATCAAGTCCTTGCCTCATGTTACCTTCCATAAAATAATCTTAATGAGCTGGGGCACTGGTTATCTGATCAGGAATGAGTGTCAGGAGAGAAAAAGTCAGAGCAGTGCATCCATGCTTTTAGTGTTTTTTATTTTTCCTTACTGTAATAATATTGTCAAACACAGAAATTCATGTTTTTAAAGCAGTTTTACACAAAACTGGAGAACCAAGAACCAGAGCGGAATCTGCTCATTCTTTCAGACAGAAAGCCATTCGGCACACAGATACAGCACACAGAGACAGAAGATGATGGGAAATGCAGAAATACTTTCAGACTTTGAAATGGAGCAAATAAAAAGTAGCACACATGGTTCATATTAGGGCTGGGCAATAAATCGATATTATATCGATATCGTGGTATGAGTATAGATATCGTCTTAGATTTTGGATATCGTAGTATCGCAATATGACACAAGTGTTATCTGTCCCTGGTTTTAATGGCTGGATTACAGTAAAGTGATGTCATCTTTTGAATTTACCAGACTGTTCTAGCTTTTCTATTATTTGTCTTTACCCACTTAGTTATTATATACACATTAATGATGATTATTTATCAAAAATCTCATTGTGTCAATATTTTTTTGTAAGCACCAATTGTCAACCCTACAATATCGCCGCAATATCGATATTGAGGTATTTGGTCAACAATATTGTGATATTAGATTTTTTTCCATATCGCCCAGCTCTAGTTCATATAGGAATCTAATGCCACCTGTGAATCCCAAAGCTCACATTAGAATAATCATAGTCCATGCAGTTGCTATTCTTTCCACGACTACCTGCTATAACTTTCATTATTCTGGCTCAGATGAAAGGAGAGTAGTTGTATCTAAGGGTCATCATCCTTTGTGCTGACACTCGACTGAGTGAAAGCAGTGTGGTCAAGTTGTTTATGTGCAGCCAGCCACCAGTCATCTCTATAGGCCTCTTCACAGCATCTCATTTCATAGCCTTTCCTCTGTGCTTGTCTCTGGTGTCAATATCACTGTGTTTATTTTTGAGTGTTGCAAAGTCTGTTGAGGTTGTTTTTGATTTTCTCTTTTTTTTCGCTATGGGTTAGGGATGCACTGATCTGATACTCATATCGTGCTGATACTGACTCAAAAAGCTGGATCGTGTATCGAAGACAATTGGGTCGATCTATTCAATTCAATTCTATGTTTATATACTATATACATCATATACTGGAATTTTAATTTCTGTGTAAGTTTTGAGCAATTTGTTGTTGCATCATCTTGAATTGTAACTCCTGTTCTTTTTGAAGATGTTTTACCAAGTTGCTTCTTCACAATTTATAATTTGAATAATCAATAACAGTTTAGTAACTCTATATATCTGTATTTATTTATTACATTTTGTTTAACAAATAACTTAGGAAAGCAATGTTTAAGTCAAGTCTGATGTTGCCTTACACATAGGAAAACGATCCCAGTCTCTTACACACAGTGAGCCATACAGCTTATTAATTAAACACTGGGTATTGGATCGGGACTAAGCCCAGGTATCGGTATCAGGACTGAAAAAGTTGGATCGGTGCATTCCTACTATGGGGCCTATATCATTTAACACAATATTGTTTGTGTTTCTCTCAGAGCTGAATATGTCTGGGCTTTAACAAATCTTTCCTTTTCTCCAACTTGTCTCTCTCAGTTGGTCCTGGCAGAGAGTGCCCACTCTGATGGAGGATCTCAGTGCACAGAGAGCCATCCAGAGCTGCCCCCTCCTCTCGAGAGAACAGGGGGCATTGGAGACTCACGGCCTCCCTCCTTCCAGTAAGTAGGCTGATTACTGCCTGTCATGTATGCACAATTTCACACACATGGGCATGTAGGCAGCTGTATTCAAGCACACAATCCTGTGCACTGGGTGACCTTTTTATTTCACAGCGTGCCATATGTGCTAATCAGAATGTGGAAAGCTCATCAGAGAGATTTGTCATCATAGGCTCGTATAGGAGGTGTAGGTGGTCTATATAATACGCCTGTGTGTGAATATGGCATAAACTATGTGCTCAAGCTTGAGTGTGAGAACATGCATGAGCTGTGAGTATTTCTCCCACTTGTGTGTATGTTCCCTCCTGCCCACTCAACCATGGAGTAAGGCGTTAGTCCGCTCATCGGTGTAAACATGATGCGTACGCTGCCAGTGCTGCTGATTCTTGAAATAGCCTTCGCAGCATAAACATCTTCAGGCAAATACTGGCACTCAGTGAGGCCCATTGTATTCAGTCACTCATCCATACTCGGCTAATAAAGGCATATGTGGCCCATAAACATGTTGGTGCCTAAAAGCTCAGAAATGGAGACGTTCTTGACTGCCTGGTGACTGTTACCTGAGTCCAGACTTTGACTTCAAACTGGCAGATTGGAGAATATCACTGCACTTGCTAAGCAGAAGTCCCACGCTAAATATAGTGAGAAGGGCTGGGGGCGGTAGGGGGCAAGGGTTGTTGCCATTACTGCACTAGAGCAAAACGGCTGAGGATCTATATTGAGAACATGCAATCTGTCATGTCTCAGTGTATCTCTTTATCCAGCGTTTGACATCTCAGCTCGCTCTTGCCCTCTATGGGCTGCCCCCTGCTGTTTGGCTGTCAGCTGTCCTGATGACTTTATTGTTCCTGGCCAGCTTTCACTATGACTACGCCACCTTGTGGAGCAAAACGACAGTGTGCCAGCCCCCTTACCCCACGTCATGTCCCCCCGCCCCCTCCCTCACTCTTCCTTTCTCTTTCCCTCTTTGAGTCAGATAGGCAGGCCTTTCTCTCAGAGAAACAGCATGGTGAATAGCCATAGCGAACCTCCTCTCTTTCTCAAATGAATCCAGTCTTCCACCCTTTACCTCTCTCTGTAAATAGCCAGAATATTATTACCACTTCATTTTCTCTTGTGCTGTATTCATGCATTTCATGTGTTTGTCGGCATGAATGGCTCTATTTGATGAGCACACAGAATAGGTGTTTAATGGCTGAGAATGCACACAACTGATGTGCTTCTGCCTGGTAATCCGGATTAACGGACATTAAAAGCACCCATCTCCATTTCCAAGAGGGAGGGGGTGGCGATTGGCAGCAGACGGGTGGGTTGAAAGGGGGTGTCATTTGTTCACAGCTGCAGCCTAGCGCCTTGGATAATCTCCCCCCGGATCAGCAGACCTGCCGCCCTGTCTGGTCAGCAGCCCTTGACAGCCTTGACAGACGGGCAGTCACCACCACATCCATCATCACCCTGCTGTCCAATCACTACTAATAGAAATGCATCCAAACTATGCATCTACAGTGATATTTGCATACATGCACTGACCTGTACTGGTGAAGCCCAGACCAGGTGCACCCATTAGTACCGCCGCAGCAGAAGCGTGTAGCAGAAGCATGCCTCATTGAGCACTTCATCCGGCTGAGTGAACACAGCAGACGCAGCATCTTGTCTGCTATTGTGTTTTTAATTTGCTTTGATCATCCACACGCTGCCACTGAGGTGTTTGAGAACGTTGCTTTTAAACCACTGCAGGATGATGTTTGTGTTTTATGCCTCTTTTGTTCTGTTTGTAGACTATGAATATGACACTGTTTGTATGTGAGCACTGACATTTGAGTGTGCATGAATGCATGAATGCGCCAGCGTGAAAGTGCAATTATTTATGCAGGTGTAGGGAACATGCTTAAGTATGTGTGACAGACTGACAGGGCTGAGTAGAGTTCTCACCAGCTTTAGGTTTCCTAGGTGCCCGGTGGCTGTGTAGGTCCCTTAACCCTGGTGCCTGAGGCCACAGCGTCTCCAGCCCTCTGACAGAATAACAATCTGCCCTCCAGCCTCTCCAGAACTCCCAAACTCCTCCCACACCCCAAGTACACAGGCCAGTTTATTGCTCAGCCCACACCTGATCTACCACTTCTCGCTTTTTTATGCAATCTGTCATTCTCCCCTGTCTGTCTCTCTCCCAATCATGCTCCAGGCACCATCTGGGCTTTCAATAGGTCTCATTAATGCCAGTATTGTCCAGAATGGCTCCCTCGCAGGGTATCTGGTCATTAATGACACTTAGTGGAAAACACATCACATACCAGCAGAACAATGAAAGTGCTATTTTGGCCAGGGGGATTGAATTTGTAACAGAGTCATAATATGAGTTGCATACTCCCCTAAGGCTGAATGGCAGGCAAACAGATATTACAACAGACAGAAGTTTATCGTAGCTGGGGAATATGTTCAGGAGTCACAGACTGGCTAGAGAATTTGAAAGATCTTCTGTGAGAGAGACAGAGGGAGTTTGTGTGTGTTTTGTACATCATTACAAATCTGACTGAAGTTTTACGATGTGTGTATTGCAGTGCCAATGCGGTGAGCAGTCGAGATGGCCTGGACACCGAGACGGGAACAGAGTCTCTCCTGAGCCATCGCAGAGAGCGAGAGAGAGAGCGGGC
Organism: Perca fluviatilis; assembly: GCF_010015445.1. NCBI lineage: Eukaryota > Metazoa > Chordata > Actinopteri > Perciformes > Percidae > Perca > Perca fluviatilis. The sequence continues at coordinate 12,873,016 of NC_053116.1, forward strand.
ACGGAGGAGGGCGAGAGAAACTGAGCGTGAGTATTATCAGCCAGGAACAGATGGATCCTAAAAATGCAATTATCTCGTAATTTCCAAGTTATTACAGTTCAATGCCTCTCAATCAACACTTAACTTCCTTTAAAAAAGAAAAGAAAAGTAGACCTGTATGAAAAAATGCCCTCAGGGATGGTGTATAATTTGAACTTTAGCAATATGAGACCAAGAAACACATAAATATCCACTTTCTCCGAAGAGTGAAGAAAGTAAGGAGTGAAGACATTCACTGTATGTCAAACTTTCTGGAATTCACTGTCTTCCCAATGAACCTTTCCTCTGTTTCCTGTGTGCAGCTCAGGTTCATGGTCAGAGGCTGTTTTCCACTTGGTAGCCACACTCCAATCCTGTACGATGATTACACCCAGTGTCAGAAGACACTAGTGTTTAGTGAAATATCACTTATTTTTCAGCTGTTGTTGAGATATAAATGCAACCATATACAGTCTACCTCGAAAAGAAATTGTTAGGATCTCGCTTTTCAAAGCCCCTGAGAGCCGTTATCAAGTGTGGACACATCTGCTTTATCGTTTTGGCATTTGACTGCAGCAATTTCTATAGAAATCACTTTGGTAGAATAGGACAGCTTTCTTCCTGCTCCTGTAAAAGAACTGCTTTCCTTTACAGACTCAATGTTTTTAATATGAGAGCCTGCCAAGCAACATCACATGAGAGAACAGGGTAGACTAGTATACTGGTGCTTCAGGAAAAGGTGTGTTCTGTTACCAGCATAATCATACCTGCAATATTTTTAGAGATCTGCTTCATTCTATTCCTGTTCTTGCCACACAGACCTTTTTTTTGGCAGAATTAGTTTTGTTTTTATGGCAGGAAATAATGAATCAGCAACTTCTGATGCTCACCCTCTGCTTTTGGTTTTACTCACAGCAAAGCCAGTTGTCACTCTGACTCTTCTCCCCTTGTCCTCGGCAGAGCAAAACATCAGGTGTTGAGGTTGTAGGAAAAGCTGTGACTGATTTAACTTGATCCTAGCCGAATAACCGCACATTCACATCTATTGATTTCATCACTCTCGTGCATCTTGTGGCGGTTTTTTGATTAGGCTCAAGACATATTGTTGGCACTCAACATGTCAGATCTACTGCTGCTAAGTGCCAACTGCACATCTGTTTTGTGGCTGATGCTGAAATACCTCAGGCCTAATGGACTTTGCATCTGTCCTCGATACTTCTATGTGTTGACTGACAATACAGATCTGACACTATCATACAGACGACAGAAAACAGAGAATTTCTTAAGCATCCAAGTTCCACTTTAAGTTCCAAGTTCCACTTTATTTATCCTTCGAAAAGAAACTTTAGTGTGCAGCAGGATGTCTAAAAACACATACACAGAAAAAGCACCACCAGATAACAACAACATTGTAAACACAACACAGGACACACATCAACACATCAATGGAGACACTCCCTCCCCCAAAACCAATGACAGAATCCAATTGGACAGTACACAGGTAAATCTGTCATAATGAACACGGACAGGAATAAATAAATAATCACATACTGTATAAAAAGTGAATTCAGGCTCTTAATAGCCACAGGAATAAAAGAATCCCTGGCACGTCTAGTTCTTAACATAGGTAGCCTAAAACGGCGACCCGAGGGGAGTGGATTAAATCAACCAGGATCATCAACCAGCCAGCAGTATGATGGTTCATAAATCTGTCAAGCAAGACCTCCATATAATGTACCTCGATGTGGCTGTGTTAGCTCAGTGGTTGCTGTCATCGTCACATTGCTGGTAGCCCCACCTCTTTACCTCGCAGCCTGCAGCAGCAGCAGCAGCAGGAATTCCCCTGTCACCTTATACACATGCTTCAAGTGATTTTGTCTCAGCGTGAATGCTTGCTGTTTTACAGTGATCGGTTAAAGTGCTCAGCCCTGGTAAACATATCCCTTCTTATTTTCTGTGTGTGCTGTGGCGTTTTAGAATGAATAATGCAGCAGTTGAACCTTTTAGGAGGTTGAACAGGTGTTGCATGTTGGATGGAATTATGGGATATGATCTGTTTCAACGCCGCCAGGTGCTCTGCATCTTAACCTGTTGTAAGACAAGACTCTAATGTTCAGTTATTACATTGTAGCAGAGGAATAAAAACAAGCCATTGCTTTTAAGTATAATGCTGCTCAGCGCTGAATGGTTGAGGTCAAAGAAGACATGGCTTAGCCAAAGCACTTATGCTTGTATTAAAGTATTAACACAAAGCACAAAAACAGCTGGTGAGACTGTCCTCCGTTATGAAAAGTATCTTTAAAAATATTTTTTTCATGATGCAGTGCTGCTAAAAGCATTTTGGGCTTTTAATAACCTGATGGTGTTTTCACCAGAGGCAGAGATGGGACAGGGCAGCACATCATCTCCAATCCCATATTATCTCTGTTTTGGAGAAAACCATCATCTGATTGGTCAGAGACAGATTAGCAGTCATTCTATAGTTGCGTGCCATCGGAGGGAGGGACCAGGCAAAACTTCCTCCTGACTCCCAGCTCAGTTTCTCTGCACGTCGGATGAAGGCACACTCTCTGCTGTGGTGAGAGGGATTTGTTGTGTTATGCCCGTTGATGATATTTGACATTTGAATATGTTATATGATACATTTTGTGGTTAGTTTAATTCAGGTTTTTCTATGATTCCAATGTGATTATTGTTAGTTAGTTAGTTCAAATATGCGGCTTCTTGTTTTGCAGTAAGGAGAGAGATGTTTATGTAATGTTAACCTGCCAAATTGTCACACATTGACTTTATCTGGTGAGTGCATTATTTATCGATCTATGCTTCAAAGTCAATATAAACATATACAGACTTTTTACAACACGCTTATTCTTTTGAAAAGGTCATGATTATATATATTGCATCCAAAGTTTCACGTCCAGTTGAAAAGTGACTCACTCACTTTGTGTTTTCTTACTTGCTGCTCTTCACAGAGTACCTTTATGCTTATTCCCTATTTTTGTCACTGCCTCTGTTGTAGATAAGCTGTCAGGAGCCAGCCAGTGGGCAGAGAGCGTCTTGGGCTCAGGCTGGCTTTTAGAGAGCGGCTAGCACAGACGGATCACAGCACAAAGACACAGATTTAAGTCTGGCTCGGTGAACCTGCACTCTTTTTGCAGGTTCACTGGTGTGTCAGTCAACTGAGCGTGGGAGGAAATATGGTTGTGTTCATCCTCACAGTGGATGTCATGTCCCTCTGCTGATTGAGTGCACTAGCTCAGCTTTCATAGAAGAACCCTCTGGGCAGAGAAAGTGATGGGAGCGACCACGTTGCTGGAATGTTTTGCTTGCTCTCGGCGAATATGCTGGCTGCCACGCCCTCTTCACCTTATGAGACCTTTCCAGCCAATCCGCTGTCACCCTGCGACAGCACGGCCTCACTGGCAATGTATGTATGGTGATGGACAGGGTAGTTGTACACTGCTGGGATAGTGAGAGTACAGTAAGGCACTGTATTTCTTTTTTTTTATAATAAAGTGATATTGTGAAGTAGGGGCAGGACTATATAAGCATTATACTTCTGCCTGCTCCTTCTCAAACGTATTTTTTGTTCTTTGGTAAAATCTGATTGTTTGTCTATGTTTGTGTTATATCTTTGTTGTTTTCTTCTTCTTTTACAACATACTGTTGATTGTCCGAGTTAAAATAAAAAATAAATCACCACCCACCTTGTTTTCTCCCTCTCGTTCTGAATTGACCCCCGCGATAAGCAACATTACCTCCCGTCTGACTCAATGCTGCTCTGCTCTTTCTCTCTCCAGTCCCTCGCATCAACGGTCACTCAAAATCAGAGCGCACCGCAAGGGACTCAGCCATGGGTTACGACAGCACCTCAGTAATGAGCAGCGAGTTGGAGTCCAGCTCATTTGTTGACAGCGAGGAAGACGAGGATGCTAGCAGGTAACATTCAACCTCACATCAAAATATGTTTCTGCTCTGTCCAGACACTCAGATCAATAGCATTTGTTTGTTTCTGAATCTATTGTTTTTCATAAAAAAAGTAGTGATTAGTAGTTAGTAAACACCTTAAAATACAATATGTTGACTGTGGCTAGGGCTGCAATTAACAATTATTTCCATCAATGAATCCATTATTTTTTATTGATTAATCACAAAATGTCAGACATTGGTGGAAAACATCCTGTCACTCCCTGTGTTCCAATTACTCGTTGTACCTGTCCAACAAATATATACCAAAATAAATTTAATTAGCAAAGATATAACACACATAAAAAGCAGAAACCCCTCACATTTGTGTAGCTGGAATTAGCATATATTTGGCATTTTTGCTTAATCCATGATCAAAATAGTAGCTGATTAATTGTGTTTTAAACAATTAAGTGATTAATCAACTAATCGTTTCAGCTCTAGTTGTGATTGATCCACCAGCAATTTAGGCTACGACTCCTTTAAATCCCAATCAGCTACAGAAGTCAGTCATTAAAGCTATAGTGCGTAGTTTCTGTCTCCCCCATGAGGAATTCTAAGTAATGACAACAAAACTGTTCGTCACCGGACGCCACAATCTGCTGAACACAGCCATACTGAGAAATACAGAGAGAGTTGTGTGGAGCTGATAGTCTTAATTAGCTTTGTAGCAAATCATTTGGCAATGGCTTGAATGTAACGGACGTTCATTAATATCAAAAGGTTACGCACTAAAGATTTAAGTTAAAAACCAAATAGCAACAAAGTTTATATATATATATATATATATATACTGTATGTCAGCTTTTTTCAAGGCAACATAAAGCTGCTTACAGACTTTGTGTTGTGGATGCAACATGCAAGGGGGGGATAGGTTTAACAGCACTACAAACTTCAGCTTCCAAAGTGACAATTGATTTGCCTTCTTGTTATGTAAAGCGCTGTTGTATTTTACTGTATATAAATCTACAAAAACATTTACACTGTAAACAACATTGTGCTTAACATGTCAGGTAATTTCTTTAGTCTCCCCTATGGTAGTCTTATTCCAATATCATATCTTTCCCTCTCCAAATCATTATTTTCCATCTTGTCTTATGCGTTTCAGGCTCAGTAGCTCCACAGAACAGAGTTCTTCTTCACAGCTGATGCGAAGACACAAGCGCCGCCGACGGAGGCACAAAGTGGCCAAAATAGACCGGGTGAGCACCGCTGAGACACATCACCGCCCCTGGTGAAATGAAAAAAAATTGACATTGAGTATGAGAAACAGATGAGTGGGCTGATTGATACAGAAGTCATGCCACTTTGATTATTTCTGATGTGCTTTACTGTAAGTCATGTATTGTGTCCTCTTCCTGCCTTTCCAGTCTTCATCCTTCAGCAGTATCACAGACTCAACTATGAGCCTCAACATCATCACCGTCACGCTCAACATGGGTAAACCTGACACTTCCATTGTATATGTATACGTTTTAATGTACAAGCATGGCTATTATAATGTTTTTCAGATCTAATACTGTGTATTCCCTGCTTTCTCCCTGACAGAGAAGTACAACTTTCTAGGTATCAGTATTGTTGGTCAGAGTAATGACCGGGGAGACGGCGGCATCTACATCGGCTCCATAATGAAAGGAGGCGCTGTTGCTGCTGATGGAAGAATAGAACCTGGAGACATGCTCCTTCAGGTACTCTCAGAGATACAAAATATTATTGAACATTTGGAGTTTTCGTCATCATGCGCGTCTTTTGTCTTTTGTGGTAGATATCAATGTTTTTGCCGTAATGACCTCTGCGGCTACAGTATGTACAGTGTGAAAGCTGAACATGACACATAAAGAGATGAGATTTCTATCTGAGGCTTTGTGACCTATTAAGAACCACAATTTTGCATTCACTTCTGTTACGAGGCTCTTTTGTAAAAGTTGTAGTTTTGCCTCTCCTTTTCCCTTCCTGTTAATGTCTCTCGATCTCTGTACGACTGAGCCAGCTAGTTTCATAGAGTTACACCCTCTATAAAACATGGCTGGCCACAATTTGTTGTTGCCCTAACATTTACAATATAGGTTTTATTTTGACTGTGTATCCTGTAGAAAGCAGCTTAGGATTTGCAGGCATCTGAAGGCCTAAGAGCGCTGCAGAGATTAATGTGCACAGTACAAGTGCATGAATACATTTGAGCCCTCTGCAGAGCTACAAAACACACATTGTATGTAATGAGTCAATTATGTATTTTGTTGTCTGCCAACCAGGTGAATGACGTAAACTTTGAGAATATGAGCAACGACGACGCTGTGAGGATCCTCAGAGAGATTGTTTCCAAAACTGGGTAAGAACATACAGCTAACTCAGACCAACTACTGAGCGTTATTTAACTCTCTGCTGCGGAACATTATCACATTGAGAGCTTAACTTATTTAGGTTGTAAGGTGTAATCTTACACTTCAGACTGACACGTTCATCAGATAGGGTGCTGTTTAGGTATTCAAAGGATTTAAAGAATTAAAGGAAAGCCTTTTCAAGAAAAATTATGAGTGTACAGTTTATCCATTGTTGCCAAAACAGCATGTTTGTTGCTGAATTTAGCAAAATAAAACCTTTTTCTGACTTTTTCCAAAAGAACACAGCTATCAGCTACTTTCCTGCCTCGCTCTCCTGCTGGTTAATGAGTTTAGAACAAGCTTTAACAGTACATACAACTTTTCTTTACTGTACACACTAATGTTCTAAAGGTGGTTTGCGACGCCTAGGAGGTCCTCAGAGTTACTGCAGGGGGGCCGTCAGATTTTTTTCCAAAAGTTAAAATATGTCTGAAAATATAGATTAACATTAATCCAACATATTAGCAAAGATAATATGATAATATGGCCCCTTTGTGAAAAAAAAAACATTTAGTATACACAACATTGATGATAGGCTTGCCTTACTAAAGGTAAGGTAGCCACTATGGTAGCCATCCACAGGTACAGTCACATGTAAGCTTAAGGATTCACTGTGCCCTCTACATGTATGTTTAAACCATGATGTATAAATAATATATGACTATGCATCCATCCATTTTTATCCGCCCGGCCCATTTTAATGTGCAACTCAATTTTATACAATTTATGTAGTAGAGCGACCCTGTTCCGTCTCTCTTTCAGCTAAGGGGTCCTTGGCCTAAAAAACATTCAAGCCACCTACAGTATGAATATGCAGATTATTGTGTGGTGTCATTTAGTGACTTGTGGGGACTTACTTCCCACCGAAGGAAACACTGACTCGATCGCTGCGCTGATGATTAAAACAGTATAAGAGATGAATGTAGAGAGTAGTGTGTTCACTCCGGTCTGTTGTATTATTTGGGTCATACATTTAAACTGATTTTCTATTTGCTTCTTCTCCAGTCCTATTAGTCTTACTGTTGCCAAATGTTGGGACCCATCTCCACGAAGCTACTTCACCATCCCTCGTGGTAAGACAGACACTAGTTCTATATTGCAATCACGTGGATACATATCTAATTTTCCTTCGCAAATGCATATTTTACCTAATCAAACGTATTTTTATTACATTTGGAGCAATGTTACTGATGTTCCTGACCAGGTTTGACCTTTTGAATCTATTTATCCAAGTTGCCTTATTTGTTTCATGTGTTCAGCTGAGCCAGTGAGACCCATTGACCCAGCAGCATGGATTTCACACACCACTGCTCTGACAGGACCTTACCCACACTATGGTAAAAACAACCAACCACCACCTCACTCTATGAAGCATCCATTATGTGGTAATTATGATAACCTTACAACATTTAAAACAATTGAAAAGTTCCACTTGTCAATACTTTCTCACTCCTCTCCCATCCTAGAGTTTGATGACTTGCCTCTATCTGCAAGTAAAACAGACATGGCAACCATCGTCAAGGTGATGCAGTTGCCCGACTCTGGCCTGGAGATTCGAGACAGGATGTGGTTGAAGATCACCATCGCCAATGCTGTCATTGGTGAGGAAAGCTGAGCTGTGTGAGCACACACAAAACTAAAAGCAAACCTTTGTTTCATGTAGACTGTAAATGCACTGTAAGTAATGCATGTAGGGTGGAGAAATAAACAGGCCTGAGCTGTATGCATACTGCTCTGAACATTGGTGCTGTCTGTGAGGAAAAGCCTAATGCTATATGTAGCTCTTTAAAATAAACACCCAAAAAAGAAGAATAAATAAATGAATATGTTTTATGAATGTGTATTTGCCATTTGCTGAAGAGCACAAAGTTGAATTACAAATGTGAAATTTAAACAGGCAAAACTAATTAATAACATTCGGTAATCACATACTAGTCATTTCTTTGAGGTTTATTATTTTTAATCAGTGTTTGTTTGTTTGTCTAACCACAAAATCAACGTCTGAGGCCTACAAACTATCGTACATAGTTTTGGCATTAACCAAACCAACTTTATTCAAAGTTCTTGCCACGTTGTGCTGCTTTTCTACATGTAGCCGCTGTGGCTGTTATGCATATTGAGTATTTTTAGCATCTGTTCAACACATTAGAGTCTACATGTCTGTGTATGTGTGTGTTTGTTGCTGCGTCAGGTGCTGACGTGGTGGACTGGCTTTACTCCAGAGTTGAGGGATTCAAGGACCGGCGAGATGCGAGGAAGTACGCAAGCAGTCTGCTGAAACATGGCTACCTGAGACACACCGTCAACAAGATCACCTTCTCCGAGCAGTGCTACTATACCTTCGGGGACCTCTGCCAAAGTACAGCCACTTCTCTCATTGTGTTAATAATGCAACTCCATGTGTATGAATTTTTTTTATGAAAAGAAGGATTGTACTGAATTTCTTTTCCCTTTCTGGTTCTGTTTTCTCTCCAATAAGACATGGCATCACTCAATTTAAATGAGGGATCCAGCGGTGGAGGCTCTGAGCAGGACACTCTGGCACCGCTCCCTCCCACCAGCAACCCCTGGCCCCTGGGCGGGCAGCCATTCCCCTACCCTCCCTTTCCCTCTGCACCCCCCAGCTTCCCGCCAGGATACTCAGACCCGTGCCACAGTTTCCACAGTGGGAGCGCAGGCAGCCAGCACAGCGAGGGTGAGCAATGAAATGCAGGGGTGAAACGGGCCTTTGAGTTTTCTATCAGGCTTTCATTAATTAATGTGATAATTTGACTCAACATGCAACATGGCATTATCCACAATCTAAGTATTCCTGACATATTATGTCAGTATTAATAAGTGTCTGACTCGTGCTAATTTCTGCCTCTCCTGGGCAGAAAGTTGACATTGGATTGCATCTTTATTAATCAAATATGTGTATTCTGAAACGCGTCCTGTATTGTCAGGTCAATCATGAGCATCTTGAGTCATGCAGCGGACAGCTCTGCAGTACTGGGTGTGTACACGAAAACAATCTGATCAACCATGTTGATTACAAATTGCCAGCTTGAAATTATCCACACCGAGCCCATTCTATTCATCAGTTCTCGAATGATCCTTTGTTTTCATTATGAATCAGAACGTGATCAGTGCTTTGTGTTGCTTCTGCATGTTTTTTTGAATATCTGCATTGAGGGAGAGTGGAGAACCAGGGGGTGTGAGTGGGTGGCTGTGACAGTGTGGTTGTAATATACATTTTAAGCCAGCTACATGTTACATGTTACCATCTTACTCTGATTTTGATTGTTTTGAGTGATTCATCCAGACATTGACATGTCTTGCTTTCCGCCGGTTGTCACTGTTTCAGTTGGTTTATCTGCAACCTTTGAAACGTTAAGGGACAGAGATGACAAAGATAAGAATAGCCATGCGATGCATTTTATGTGTATTTTTGTTTCTTTTGGCACTTCCAAACAAGTCTTTGTGGGTAATTAAGTGTCTGGCTGCTTGTTTTAATAATAGCATGTGTGCGTTTTTTGCTTTTTTGAAGATCAGTTTCCCCATAAGATTTTTTTTAGTTGGATGATAAGGAAAGGGCCAAAAACAGCCATAGGTGTAAATTAGTTATGACCATATGGGCCAGATGTAACGTGGTAAGGTCCATTAGGTATATGTGAAGGGCTGGGAGGTGTGTGTAATTCTGTTGTTCCCTCTGTTTCTGCTGGGCAACGGTAGACTGAAGGAGGAGGTAGTCCCAGGACACTGGGGGAACCGGTAAGCCTGCTAACCCCCTCTCCTCCTCTGCTGCTCTCTTTCTTCTTGCTCTCTCTATCTCACCATTCATCCTCTTCATCTTATTCTATTCCTCCTCTCTTTCTCTTTCTCTTGTACTCAACATTTTCCACCTATCATACTGTGGCTTTAAGGTTTTTTTTTTCCCACCGCCCTTCCAGTGCGTCCTTCTCTGCCCGTGTATCCTGTGTGTCCATTCTCCCTCTCTGCACCCCTGGGCATGCATTCGTACTATGCTGGGAGGTGCATGATGCAGGATGATCACTCCAGGGCTTGTGCTATCATTCTCACTGATAGGGGCGATCATGCACCACTTTACCCAGTACTGTTGGGCTCATTGCGGAAGGGGAGGCGTGGAATGTGTGATTTCGCAACAGTGTGGTACACCTCTATCAGTACGATGCCACCAGTTTGCATTACCAGCATTGAAAAATGACACTAACCTACTTTAAAACAAATATATAATAACTTTCTTAAACAAATGTATTGTGTAACTTGTGTTATTCGGTATTATCAGCCAAGTGCTGTAGTAGTGTCTTACTGATGCAGGTGTATCATGTTTACATTATAACCTGTGAATGTTTTCGGTGTTTGTATGAATATCAGGTGAAGCCCATGGTATGAGTTGCTGCAGGTGGAACTTGGGGGAAGAATCCTTTAAATTATCTTGTTTGCCATTGACTGTTGGCTAGATTGCATAAGAACATATCTTGTCACACCTTAAACAAAGTCCACTAATGTATTTAATAGTGTTCATGCATTTTATTGTGTATTGCACAGAAGGAGATCTTTCTCTTTATGACATGCCATGTGATGTATAGTGTCTGTTGCAGTTCATGAAGGCTTCATTAAGCTTTATAATATACAGTATTTTGTTTAATGTGTGACCTGCCTCAGTGTAAATCAGTAGCTAAATCAGCTGGTCTAAATCAGCTGTAGCTGGTGAGATGGAGCTGCTGACTGTTTCATATTGTTAAGTGTACTTTTTTTTGTTTCCTCAACAGGAAGCCGAAGCAGTGGATCCAACCCCAGCGCAGGCAAAGGTAGACTCCCCTCCCCACAGGAGAAGGGTCAAAGGTCAACATGCAGTGAGTCAGAGCCCCGCGTCCGTGGAGGGAGGCGTGGTGGGTCCGCCAGCCAAATGAGCCATCACAGCCACACCATCTCCAGTCACAGCCACGCTCGATCAAGTCACAGTCAGTTGCACAGGACTCACTCTCACTCAAAGAACAGCCACCTCTCCTTCACCTACAGCCACGCCCCCTTCACCCAGCCAGGGCCAGGGTCATGTGCCCACAGCGAGCGAAGCCATGCCTCCTCCTACGGCCCCCCAGGCTTGCCTCCCCCCTATTGTCTTGCCCATCTGGCCCCCAAGACCTCAGTGAGCAGCAGCACGCCCCCTGGAGCCCCTCCTGGGAGAGAGTTAGCAGCCGTTCCTCCTGAGCTCACTGCCAGCCGCCAGTCCTTCCAGCATGCTATGGGCAATCCCTGCGAGTTCTTTGTTGACATCATGTGACAGGTGACAGTGCCTTCAAAACTCATTGAGCACAAAACAATTCTCCCGCAAAGCCACTCAGCCCCTTCTCTCTTTCCTCTCAGTCGTTTGCCCCTGACCGTCTCCAAGTTCAGAATGTAGACACTGACTGGCCCTCTACCTAACCCCCTGCTATCTGTCTATCCATGTGATGTCCACGCAAAGGAATACAGGCAGCAAGAGCACAACCGGAGGGAGGCTTCTCACACACACAAGCACGGGTCCTCTGTGGCGGAAAACCCTCTTTTGTATTGACGTGACGTGTACAGTTTGTGAAACGTGAGTGGTATTCAATGTGGTGATTCTTTAAAGCTGCCACGCAGACATTGTCGGGAGTGTGTACTCTACCTAGGATATTTTCTTTTCTGCAAGACCTTTAAGCTGGCTGGGCCTGGATCTCAATCCCCCAGACCCAGGCCTACACCTACAGCCCGCACTTAAGGACCGTTTCTCTGGGCCTAGGACTCGGAATTGATCTCCTGACTCATATCTGTGCATACAGATACAATTTAGCACGTATACACCAAACCTCTGGCCCCATTTCCTTCATACTGTGGCATTGCCACGGGCTTATTTAAGCTCTTACCTGCCTACTACTAAAAATGCTAACCTTGATCAGTTTATGATTCGTGGATTTCTTCAACTTCATAAAGGAGGCCCTGTAGCCAGCCATTAGTCTGACTAGGCTGCATATTGCATGACTGTCTCAACTGCTTTAAAGAAAAGAAATTCTATTAATACATTTTGTTTAAAGTATTACCATTGGGGGGGAGGGCTTACTTCTTGCCAATGTTCTAAAGGAAGAATCCGTACACTGGATGGTTTTTGTGATGTTATTTATGTGATCATGTTGCATTGATGGTGTCATACTTTGTCTACTAAGGCTGACTGACAGACAATCAGACATCACCCTTTGTGAATCAGTGGCCAGTTTCCACTGTCCTAGCTGTGCTTTGTCGAATGTACCATTATTCCTGTCAGTGATTAAACCCTGACATTCACACAACACACAACAACACTTTGGTTTAAACAAATTTAAGTAAGCAGATCAACTTACAAACAGGATTGCAAACAGTGGGCACCTACCACAGCTGTGAAAGCAAACTCAAAGTGTTGAGAGGAGATACACCAGTCCTGGTTGTCTCCTTTGTAGCGAGTGTGAGCTTCGATGAAAGTCAGTGCGATAAAAGCCAAAGCCTCACATTGTGTGGTGGATATTTCTTTATGATGTAGGAGCTGTCTGTGACGTAAATCTCTTTATGATTCTCATCTGGCACCTCTTATTTTATGACTTCAAAGTGACTTCAGATTCAGATGGCCTTCAGATTCTGATCTCCTTGCAAAACAGTGGCAAACCCCTGTTGTATCTACCGAAAGTATAGTTACAAGAGGACAATAACACACAGACACTAGTTTTATGAGCACTTTTCCATTTCCTTTTAGTATGAAACACTGTTTGCAATCAAAGCGTTCTCTTTAATTGTGTTTCTTTACAAAAGAAGAAAAGAAGAATAAATTGTACATAGAAATTTATTATATATATGAATAAAAAATATATATGTTCAAAACTCTGTCTGCATTTTTTATGATAATCATCTGTAAGGTTTTATTAAGTGAAAATTCTCACCATAAAAAATACTTTTCTGTTTTTAATAGGACCACTAGATGGAGACATTCAATGTGTAATAAAATCCTACTTACCCCACTTAGATGTTTAAGTTTGATATATTAAATGTATTTTGGAAATAACAGCCGATAATTGCCAATTTGTATTAGAGGCTTTTAAATGTTTTCAAGTAGGTTTCTCAAGACTGATGAGAAAAAAAGTACAGATGAACTGTAAGAGGTATAACGACAACACATATGCATATCATTTAAGTGACATTTAACAGTTAAAACTTTTGAGTGGAACTTCCGAGCACCAGCACTGCTGCGTGGTACTTTCCCAGTGGGTTGACTTTACTCTCAAAAGGCTCAAATGTGTACTAACTCTGTACAGACCCCCTGTGTGCTTGACCCACCAACCACGGCTGTTTGAAGACATTATTGTTTGAAGGTGACGCCACACTCCCCCACATGAGAGGATGTGTTATATGTGTCTGTCAGGAAGGAAGTGATGTCAGAGCCTTATGACAACACAGAGGCAGATTAAAAAGTACCCTACTAAAGAAAACCACTGTGATCGCCTGCATGATATTCATAATACAGAGCAATAGGCACAGCGAAAACATGTAGTCCCAGATTGACATTGACTTCCCACACAACTGACATAATTGCAGTTTGACTGGGGCTGATGTCTGCCTACATGCAAATACACACACACGTACGCACACACGTACACACTCACACACACACACACACACACACACACATTTACCAGTAGAATGAATACCATTACTGTACTACACTACTTACCAGACAACTCAGAAGTATTTCCCAGTTCAGTATGTTAATTGAGCAACTGGGGTTTACTGTGCACGGCTGAATTTAGAGAGGTTGAAGGGTAAGTGTGGGCGGTGTTTCTTGGCCAAGGATGCGTAGTCGGATGAGGTGCTGACTTTTGACATCACAGTTTTAGGTAACATGCGTATGCCCTCAAAGTAGGCGAATCGTGGTAGGCTGAGAATAACGTGTTAGAATGTTGAAGGCGAAATCTGCTAAATGTCATTTGAGTGTATGTCATGTTGCAATAAACATGACACAGCAGGCAGATCTTTTGCTTTTATTTATCATGTGAATTAAATCTGAGTCAGAGGATAAGACACACCATCCTAAAATAAATTAGATGAGATGTACTGCAGTCACCTACTATCTCATCATTAGTCAGCAAATTTCCCATTCTCCAAAAGTCAAAGCACTTACTGTAAGGAAACACCATTTCCCTTTTCAAAAGAAATAAAAATGATGAACCTGTTTTGGGAATGGGCACACAACAAGTCCCCCATATAAACCGTTATGATTAATACATGATCTTTATAAAAAAAAAAATTTCATTTTAGCACAATAAAGTAATATTCATGCTGCACTTTTTGTTTCAGTTTACCTTTCTATATTGTTGTTGTTGTGGTTTCTTTTATTGGGAATTTTATTTAACTTTTCAGTGCTCTCACAAAACTTGTGACTTCATGACTAGCTCCTTTTGTTTTGACATGACTCATCAGCATCAATCCTTTTGGTTATGGATGGATGTAATGGACTTGATAACAATAATACTTCCCCTAATCCAAATAATGTGATATATTCTCTTCACTTAAAGAAAGAAAGAAAGTCATGAAAAAGTCATGGTATAGTATGTTGAAAAAGTCATAGTATAGTATGTCAAAAAAGTCATAGTATTGTATGTCGAAAAAAGTCATAAAAAGTCATAGTATATTGTGTCGAAAAAAGGTCATGAAAAAGTCATAGTATAGTATGTCGAAAGAGTCATTAAGGGCATAGTATAGTACATCGAAAAAAGTCATAGTACAGTATGTCGAAAAAATCATTAAAAAGTAATAGTATAGTAGGCTACATTTGAAAAAGTCATTAAAAGTCATAGTATAGTATGTCGAAAAAGTCTGGAAAAAGTCATAGTATAGTATTATAGACTTAGACTTAGACTTCTCTTTATTGATCTTTTTGGGATGACTCAGATTTGAGCAGCTTTCAAAACACTTGTATAGAAAATAAAGAGGTATAAAAAATACAGTATAAGAATAAGAATAACAATAAACTTTTAGCTAATATAAAAAGTAAACAAAAAGTAAATAAACAGTAAAAAACAATAAACAGATAAATAAAGATAAATATATAGGACTGTGTATGGCATTATACAGTGAATAAATGACATTTAGCATAAATTAGCAGTTAAGAGCAATTAGAGTTTCCAGGTATGTATGTGAGTAGATTATTAATTAATTGCACAGTGACTGAGTGGTTACCACTCCTTTCCTTCTTTCCTGTTCTGTTCTGTCCTCTTTACCCAATTTCCTCCTCCCCCCGAGTAAGGAGTTGTAGAGTATGATGGCATGAGAGACAAAGGAGTTCTTGAGTCCGTTGGTCCTACACTTCGGAAGGAGCAGCCTTCCACTGAACAGGCTCCTCTGGTTGCTGATGACGGTGTGCAGGGGGTGGCTGGCATTGTCAGCAATGTCCAGCAGTTTGTCCAGTGTCCTCCTCTCTGCCACCGGTCACCAGTGAGTCCAGCTTCATGCCGACATCAGAGCCGGCCCGCCTGATCAGTTTATCCAGTCTGGAGGTGTCCTTCTTGGATATGCTGCCCCCCCAGCACACCACAGTGTAGAAGAGGACGCTGGTAACCACAGACTGATAAAACATCCACAGCAGTTTGCTGCAGATGTTGAAAGAATAGTATGTCGAAAAGGGATGAAAAAGTCATAGTATAGTATGTTGAAAAAAGTCATAGTATGTCGAAAAAAGTGATAAAAGTCATACTATAGTATGTCGAAAAAAGTGATAAAAGTCATAGTATAGTATGTAGAAAAAAGTGATAAAAAAGTCATAGTATAGTATGTCGAGAAAAGTGATAAAAGTCATAGTATAGTATGTTGAAAAAAGTGATCAAAAAAGTCATAGAATAGTATATCGAAAAAAGTGATAAAAGTCATAGTATTGTATGTCGAAAAAAGTCATAGTATAATATGTCGAAAAAAAATCATGTATAGTATGTTGAAAAAGTTATAAAAAAGTAATTGTATAGTATGTCGAAAAAAGTGTTAAAAAAGTTATAGTATAGTATGTTGAAAAAAGTGACAAAAATGTCATAGTATAGTATGTTGAAAAAAAGTCATAGTATAGTATGTCGAAAAAGTGATAAAAAGCCATAGCATAGTATGTCGAAAAAAGTGTTAAAAAAGTTATAGTATAGTATGTTGAAAAAAGTGACAAAAATGTCATAGTATAGTATGTTGGAAAAAAGTCATAGTATAGTATGTCGAAAATGTGATAAAAAGTCATAGTATAGTATGTCAAAAAAACTGATAAAAAAGTCATAGTATATTTTCGGGGTATTCCCAACAGAAGAACAATTTATGGTCCTCCAGGCAAACGCTGTAGCATTTATTACACTTCTAGCCCGGAGACAAATTCTTTTGCACTGGAAGTCTATAAAACCTCCCTCGTTTAGACACTGGGTCAAAGAGGTTCTCTATGTGATCCCATTAGAGAAGTTAAGATATAATCGGAATAATTTACGGGAAAGATATGCTAAAACCTGGGCCCCCCCTTATAGAATTTGTTGAAAGTGTATCCCCCACATGATGTAATTCTCTTTTGCACATGGATGTACTGTCAACTGGTCTATTGATGTATGGTATAAGGATATATGTGGTATAATGCTGCATAATATTCCCACTCTGAGCAGTGCAAAGTGATAGGAACTGTGTGTAACTACCACTTTTTTTGAGCCTTGGTGGATGGGTTGGGACGGGTTTGTAACACATTGTATCTTTGTTGTTTCTTGTTTTGTTAATTGAAAATCTATAAATAAAGTACTCAAAAAAGTGATTAAAAGGTATAATTGTCGAAAAAAGTGATAAAAAGCCATAGTATAGTATGTCGAAAAAAGTGATGAAAGTCATAGTATAGTATGTCGAAAAAGTCATGTAATAGTATGTCAAAAAAGTGATAAAAAAGTCATAGTATAGTATGTCAAAAAAACTGATAAAAAAGTCATATTATAGTATGTTGAAAAAAGTGATAAAAGTCATAGTATATTATGTCGAAAAAGTGATAAAAAGCTATAGGGTAGCATGTCGAAAAAAGTGACAAAAAGGTCATAGTATAGTATGTCGACAAAAGTGATAAAAAAGCCATAGTATAGTATGGTGAAAAAAAGTCATAGTCTAGTATGTTGAAAAAAGTTATAAAAAGTCATAGTATAGTATGTTGGAAAAAAGTCATAGTATAGTATGTCGAAAATGTATGTCGATAAAAGTGATAAAGAAGTCAAAGTATAATGTCGAAAAATGTCATAGTATATCATATCGAAGAAAGAGATAAAAAGTCATAGTATAGTATGTCGAAAAGTGATAAAAAAGTCATAGCATAGAATATTGAAAAAAGTCATAGTATAGTATGTTGAAGAAAGTGATAAAAAGTCATAGCAGAGTATGTCAAAAAAACTGATAAAAAAGTCATATGTCATATGTGATAAAAAAGTCATAGCATAGTATGTCAATAAAAGTTCTAAAAAGCCATCGTATAATATGTCAAAAGAAGTGATTAAAAAAAAGTCATAGTATAGTATGTCGTAAAAAAGTCATAGAATAGTATGTCGAAAATAAATTATAAAAGTAATAGTAAAGTATGTCGAAAAAAGTGATAAAAAAGTAATAGTATATTATGTCGAAAAAAGTCATAGTATAGTAATTCGCAAAAAGTGATAAGAAGCCATAGTATAGTATGTTGAAAAAAGCCATAGCATAGCATGTCGAAAAAAGTGTTAAAAAAGTTATAGTATAGTATGTCGAAAAAAGTGATAAAAAAGTAATAGTGTATTATGTGGAAAAAAGTCATAGTATAGTAAATCGCAAAAAGTAATAAGAAGCCATAGTATAGTATGTTGAAAAAAGTTATAACAAAGTCATAGTATAGTATGTTGAAAAAGTAATAAAAATGTCATAGTATAGTATGTTGAAAAAAGAGATAAAAAAATCATAGTATAGTACGTCGATAAAAGTGAAAAAAGTCATAGTAAAGTATGTCAAAAGAATTTATAAAAAAGTCAGTATAGTAAGTTGAAAAAAGTCATAGTATAGTATGTCGAAAAAAAGTGATAAAAAGTCATAGTATAGTATGTCAAAAAAAGTCATAGTATAGTATGTCGAAAAAAAGTGATAAAAAGTCATAGTATAGTATGTTGAAACAAATGATAAAAAAGCCTTAGTATAGTATGTCGGAAAAAGTGATACAGTCATAGTATAGTATGTTGAAAAAGTGATAAAAAGTCATAGTATAGTATGTTGAAACAAATGATAAAAAAGCCTTAGTATAGTATGTCAAAAAAAGTGATAAAAAGCCATAGTATAGTATGTTGAAAAAGTGATAAAAAAGTTGAACTTAAGCTGAACCTTCAAAGTAGATAAAGAGCCCAAATATCTCAGCACAGACAAAACATGTTTACTTCCTCCATGGCCTTGGCAGGGTTATCAGCACTATCTTATCATACAGCTACTACTTCTCCCATCACTTATGGCGGCACAAAGTTAACGCATTCCTCTGCCTGGAAAGGTTATGCGGTTATGTTGGACACTGACCTGACTAACACCTGGGTACCATTGTCTCAACTTATACAGCATGAGTTCATACGGTGGAAATTCCACAACAGTATAGTATATTATATAGTACATTAGTCATAGCACAATATGATGAAAAAAGTCATAGTATAGTTTGTCAAAAAAGTCATGAAAACGTCATACTATAGTATGTTGAAAAGTTATATAAAACTCATAGTATAGTTTGATGAAAAAAGGTTTATAAAAGTCATAGTATAGTATGTCAAAAAAGTCATAAAAAGGTAATTGTATAGTATGTCTAAAAAGTCATAGTACATTATGTTAAAAAAAGTCGTAATAAAGTCATAGTATAGTATGTTGAAAAGTCATGAAAAAGTCAGTATAGTATGTTGAAAAAAATACTATCATAGTAGTAATAAAATCATTTTAATCAAAAGTTGATAGGACACAATAATAAAACATGAGTCATTTAGTCACTAATGTAGGACACGCCTCTTGAGTATAGACTGCATGCTGAGCTTGCTGTGGGTGAGTTATGTGTGAGAGAGCACTGAGGCCACAGCACAGACACATTTCTTCCTATGATACCATTCATAACATTACTGCTGAGTGGCTTTAAGTTAAAGTTATTATAGTTTAGATTAAAGCTACAAATTTAGAAAAACAAAAAAATTAAGTGCCTTAAAAAATATTCAGTACCTGGGATATTTCTTGGATTGGATTAGCTCACGTTTTACCTGAGGTGGCTGTCATCCTTATCCTCAAGGCTGGAGAGCTGACAACAGTATGGCTGCAATCTTAAGGGCATTGGTTCTCGCTCTGCTCATTCAGGGCTGCTTTTGCAGTGTTGGACAGACTGACACAGGCTGCATGAAATGGACACCAAAAGGAGATCATGTTTGCTGTGAAGCCTGTTTTGCTGGTAAGTAATAACGGAGATAATGAGCATCACGATTCTCTATGTGATGACATGCTGGAAGTCCAGGAGAGCATTTTTGACAAGGGCTTTACAGGTCAATATACTGTTATATCATTCATATCCTAATGTTGATACTATTACAGTGGGCTTTAAAAATACCAAAATTAAACCAGCACTGTTTTTTAATGAAACACTGTAGATACCCATGGAGGTGAGGAGAAATGCCCTCTCTGCTCACTTTCCACATAAACTCCGTTGTTACGCAAATATGTTAACGTTATCCTTTTCCAGACCTAAAGAGTTCAAGTTATCCCATGTAGTATCTAATAAAAGCTAAAAGCCTACTGAGTTGTATCTGCTTTTGTCAGTGGATGTAAAAAAAAAAAAAAAAGAAAAAAATTCCAGCCTTTGAGTGGTGGTTGCTCGTAACCAATATAGTTTCTGTGGTTTTTCAGCTAATACCACAACACAGAGAAAAGGCTTGGATGGCGCAACTGTTAAAACTAATAATTTGGAGCTGTGATATATACTTGATTCGTCATTACAATTCCCAAACAGTAACTTTTTTTCAAAGCTTTCCTTAGCTGTATTACAACTTTTAATATGTTACTGTATGTATTCTATTTAAATATATTCAAATATAAACATTTGTGTATGCATGTATATATGTTATATATATTATATATACACTTATATGTATATAAGTGTGTGTAGCTTGAATCAACTACAACTTACATTTCATTGGGCAACCCTGTCTTGTAAAATGGCAAATAAATTAACCTTGATCCTTGAACCTTGTTTGTAGGAAACCGCCTGGTCAAAGAATGTGGCCCAAGCCCGAAAGATCTCTGTACTCCTTGTGAGGCCGGGACATTTACGGTGAACCCAAAACAGTACCGCTGTACCAGGTGTACACAGTGTGTAGGTATGTCAGCAGATGCTAAAACTGTATAAGACATGTCTTCAGTAGCGTATGACCCACAATCTGACTTTTGTCTTGTAAATTACAAGTTTTACAACTCTCTTACCATCTGTTTGTATGTGTAGGTGCTCAAGTCGATGTGAAAGAGTGCACTACCACAACTGACACAAAGTGTGGCTGTACAGAAGGACTCACCTGCGGTAATGACCGCTGTTCCTTCTGTTACAAAAAGTGTGACAAAGGTTATGAACCATATAAACGTAAGTAAAACTAAGCTTAACAATAAGCTCATGACTTTTGCAAATACACGTTAGATTTACAGTTTATGTTAAGTTGCAAGTCAACCGAATGACTGTGTGCACAGGTGATTGCAAACCATGTCCAGAGGGAACCTTTAATGACCAAAGTCACCAGATGTGTAAACCCTGGAGTACCAAGTGAGATATTAGCCTGCTCTTAAAACACCATCTGCCATTGTAGCCATTTTGTTGTTGTACTGAAGATATTTGATGGAAAAACTTTATTTTCCTAAAAGGTGTCCCAATCCAGATCAAAAGATTGCGGCCAAGGGAAATGCACTTATGGACATCAAGTGTGTTAATGTTTCAGTTGCCCCAGTGATCCGTCCAGAGCGACCTGGTAGGATGTGATTCTATTCCTCTCGCATACGTTTGCTTTAATTCTTGTTTTTGTTTAAAGCCAGCAATGATTTTTTGCTGCTGTTGTGTCAGATCCCACAGAGCAGGCATGGCCATTGGTCTTATCTGTGATCACAAGTGCAGTTCTGATGGCCTTTAGCATCATCATCATCAGCCTTGTGGCCAAGAAATTCTTCCAGAAAAGAAAGGAAAAAGGCATAAAGCCAATCACGACCCAGATAATCACAACCCCTACAGGTAACTACTACCGTACTTTGTGATGTATTATCAAGAGATTATCCCGACAATATTGCACAGATTTAATGTCGATTATACACAATGTTTATCAAGCCAATGACAAATACAGTGAAAAGGTATTTGCTTTGCCCTTTTTCTCTCCTTCAGATGAGCCAAAGACAGATAATCCTAGGACATTAATAGCCATTGAGTGCAGTTTCCACGAGGCCCAGCAAGAGCAGGGCAGCAGCTCAGAGTCGCTCTACTCCAAGGACTCCTCGAGCCAGCTCATTGCATGAAGAGAAGGGAAACTGGACTTGACTGCGCCGTTGAAGAACCTGCTATATTTGTGTTGAGTTTGGTGAAAGGAAACCGGATATCCTGAATAAGATGGAGTCCCTCTTTGTGATACTGGAGATGTTTTTGTTGTGGCAATTTGTTTTGGCTCTAAATGAAAGAAACAGAGCACTGTATTCACCCAGCTGTATTTTATCCACCCCATTTTCGTTTTTCAGAATTACCAAAGATACTGAGAAAATCTTTATAGGTCAAGGTAGAGGTATCACTTTGCTGTACAATTACACCAGGATGTAATTATAGCGATGATACAGTAAATGCACACAGGGGAGGAAGGGGAATTCTGAGAGGGAAAAAAAGTAGTGGATTACAACAGTCCATTCATCATGTTAATTTGATCAGACACTGAGGCTGTTTTTTCCCCTTTCAGTTAAGCCTAAAAGAAGATAGCTGTGAAAGGTTTGAATTATTGGATTGAGTTTGGCACCAGATGGGAAAAATACCTAAGCCTTTAAACTTGTTTTAACTACTTTCAAACGATTGGACTGGTGCCAATAGCCTGTGTATAATATTGTCGTGTTTGAGTTTCACTCCTCTTATATTTGCATGTCTAAGCGGGAAAGCTGCGGAATGCTGCTGTGTGACTGTACAGTATGGGTGGGTGTTCAGCTGGGTGTAAAGGTCTGACGGCAGAGAGGTCTGAGTCACGCCTAAGGCTGAGCCCACAAATGCCTCCTAGGTATCTACGTTTTACTGCTGAATTTGTACATTTCTAACTGTGGCTGTGTTGCTGTGTCAATCATGATTTTATGTTGTGAAAAATGTATGATTTATCATGGGGACAGATTGCTATTTTGGTTTGTTATTTAAATATTTCTATAGAACACAGAAGATAACTTTGTTTACAATAGTATATAGTATCACTTTGAAGACAGCGTGGTATAGCCTCTTCGACGCTACTTAACATTACCAGGAACTATATGGACTTTCCAACAATTACTTCATTGGTGTCAAAAAGTCCAGCAGAGGGAGTTCCCTTTTTTGTGAATAGGTAATCAGATATTTAAACTTAAAACACCAAGAAACCTACAGTACAGTACACAGTCTGCATATGTAAAGTACCTTGGTGCTATTTTAGCGAGAATGGTTTAGTTGAGGTTTTATTCATGAACAAGCTGAGGCATGCCTGTTGAGCAAGAGTTTGGCAACACAGTGGATATCCCAAGGTCAGTATTTATGATTAAATGTCAGATAATGTGATTAGTCATGTGCTGCACATAGATCTCTGAGATTTCTATTAAGTGCGTCATGTGGGAAATCCTCTGAATAAAAACTTAGCAAATATATGAGGCAAACACAATATAAAAAAACTGAGGCTCAAGGGTTATGTGGAAACCCCCCAGTCAGTCTTGTACTCCTTTTTGCTTTTGGTTATCTTCTAGCACAATGGAGTAGGCAGCTAGATCAGACCAAGTGGAACTTTTTTTCTTCACAAATGCAGGTCTTTTCTGAACTGTAGCAGGCGTATATCTTTCTACTGAAATGGAACATTTGCTAGCCCACACCTTTAGTACTGTATCAGGGACTATGAGTCACAGCTCACACATTGTGATGTCTGTTGAAAGACCACAAAGTTCACTGGTGCCTTGAAAAGAGGTACCACAGTAGTCATACAGTGAAAAGTAGTAAGGACTGTAGCACTTTACTTGTCAGCTGGTAGGACCAATGTTACGCACTTGTTTGGTTTGTGAATTTATCATTCTGCCTCATATCTATTTTATAAGATATTTTTATATCTGTCTTTGGAACTGTCAATGACAAATACAGTTACAGTACTTACAAAAAGTTGTTAAAGTCAATAAAAATGTGATTATATTTTATTTGTTGTACTTTCATACAGAACAATTGCATTCATAGTGGTCCACCTGCAGTGGCATATTTCATCTGTAAAAAACAAACGAAACAACAAAAGGAGGTTTAAAATGTGGGAGTAATAGGAACATAAAAAAAAAAAAAAAAACAAAGACAACAAGTGAGACCAATAACTGGTTATATGTGCGTAAAAATAAGGTTTTTTTTAGTATTCTGTAAAATGGATAATGGTACTGATTGATAAAAGCCCACCTGGCAAAAAATACATAAACATCAGTTGGGTATGGATCAAGTAATGTAAGTTTAAAAAGGTCCACTTACAAGTTTATTGAAGCTTTTTCAACTGCATCGGTCTTCAGTCAGCGAATGGGGATGGTTCAGGTGTCGTCATGTGACCCATGTATGGGAATGTAGTCATGTGATAAGTTGTTGTATATAGGGGGAGACCTAAAATGACTGAGATGCAGTTGAAACCTCCAAAAAGCTAGTACTGTAAGTGGATCTTTGATCTTAGATTAGTTTGTTACATATACTGCTCCCAGAGGTTTATTAATATCTGGATATGACACTCAAACAATTGAACATACGTTGAGGATTGTTGCAATATGTTTTTTCAAATGGGATTTCCATTTAATAAGGTTAAAACAAGTTAATGTGATTGTCATTGTACCATTGTAAACATTGCTGGAGCCCTGCCAAACTGCTTTGAAACTAAGTTGATAGCCACTCTGAAAGTGGATGTCTTAAAGTAGCTTGTCCTAAAACCACGTCAGGGTTAAAAGGTAATCAAAATAACTTTTTGTTTTGTCATTTGACATTTTTGATTGCCCCCACCCTACAGCTTTGGTTTTACTTCCCTTAATGCTGTGGGGCATCAGTGCTAACCACTGCACCACCGTGCCTCCACCAAAGAGCATCCAAAATGTCAAATGAAATAACATGAAGCGATTATAGATAATGGATGGACTCTTGACACATCAACTAAATAAAAACAAACATAAAAAGTTTCAAATATAATAAAAATATAATTAACAGTGAAGATTTCAACAACTTCCCTTTGAAAATTATAAAAAGGCATGAGTCCAAAGTGTTGTCATTATTCACTTCATGAAGAAATATAAAATGTCACTTCTCTCAATTCACTCTGTTCCACTGGTCTAAAGTGCTAGTAGGGGTGGCTGGTAGAGAGAACTATATTCTTGTAATCTTAAACTAATAAGAGCTCTGTAGCTGAACTTATATTTAGTGTTATAAAATATATAGATGTGATGCACTCCAACAGCACAATGTGTGGAAAATTATTGTTGCTTGCAATTTTCCTTCTTCTCTTTGAGTTTAGTGCGTCCTGATTTGTCCATTTGCCGTTTTGTGGGTGGGATGAAAGTAGGCTCCTCGAGTAAGTCATGCAAGCCAGAATGTGGCATGGGAAGGGTCTCACAGGCTGGACCTATAAGATAAGATAAGATGGAATTTATTGAACCAACAATGGGGAAATTCCCTTGTCCCAGCATCTCTAAATTGAAGGAAATAGGACGCGAGTGTCCACCCATTGTTTTAACGGTTCATTTTGGGTGCCATCTGTCGTGTTTACAGTACCTGCTTGTCCCACTCGGAGGCCCTCTGTGCTTTCCCTTCTGGCCTGGAAGGTCGGGTCCAGCTCCTCCGCAATGTTTCTGATCTGCTGGGCTTGTCTGTAAAGGCAGCAGTTGTAAGTCAGCATATAAACTAGATGAAAGGCATATGGTCACAATACAGACATTTATCAGTTTCATGCATATTTCATCTAAAGACACTTACGGCATAGTGGAGAATGGGCTGGGTGGCTGGTTCTCTGGGGAGCACTCCTCAGTGGGGGAAGGAAGTCCCTCTGAGTCAAGCCTCTCTCGTTGGACCTAAGGCAGTGGAAAAAAAAAAAGGAGTCAATCTCATTTTATCACCTTGTTATTGAAGTGAAAGACATGCATGACAATGAAATGCACCGTCTTTAGTTAGCTGAAACTGTGTTTTAAATAACTCCGACATATTTACCGGTTGGTCTCCTGCAGCCCGTCGGTCATGATGACTGATCATCGCTCTGTGCTCGCGCCACGATGCCGGCCCTTCTAGCTCACGAGATCTTCGCTTTGACTTAATTTCCTGCTTCTGCATAAAGCGTGCAATTTCCTAGCGCAAAAACACGACAACGGATCATTTCACAGGTGGACATTAAACATGATACATGGGTACTGATGACTTGTCAATTCGTCGTACCTCATCCTGCGCCACTTGTGCTACTCTGAAGTCTCCCTCTGGGTAAGAACTGCATGGCGAGGGCCGAGAGTTCTGCGAAAACAAGACCGTAAAAGACAGAATTCATTTTTTTTATTGAAAAGAGAAACTGATCTTCTGGCCTTTCTCCTCGACTTCTAAATCACGCCGTTTCATGATAAACTCTTGGATCCCCTACCCTCCTCAACAGCTTTTCCTCTTCCTCCTGCAGCTTGTGAGCCAGTTCCTCATCCTGCAGGACCTGCCGCAGCTCCCCCAGGTCCAGGCTTGTCTCGCCTGGCTCTGGTTGCAGTGACGCTCCTAAGGGTGAAGTATGACAGTGTCAAATCCAAAAGGAACTGAAGTGACTATTATGACAACCAGCATACAAGTTGTAAAAAACAACATGGAAATCAGTGATGAATCAGACAAGTGTACTGACACAGAGGCTGAAAGACCCAAGGACCGATGACATTTGAATCACACCAAGAGATAAGAGGAAGCAACATGTGAGGGAATGTTGCTAGATTTTGAGAGAAACTTCATATCACTTATTCCCGCACTACATCAAGAAGGAAGATAAAAATGAAAAGCACACATTATTTCAGGACTACTAATTATAGATACGAAAAAAGAAAATGTCCCACTTCAGCAAGAGACCCCAAGACACCAGTAAAACCAAAATTTGTCCAGATTAGACGATGATTGAGGGAAGGTGAGAGGAGCAGATGTAAACAGAGAGGTAGGGCAAAGCAAAGCTTTCCCTCTGCAGATTGGAGTTGGCTGCAGTTCTGGGTGTTACCTGCTGCCAGGCGCCTTGACCTATCCCTGGTTGAAGCCCTGCGGCTTCTGCTGCTGAGGCTTTGGCTACGCTGTGGGGCTTTTCGATGGGGCAGCTCTACTCTCCTCTCCGCCTCCTGCTCCTCCTCTGAGCTTAACCTTTCTTCTATGTTCTTCTGGTGCCAATGCCTGCGTTCTCTTGTTGTCCTCTTGACCCTGCAATGATTCGCATTCCTCTCCCTCTCGTCATCGTTAGTGTACCTGTGCCCTCTCCACCTTCTACTGCCTCCCCCGTCTCTGTTAGCAAGATACAGGTCTCTATTCATCTCATCAACCTTGCCATCACGCTCCACATTATTACGGTGCCCGTCTCCGTCTTCTCTGTGATCTCTCCTACTGTTCTCTTGGTATGACAGTCTCCTCCTCTCCCTGATGTCTCCATGGAAACTGTGCCTGGTGGTGGCAGCTCTCTGGAAGACCCTCTGATGTGGTTGGGAGTCGCTGCAGGAGACCTCACTCCCATGAAGCACCTGGCTGTCTCTGCTTTGAGGCCTTATTTGTAGTGGTGCCCCGTTGACGCCAAACCTCACAGGCACGCCCCTCTCTCTGAGGACCTGGCCCAGCATCTCCCAGACTCGTGTGGTTTCCCCCTGTTGCCTGTTAGAGCTCCTGGTGTGGTCCTGAAAATGGACATGCTTGTCGGGGTTGTCCTTATAGCTCCAGGTCCGCGCCAAGTCTCTGTTGCTGTGTTTACTCCTGTCAGGTAGCCTGACAGATTCACTACGACT